>NW_026596117.1:24762072-24882433 GCF_907164565.1 Psammomys obesus | reverse complement strand
TGTGTGTGTGTGTGTGTGTGTGTGTGTGTGTGTGTGTGTGTGTGTGTATGGGGGGGATCGCATGAGCTCCTGCCCCTAGCTGAGGAGCCATGGACAGCAATGGCTTCTAGGGGAGGAAGAGTCAATTTCCATTAAGGGGGTGTCACCTGGAAGGTCAACCTTGCTTAGTGGATGATCCTACAGCTGTGAGTATGTGCACAGCACAAATTTGGGGTCAGTGTGCTAAAAAAAATAAAGAGGACATGAAGTTGGGGTGGGAGGAATTAGGGACTAAAACACATTATATGTACCTGAGAAATGATCAAAATTAATAAAAATATTAATTAACTTTTCCTGGTTGCACAGGCTCCCAGGCTCCAGCAGGGTGACACCACTCTTTCTGGGCATGTTCCCGTGAGCTTCCTGGTAGGAATGACAATGTTCCAACCACATATCTGCGCCTCTCTATCAGACTACCGAAGCAATGCATCCTAAGAAATTGGAATTTCCTCTGAATTCTTGTGCTGAGATTATAAAAAAGCTTAGAGCCTGGTGCCAGCCTGGGGTAGAGATTGTATCTGAGAGGGATTTGTGGGTCTGGATCTCGCTGAAGAAAACACCCTGGACTCAAATAGTCTGCAAACAGCAAAGAGTGTTTTATTCTGCAGAAGTCCAGTGCACTGAGGTCCCCACCTATGCAAAACAAAATGGCAAAGAACCCCAAATTGAGTTCACAGGTTTCTTTTATGGCTACCTGGGGGGAATTTCAAGGTGGGTTAGGTAATTTTTAGTACAATTGGAGCATTCAAACTTATAAGCATGGGCAGAAAAAGCATGGGCAACTTTGGTGGTGGTCACCAAACTTTTGGGCTGGGTATGAGTTAAGCAACCTTATCTTTCCTGCCAAGTGATCCGGCAGAGGGTCCGGCAGAGGGTGAGGTGGCCTCTGATTGGCTGCCCATTTTCTGTGTTTTTCCCCCCCAGTAAATGTTACCTCATATCAGGGAAATGGAAACCTAAGTTTTCTCCTCCTTTTGATGGTGCACTGAGGCCTGTCATGGAGTAAGTCGGACCTTTTTTCAGGCTCCAGTGGGGTCTCAAATGGAGCCTCAACTTCTGTTGGGGTCAAACCATCTTGCAGGAGGTACAGAGCCAAGAGAATAATGCTGGGTCGGATATACCTTGCCCAGAGTGCTTGGCTATGCGAACCTCCTGTCCCCTATTTAAAATGAAACCCATGCTGAAGAACCCTGAAGGTGGACTTGGCAGGAGGCAGTCATTGGGCTTCATTGTTCTTCTTGCCAACGTGGTCACGATGAATGAGGCTGCTTTTGCTACTTGTCATATTACCTCGTCTCTTTCACTGGCTCACTGAGGACAGGTGACAGCCTTGCCTGTTTGCCCTGCCAAAGCACAGGCTCTGACCCAACAATTCCAGTAATATTCCTGCTGCTCCTGCTGACAGGGGACACTTAGAGCCTAAAAGCTCTTCCCTTTCTTTAGCTCTATTGGGAACCCCATGGTCTCATTCCATGGGGGGACCCTTAGATCAGCATGACCTGATTTCAAAGACACTGGCTAAAGCTTCGTGTGGCCAGGAGGGGCAGAGCAAGGTCGGAGACACAACTGCACACTGTCATATATGGCAGGCTGAGGGATTCTTCTCAGAGACCTCCATTCAGGTAAAGCGGGATCCTTGACCTTACCTCAGAAAGGAAAATCAGGGCAAACTTGTGTGAATCCAAGTTGGAGTTCATTAAAAGACATTTTGAACACAGTAAAAAACCAGGTGGATAAAGAGAGAGCTGCTCACAGGAAGGGCCTGTGTGTGTGTGTGTGTGTGTGTGTGTGTGTGTGTGTGTAAGTGTTTATGTGAGTGTTGGGGAGACAGGGAGCAGTTACAATGATATCTGAAGAACTCTAGGTCACAGGGGTGCAGGACAGGGCATCTTCACTGTAAGCAAAGCTAATATCCTATTGTGAGATGCCCCCAAATAACCAGGAAAGAAGACCCCACTGGAAGTCATGTGCATTCAGGCTCCAAGCCTAGCTTATGGCACCTCAACATTCTTTCTTGAAAATATTTCTACATAAGAAATATGTTATCTCTTTATTGGTAGATTCCACAGCATCCTAGTTAGGGTTATCATTGCTGTGATGAAACACCATGTCCAAAATCAAGTTGGGGAGGGAAGGGTTTATGCTTCCACATTGCAGTTCATCAGTGAAGGAAGTCAGGATAGGAACTCATGCGACAGGCACCGGAGCAGGAGCTGATGCAGAAGATGGTGGGGGCGGGGTGCTGCTTACTGGCCTGCTCCTCATGGCTTGTTTTGCTTTCCCGGCCCAGGGACAGGCTGACCCTCCTCCCACAATCGCTAATTAAGAAAACGTCCTACAGGCTTGCCTACAGCCTGATCTCATGGAGCCATTTTCTCAGTTGGGCTCCCCCTTCTCAGATGACTCTAGCTTGTGTCAGCTGACACAAAACCAACCTGCACACACAGCACATATGATTGCGCCAGAATCTTTGATCCTTAGCTGGTGAGAGACTTGAGCAGTGTAATGGCATGGTCCTGATACTTTGTATTTGGTTGTGAATTAATTTTTCTCCCCGAGGTCTGCTTACTGTCTTTCATGAGCAGACACTCACACACCCCAAAATGACATTTGTCACCTTGAAATTAAGAGATTATTCCTGATTGGCTGATTAAAAGGCCTAAACCTGGGCAGGGCAGAATGGGTTAGGTGTGGTCAAAGTTCTTGGGCTTTGAGGGCAGGAGGATCATGGGAGAGAAGAGGTACAGGAGGGGGAAGAAGAAGCACACCCCCATGGGTTAGCCTGAGGAGAGGCACATGGCTGAATCAGCATGGATGGAGGAATCAGCCCAACTCAGAGCATTAGCAAGTATCTTGGGGTTATGGATGGGAAGTAGCCCAGATATGAATGATTAAAGCAGATGGCCCAGGATGGGGGCTGGAACGAGATATGGATAGTTTAGGAGGTGAAATAGGCTTATTTAAGACACAACAGGTGTCAAAGTCTTTACTGATTATGATAGCAGATTAGATATTACTGCCAGAATAGTTATAGGGTTCGTAATAAACATTAGAACATACCTTTAAATTAGCCACAACAAACCAGACTTCACAGCGGGTCTTCTTTTCCCTGCTTGTGTCCCAATACTTTTTATTCTGGTTCAACATTGTAAGTAGACACTCACTTGAGGACCTCATTTAAAGTTTTTAGGAACACAGAATAAAGCATCCCTGTTCTTGGCCTTTCTGACTCCCCAAAGGACTCCTCCCCTGGCTGACCGCATGATCTGACCCTGTGATCACGGCTTGAGCTTCAGTTGACTACTCTGCAAAACCGAAGGGGGATCAGTAATATGACTTTCATCATAGAGTGAAACGATGTTCCCAGTATGACCAGGTCAGAGCCTGGCCTGACAGCCGCAATCAGCCGCAGTTGGCCGTCAGCCCTTAAGAAGCCAATTAAAACAGTGATAGTAACAGAACCCGGGAGGGTGGGAGAGATGGCTCAGTGGTTAAGAGCACTGGCTCCTCTTCCAGAGAACCCAGGTTCAGTTCCCAGAACCCACAGTGTGGCTCACGGCCATCCATGACTCCAGTTGTGAGCGATCCAGGGCCCTTTTCTGACCTATGCGGGCACCAGGCCCACAAGTGGCACACATACATACTTGCAGGTAAAACACCCGCACACACAATGTAAAAGTAAAAGAGATTTGTTCAATGTGCTCAGAGTCCTACGTACTTTTCTGTGACTGTAGTAAAATACTCTGGCCAGAAGGGAAGAAGAGGGTTCATCTGACCTACACTTCCAGGTCACAGTCCGTAATGGCGGGAGTCAGGGCAAGAACTCCAGGCTCATTCACAGGCAGGGGTGTACCGCACACAGGCCTCCGAGCCCTTCCACGTCAACCGTCAGTGAAGACCAGCTCATAGACATGGCCAGTCTGGACAGGGAAGTTCTGCAACTGAGTTGTCCTCTGCCCAGGCGGCTCTAGGCTGAGTCAACTTGACAATAAAAACTAGCCAGGACTTCCAGCTCCAGGACCCTGCCTTAAAGGGTTTCAAGTTATTGTTTATTTATTTGTGTTTACTTGTTTATTGTGTGTGGTTATGTGTAGCATGTGTGTGTGCATGGCTTGCAGGATTGGTTCTCTTCCTGTCATCTGGGTTCCATGGATGAGATTCAAGGTTGGCAGACTTAGTAGCACGAGTTTCTACCAGCTGCGCCATCTCTGACCCAAGCTCAGGTTTAAACAGAGGTCAGGAGGTGCACAACCAAGCTGCAGTGCCAGGCAGGGTGGATGTGGTTCTGCCCATCACCGACCCACGCTGAGCCCAGACTCCTGTACAGTGGCAGGATGTGGTACAGTCTTCCTGGAGACCAGCTTCCCTCTGCCGGCTCGCACCGGGTTTCGGTCTTGTTTTTTCTCTGCCAGCATGAAATCCCTGGGGTAATCCCAGTTTCTTGGGGCCTATGCCTTCAAACTGAGGAGCACCAGTGTGTCCTCACAGTACCTTCCTTCCTGTCAGGCAAGCCGGTAACTATGAGCCAACAACTGCAAAGACACCATTTCCTGTAGGGTTTCCTGGCTCTGGTTCTCAGGCACTCACTCGCAGGCAGGCATTCTGCGCATCGCAGCAAGGAAGTGTGTGCATGCTTAGGACGATAATCGTGCCCCTCCCTTTCAGAGACTTGCTCTGCAATCTCTGCAGGCTAGGGCAATCCCGTAGCTCTCCAGAAATGGGTGTTTAGACTCTAGAGACTGATACACTAAACTGAGAGCAAAACAAACAAATCCGATGTGTTCTTATCTCCCCAGCAGCTGTTGGTGGGACAGACATCTGGGGCTTGGCTTGAGCCTCAGCTTGTTAAAAATCACAGAATGAAGGGCTTCCCTCCGAGAATGTTGCCTTTTGCATATTTACATAATGATACCCACACAGTTGCCCCTGACCTTATCAGGAAGTGGAATTCTCGCTGGCTTTTCCAGATGGCTGCCAGACCTTAGTCGGCTTCCTGCTCCTTGGGAAGAGGCCCCTGGGGAACAAGGCTAGAAAGAGCGAGGCATTCCCTCTCTCCAGGCCTCGCTGCTGCCCTAGCAAACATGTGTCTCCAACCCTGGTAATGGTTCTGAGGCTTCCAGTATCTCTTGGTACTTTTCCCAAAACTGTGGGGGGGGGGGATTTCTGATCCAAGAGGGCTGAGTTGGGGTCCCCAAAGCTCACTTCTAACAAGTCCTGGGGAGTGCTGTCAGTTCCTTGGCTACACTTGAGGATGCCTGATTGTTCTAGGGCAGGACTTGGGAACCCACCGAGACCTTGGCCCTTGACTGTGGCTCCAGGGACCCATGGCATCTATGTCACCTGGTAAGCTGTGTGAGATACAAGAGTTTGTGGTTCCGTCCCAAAGTGGTGGCGTCGGAATCTTGACATAGCTGTGACGAGGCACTGAGCCGGAGACTGGGCTGAATATGCTGAGCTGGGCATCATGCTGCTGAGAACAGGAAACAGAAACTGGTGAGGTAGCTTTAGGGATGGGGGCCTCTACTCTTGCCCTTGGCTGAAAGCCGGGAGTGTTTGGGGGCTCTGCTGGCTTGCCATATTTCTTCTTCTTTTACACAGCTGCCTGGAAGCTGGGTGTGAAGGTTTGACTGAAAAGTCTATCCATGAGCCTGGGGTGGAGAGGCACGCAGACCCCTAGAGGTTGGGTCAACTGGACTGGCAGGGTCACCGCACCACTACCCATGCCTCAGGCTATTAATTAATTAATCAATCAATTAATTAATAACCTTATTAATTCCTGACAGTGGCCCTCAGCAGCAACCCATCCTTGGAACACATTCTTACTCTACAGCCATAGCGCTCACCTTCAAAACACTCGCAGTAAAGTTCACGGTTCTAGTTTGCTTTTCCGTTACTGTATAAACACCATGACCAAAAGCAACCTGGAGAGAAAAGGGTTTATTTCAGCTTACACTTCTAGGTTACAACCAGTCTCCGAGGGAAATCAGTAGAGGCAGGAATTGAAACAAAGAATGTGGAGGAGCCCTGTTTTAGGATTGCTCTCCCATGATTCATGCTCAACTAGCTTTCTTAGACAGTTCAGGCACGCATACCTAGGGATGGTCTGTCCACAGTGGGCTGGGCCCTCCCACATTATTAATTGTCAGCTAAGACAAGGCTCATAGACTTGTCAAGCAGAGTGATTGAGGCAATTCTTCAATTGGGGTACCCTCTTCCAAGGGATTCTCTGTTGCTGTTAATTTGACAGTAAGAAATAAGCAACCCACATACCCTCTGTGAAAGCCAGTCTTCATCTTAATGAGAAAAAGGACCCTGGAGCCACTGGCCATCGTTGATTCTCTAGAACTCTAGAGCCTAAGCTATCGCCCAACTGAAGCCAGAAAGCTTTTGTTTCTCTTTAGAATCTCCTCTCTCTCCCTCCCCCTTCTCTCCCTGACCAGTGGCAGGTGGCTATAATTCCAGAGCTTAAGAAATAGAGGCAGGAGTATCAAGAGGAGTTCAAGGCCAGCTTGGTCTATGTACATAAAACACGAGACCCTGGTTTTGTTGTTTTTGTTTTCTTTTGTTTTGGTTTTTTTGTTTGGTTGTTTGGTTTTTTTGAGATAGGGTTTCTCTGTGTAGCCCTGGCTGTCCTGGAACTCGTTCTATAGACCAGGCCTTGAACTCGCAGAGATCCACCTGCATCTGCCTCCAGAGCGCTGGGATTAAAGGTGCGCACCACCACTGCCAGGCTTCCTTCCTTCCTTCCTTCCTTCCTTCCTTCCTTCCTTCCTTCCTTCCTTCCTTCCTCTTTCTTTCTTTCTTTCTTTCTTTCTTTCTTTCTTTCTTTCTTTCTTTCTTTCTTTCTTTCTTTTCTAATTTCTAGGTTGGATTCTCTTGTTAAGGTCCTGCTCTCAGACAGACCATGGCGTCAACAGAGCTGTGATACTGAACAGTTCCTGTGAAGGGTCATTGGCCTTGGTGGTAGAACTAGCTCCTTGTAGCTCCAGGTCAGAGGGGACAGTGCTCTCAATGGCTGTCAGCTGGGGACTGTTTACTCTCACTCCAGGCTGCCTGTGTCCCTTCTATCTCTGCCCCCACCTACCAGCAACTTGGCATGAAGGCTTTTTCAGAGTTCTGGCTTCAGCTCTGCCACCAGCTGGAGCAAATGTCTATCTGTGGGTTGTGCCCTGCTGGTGGATCCTCCTGGTGCCATTCGGGAGACATCACTAACAGCCGAAGGTTACTAAAGCTGCCGTCAAGTTCTTCCTACTTTGATGACTCCTGCTTTTATTTTGAAGCATAGTTGAGCACTGTAATGGGGACATAGCTTGGGTGGTAGAGTGTTTCTTTGTTGTGCAGAGGGGCCTGGGCTTGATTTCTAGCATGGGAGTACAATATGTTATGGATAGATACATATATTTTTCTTAAAACCCAGATTTAGAAGGAGATCCTGCCATCGTTTAACGATGGCTGCCACTGGTAGACTAACAGATAATTTCACCTTTTTTTTCTTTCTACTTCTTATATTTTCTAACACTTTTACAAGAAGAAAGTGTAAATTTGGTGAGAAGAGAAAAAAAAACCCTTATCTTCAAAATGAAAGAGCTCTAATGATCTCTAACTCTATGTTTTAAAAAATACAAAATTAACACCAATTTAAGTGGTGTGCTGTAGATGTACCCACAGCTCCGCAGATCAAAGAGACGAGGAGACAGGCTGAGACGGCAGAGGATGTGAAGCTGGTGATGGCTTTATGGTGCAAGGAAAACAATTCAGAGGTGGAATAAACTCTCTGAGGCTCTGAGCCTTCCATCACAAGAACAAACTCAGGTGAAAGTCAAGATGAAGAGCAAAGAGTGGGCACATTATTTTATGTGTTTCCATAACTAAAAGTATTCCCTCTCTCACCCCCCCCCCCCATATACATGATGTGTATGCATGTTCGTGCATACGTTCCTATTTGGATGTGGCACATGGACCACAGTACATGTACCAAGGTCAGAAAACAACCTCTGGAGTTCTTCTCACCTTCCATCTTGTTGGAGATAGGGCTTCTGTTGTTGGTTTTTGTTCTTGTTTTGTATTATTGTTTGTTTGTTTCTGTTGTGTATGCCAGGTTAACTAGCATGGTAAGATTTCGCTGTTTTCACCCTACATCTGCCCCTAGGAGCACTGTGTCACCATGACAGAGACATCTGTATGCAACTTTAACATGGGTTCTAGGGATTCAAACTCAGGTCCTCAAAACTGGATGGCAAATGGTTTACCTACTGAGCAACTGTAAAAAGATGACTCATTATTGTCTCTTCTCAGTATGAGGGTCATTCCCGGCTCAGCAATGAGTTACAGATGAGCAAAAGGAACCAGGCTCCTGTCTCCCGTAGCTAATGCTAAGCAACTGCTTGCTAGCCAGGACAATTTTTAGTTTATCTTAGGTTGAAAAGTTACAGACCATCAGCTACATGACTCAACTCTTGTATCAGAAAAAAAAGGGGGGATCCTAAGCCAAGAGGATGGAGAATTTTGGGTAGGGACTATGCTAGACAGGAGGGAGAAAGATCATGTCTCCCTGACAAACTCAGTCAATGAGGACTCTGAGGATAGGAAAATGCAATTAAGAATATTAAACAAAAACAATCAATGCTTTGCACCAAATCATGGTAATGGCCATTTTTGACTCTTGTCCTAGCTTCTATAGAAACAAAAATATCCCTATCCCACACCTACTATGCTGAGCTTCCAGCACTCTTATTCTGAAGTGAAGATCATTGTTTTCATGCCATTTTCCCAGCCCCCAAAGTATTTTCTAAAGTTAAACATCTGGTCTAGAAAGATGACAAATAGGACATTACTTTAAATCATTCCCTGGTATAAATTCTGTGATCCCCATGAAAGGCAATTGGCCATTGATAAATGTACCCTCTGTGGGGAGAATATTCTTGAGGACGTAACAGGTAAGCATTAATCACGTGGCCTCACGTCACCTACTGCCAAGAATCTCCCATCCCTGTACGTTCTCTGTGGTTGAAATAGTCCTGAGCTCACAGTCAAAGTGCTCTGGTCGCTGGCATCTGCAGGGTCCCTCAGATTTCCTTACTTTGAGGGGTACACCATGAACACTGCCTGAGGATGAAGGTAGATTCTCTTCCTGCTGCAGGGGAAGAAGAAGCTGGGTAGAGAGTTGAGGGGCTTCTCCCCCGTATTTGTGCATACCTGCTGTATGAGCGGCTAAGCCGAAGCTTGCTCCCCACTTGGGAAGCAGCTAAAGAATTTAACCTGAGAATGGTGTTGTACAACCGAAAGCTCAGCCCCTCGGGGCTTTTATGCAGCATCCTGTATCTCTCTTTTCCCCCCAGAGTAGTAGCCGTGCCTCTGCTCCACTGCCAACAGTAGGATTTTGTCCTCATCCTACATCCCGAAGGTCTGTAAGGTTGCCCCTTGAACTTCAGTTATTTCAGTGCTGATGTCAAGGAGCTGTGAGGAGCCAAAGGAGCCACTGGCTGGAGAAAAAGGAGTTTCCCATCTGTTCGTGCGAAACCTCATTTCTGCCCAAATAAGGGCGCTTAATCAGAATTCCTCCCCCTCTGCTATTCCCAAATCTCAGAACTTCCGGAAAATAAAACTGGGGGCGGGTTGGGGGCCCACAACAGGGAGGGTTCTGGGAATGTGCGAAAACCCTCTAAGTAGGTAACCACTCCCTCCAAAGGGCTGGAGAGTCAAATCACCCAGGGCCTTGGAGTTACTGACAAAGGAGGGAGGGTGACTAAAAACAGTGGTTTCACTGAGAAGTGTGTCATGGAGTCACACCTTCAGTTAACCTTCTGTCTCTTGAATACACCACCCCCTCTTGAGAGCGTGAGCAGCTGGAGCTGGGGCAGGAGGAAACAGTGCTGAAATCCAGGTGAAGGGCCTGTGGACCTCTCTCTTCCTCCTACGGAGTGTTCATAGGCCCATTACCACGGACCTAGGAGCAGTTTTGTTTTGGTCATTGACTCCATAATGGTCACAGGGTAGCCATTTATTCCACCAGTGAGGAGTGCAGTTGTTCAGGTCTGAAGTTCTGTCTCAGGCCTCTAAGGTGTGGGTGTGAGGAGAGAGAGAGAGAGAGAGAGAGAGAGGGAGAGAGGGAGAGAGAGGGAGTTTATGGGTGTGTGGGATCCCCGGGCCCTGCTGGGGTGAGCAACTTTGCTTCTTGCCAGGCGCGATGGTTTGAAGTGGCCCCATTTGACTTCTGTGGGTGCGGCACTGGGCCCACCCTTCATTCCGAGGCTTTCTCTCCTGGCTTTGAAACAATTATGAGCACAGTGTTCCGTACAGCTCTTCGAAGCCCAGTGCTGAGTCACGGTTCCGGCACAGAGGTGTTTCCCTGTCTTCCAAGGCATTGGTGTGTTGCTTGGGCCCCCTGGGCTGTGGCTGCTCCCCCCATCCCATTCCCTCACTGGTGTGACAGAAAACTGTAGTCAAGGATGTGCAGGGACCCCACCTGCTGTGGAAGGGTGCTCTCAGGAGAATGGGGTCACATTTGCCTGTGCCCTGCTTGCTCAGGGCTGACTCCCATGCTTCACTTGGCCCTGGTACAGTGGGCAGGGAGAGCGGAGAAGTCCAGAGTGTAGGCTTTGGAGCCAGCTCCTACCCAGGGCGATGCTTACTGCTTTCCCCGCCTCACCTTCCGTTTCTGAAGTAGTGTGTGAAAATTGCCATGGCTGCTTTCTGCACACAGCATTAGAGAGAAAAGCTAATTCATGCAGGTCCTCAGCTCAGCAATGGGGACCCTCTTTGGCCAACAGAAAGGCTGTCCTCTTTGTTGACCAGTGAGGCCAGGTCTAGGCGGTCCCTGGCCATTGAAGGGTTTCTGGGTCCCAGATGCCAAGGGCCTTGGCATTCTTCTCTGTAATCCCAGAAGGTCCTGTGCTCCCAGAAATCAGCAACAAGAGGCCATGCCTCCTTCCCCCTCATCCTCTGTCCCCTCCCTTGATTAAGGCTCAGGAGCGGGAAACTCAGGGGAACCCTGGGCAATGTCTATCCTGTTTGGGATGCTCTTGGCCTTGGAATGGACACAACCCAGGAAAGACCTAGAGGCCAGCTTCTCAGCCTTAGAAAGGTGGCCTGCAGATGGCAGCACATGTTTGAAGCTTTGCCTGAGCCTTCAGAACCAGCACACAGTGGAAGGTTGAAAGGGCGCCCTTCTAAGATCCCCACAGAGGGCAGGAAGGGAGGCTGCCTGTGGGTTTTAGCTACAGGAGGCTCCAGGGAAAACCAGAGATGAACCGCTTACTGGGAGGGTTGAGGCAAGGATGGAGAAGAGGCGGGGGGAGGACTGAAGCCCAGGTTGGAATTTGGCATTTTCAAGGAATCCTGGGGGAGGTATTATTTTAAGTATTTTAAAGGGTTTGTTTTATTATTTTATGAGAATAACCATTTTTGCCTGCATATAGGTCCACAGGCACCATGTGCCATATGTGCTCATGGAGATCAGAAGAGGACATCAAATCCCCATGGATCTGGAATTACAAATGGTTTCGAGCCACCACATAGGAGCTGGAAACTAAACCTCGGTCCTCTCTAGGAGCACCAGCGCTCTTAACTGTCAGCCATCCTTTCAGCACGGACTTTTACTTAAAATGTTAAGAGCGAGGCTAGCCATCCCTTCCAGTTCTGCTGGAGTCTTGGGTACGGTGTGTCCCCAAAGCGCAGCACAGCTGCAGGACACCCAACGTGAGCATGGCCATCACGGTGCCAGGCCAGGGCGAAAGGGCAGAGTAATGGGGAAGCAAAGGGACAGGGTGCACACACAGGCTGTGCCTCGCCCCTCTACACGATGTCTTCCTGAGCCCCTCACCCTCACTCAGCTTCACTCTCCAGTTAGTTGCTTCAGCTCTCCTTAGGGCTCCCCTCCCCCTTGGGTGCAGTAGACATTCTAGACGATGATCCCTTTCATGCCCGTTTCCTCAGGTTCCTTTGTTACCAGTCACAGAGCTACAGTGCTGTGCTTCAGTGTCCCCACATGTCACCGCTAGTGCCATTAGCTAAGTGACTGAACATTCTCTTCTCCACCCACAGGAAAGTTTCATGACGACAAAGATACAACTGTTACCCAGGACCCAATGGGTAAATGGGTGTGTGATCCTCAGAAGATATCTGTGCACACGAGGAATGAGTCATCCCCTGGAACAGCATGTACTTCTAACCACTGAGCCATCTACCCATCCTACTAGACAATCAATTTTTATGGACTGATATAATATCTATCTTATATAAGAAAGGAGCCTCCCTGCCTCGCCTGTCATCCTAGTTTCACAAGTGACTGGTGTTACGCATTAACTACATTAGGATGTGTGTGTGTGTGTGTGTGTGTGTGTGTGTGTATGCGTGTGTGTATCCATGAAGTAGAGTGGGTTCCACCGGATGGAGTGAGCCATCATGGCAGAGCAGGGTGTATGTAGTCAGGATTGTCCCATTCTCCAAGAAAGCAGGCTGCCTTCAGGAAAGACCCGAGTGAAGGGTGCAAGGATCTGAGGCATCAGAGAAAGCATGATAAGGACATGGCACTGTGCAATAAAAGGCATGGTAAGGGCATGGCGCTGTGCAATGTTCTCTACACCATATCTTACCTCACTGTCATATCCACAAATACCTAACCCAGGAAGCAGGTCAATAGCTTGCTACACAGAAGGCCTATGATGTTAAACCGCTACCCCAGAGTGCTGAGCACAGTCTAGAGAGTGTAGGTCTGAATAGGGCCCAGATGGCAGAGCCTGGGAAACATGGACTAACTTTCTTGTCAGGTGTTGAGTCTCTGGGTACTGCGAGATGGGCCCCATCTCCAGTTTGACTGTCTTTGCTGTTGTTGTTACCAATATTCCCTTCCTTAAGCATCCAGATGATCTCTGTATGGTGGTCTGTGTTGGCAAAACTAAGCTGTCAAAAGCCCAACACAGCTGAGCAGCGGAGGTGCACACCTTTGATCCCAGAACTCAGGAGGCAGGGGCAGGCAGATCTCTGAGTTCAAGGCCAGCCTGGTCTACAGAGTGAGTTCCAGAACAGCCAGTGCTACACAGAGACACTCTGTCTCTTGAAAAATAAAATAAAATAAAATAAAATAAAATAAAATAAAATAAAATAAAATAAAATAAAATAAAATAAAATAAAATAAAATAAAATAAAATAAAATAAACAAGAAACAAAAACAAAGTAACTAAAAGCCCAACACAATGATGGCATCTCAACCCTGGAAGGAGGACGTTTCAGAGCAATAAGGGGGCGGCGTGTCCAGTGCTGGGTGCTGTGAAAACAAGCCCAGCATTTAGCTTCACACCTCGAGAAGCTATGTGGGCACCCAGGGGCCAGCTGCTGGAATTGCTCCTAATAACCGCCCTCGAAGTCCCTTGCTGAACGGCTTTTGGGAAGACATTCATGGGTGAAGCAGCTTGCAAGCGCCAAGGAGCAGAGCCCACCCCAAGTCCCCAGCCAGCGCACAGGCATACATTTCTTCAGTTTTATTATTACAAACATACCACAGCTCCATCACACTCAGGTAATCTGGATTCTACATGTTCTACACACTCTTTCTTTTCTACCTGGGAAGGGTCAGATCGAAGCGTCCAAGCCATGGCTAGATACAAGACATTTGACGGAAACACTTCAATTCATAGCTTATAGTGATGCCGTTTCTCCAGCTGTACAAGAGCCTTACAGAACCATGCCAGGGCTTTCCAGAGTGCTGAACTAACTGTTTGATTCACATTGTGAGCTCCAAAATGCTGCAGCTCCCTTTTTTCCAGGCCCTTGGCACAGTCAGGATATCCCAGGCTTCGGAGAGGTCCTTCTTTGGAAGTTCGTGCCAGGCAATGACTGCCAGAGATGTGCATTCAGTGGGTCAACAGCCATGATTAGAAGGATCCAAAGCTAGAAAGACCCTGTCTCTCCTTCACCCCTTCCCTACCCATCCAAGGCTCTGATCGAATATGGCGCAGCCCATGTATGTTAAAATGGGATATTTGGTTTCCGAAACATTCAATGGTCTCTTTGGCAAACTGAGGGAAACCGGCAAGAAGCGGCTGCGGCACACTCCTCCTTGGTCCTTGTTGCTAATGCTTCATCCTCTCCAGTAACCGCTGATAGACAGGGGCTGAAAACAAGAAGCACGGAAGCCGGTAAGATGCAGGTGTCCCAGTCTGTCTGGGACTCTTATTTCGTCTTTCTGTCTTGGTACTAGGGAATGAACCTAGAGCCTCATGCATGCTGGGCAAATGAGGTACCCATCCCCTCTTCTCCTTATTTCTGAAACAAGGTCTCACTAGGTTGATCAGACAGCTTTGAACACATTCCGTAGCCCATCTAGGCCTTAAGCTAGCAGTCCTCCTGCCTCAGATTTCCAGGGAGCTGGGATCATGTACCATCAGGCCCAGCTTCAGAATCCCACGGACAGAAGCCTGTGGCCTCCCTCTGCCATGTATCTTGTAAATAGCAGGAGTTTGGGGTTTGTGGAACTTCACTCCCTGTTCAGTATTTGATGTTTTTAGGTTTTTCTTCGTCTATCAGCTTGGAATGATACCCTCCATGTGGTCACCTACCAAGCCCTGTGCAGTCTCCCCAGGCGACGTGAGGCCAAAGCCACACTCACCCCACGGGCTGTTACTCCCCTCTCTTCATGTTACGAAGAAGAAAACTAGATTTTCTGTGTCTGACCCTAAAGGCCAGCCTTGCTTTACTGCACACAACATGGCGATCTGTATGCAACAGATGGCAGGCTTGGGTGTGCTGGGGACTGACGGGCCAGCCCAGAAGGGGCCACAAACCCAGATACTTACCGAGCCGCACAGACCTCTGGGCAGCCTGAAAGAACAAAGAAACAAACACACACACACAATACAAGACAAGTCAGTCTTTCTTTTGCTTTTTTTTTTCCCCTTTTCCTCTGTCTCTCTTTCTCCTCCCTTCCCTTACCCTTGGCTGTCTAGAACTTGAAATGTAGACCAAGCTGTCCTGGAACTTTGGCAACCATTCAAAGTGGGACTGTGGTTGTGTGTTATGCCTCCCTAAGGTGTCAGGCTTCCTGGCATGTATTGTCACTGAGCCCACATATGGAGAGAGTTTGCACTTTGCCACCCCTACTTAAAGCAAATGTTGAGGTGGGGGTGGGAAGAGGGAATGTCGCCCCCTCAGTTAGCCTTGGTGGCCCTTGGCTGCACAAGGCCCTTTCAGATGGGGTCTTACATAGAAGATAGACATTCCTGGGGAGACCCCAAGCTAGGCTTTTCCACTGAGACCAGAGTTTAGAGCTAGGGGATCAGCTGAAGCGTCTCCTAAGAGTATGAGCTTAGCCCTTCTGGAGGAGAGCTCTGTTCAAAAGTGGAGAGCCGTGCTAGCCTTCCAGCCTTCCGGGTCAGAACTCTACCCTCGTCTCCTGAAACCAAGGCTTTAGTAAGTTCTAATGGGCATCACCTGACTCAAGGGACCCCTCGCCATGCCCTGAGCTGGCTGGGGACCCATTGAGGAAACTCAGGAAGAGAAAGACCCTGAGGGAGAGGTGGGCAGGGCCGAGGCTAGCTCCGCACACACTGCAGCGGGTAGGTGAGCCTTGGGAAACAGGGGGCGGACTCAGAATCTCAGCAGCCAGGCTGCTCTGGCATGAATTCAGAGTAGGCTGCCTGCTTAGGCCAGGTGGATCCCAGGGCCGCTTTCCTCATCTGTGACTTGCTGGTGGGGAGAACACATACCCTGGAAAATGCTGATGCTTGTTTGAAGATTTCAAGGGCAGAGTCCGCCAGCTCATCTCCTCGCTCTTGTGGTCGGTTGGCTAGAGAGGAAAGGAAAGCCACCCACACCTTAGTGAACACACAGCCCTCAGTGCCCCGAGCACACGAATGACATTTGGGCCCTCTCTCCCACCAGCATCCACATAAATATACACACGAGGTGAGGTCTGAGTTGGGGTAGAACAGTAAGAAATACATCCTGAAGTTCTGTAGCTTGTCACCTTGAAACCACAGTTCCCGATTTGCTATTCGGTCAGCAACAGGGAAGCCATGCCAATGGGCACCTTCAGGTTAGGACCACATGTAGACTTCCTCACCTGGTGGCTGCAGAACACTGTTGATGGCATAGACCACACCATTTGTGGCCATGATGTCAGCTTCGGCAACGGGTTCCTTGTTGACACTCACGACATTGTTTTTCTAAGGGAAGAGACAATAGTTGTTAAACGTGCAGTCTCAGCAGGCATCTGACAATTGCATACCCATCCTGGGCATAAGTGGCAGGACTTCTTTGGTGAGCAGCTGTCCTTGCCCTCTGCAGACTTCCAACGACTTATGTAGGCTCAGTGACCTGCACTCAGCAAAAATCTTGCCCTCACCACAGTGGGGATCAAGGAGGGAGATTGTGTCTTAACAGAAGTGGGAGCTGAGGTACAAGAAAGGCTTGTGCCTGTGACACAGGATCCAGCACCTGACACTCAGTCCTGAGAGACCCTCAGTGACCTTCAGTTAAACAGACCTCTCCGAGCCTTCTCCCCACACTCCCCAGGGAGGTGGTGAGCAAGGGATACCAAAGATCCAGAGGAAGGAGCAGAGAGCCACAGCTGGCTCCCATCCTCAGGATGCCTCTGCTGGGTCAGGCTAGCCCTTTCCAGGGTAGGGACACTCTGAACACAGCTCCAGAGTGGAGTGGCACATCAACACACAGCAAGAGATGCTCCCACAGCAGGCTCAGAATGGAAGGGACTCTTAGAATGCAGCTCCTGCAACAGCTCAGTGGGTGCCTGGGTTTGGGGACTGGAGCTGGGAAGGAAGGGAGGAACTGATCTCTCCAGAAGAGTGACTACTTCCCACTTTCTAAAGGGCTTCTTCACAATCCACACCAGATGCTCTACTTTCCTGAACATCTGGAAGTTCTCACTTGCATCTGACTATAATCTCTCTTGGTATCCCTTGGGCGATTTTTCTTTTTTCTCTCTTTCTTTGGACAAACCACAGTCGAAGGTTCCATTAGCATCCTAAAAGTTGTGTGCATGGTGAGGTGTGCCCTAGCCCTTTCACAGCATCACACAGCCAACCTTGACGTACTCACCGAGCTGACTTCCAGCTTGTCTCCTTGGAGGGACTTGAGCCGCACAAGGGCCCCGATGCCTCCGCTCACCCGGATTTCATCGCCAATGTGGTATTTCAGGATGTTGCTAAGTTCCTTGGCATTTGCTGTAAGATTGTGGAAGGACAGGGTGCTGTTAAGTACAATGGTGGTGACAGGTGAGGTTAAGGAACAAGAGGAAGTATGGGCGGCTTCAGAAGAGGACAATTCACTGAACAAGCAGAAGTGTTCACGGAATACCTACTGTGTATACAACCCACTGAGTGCACAGCCCAGGACCCACCATTTCCTAATGGTGAACAGGACAGACATGGCTGTGACCTGGCCCTGTAGCCAGCAGGCAAAGAAGGAGTTAATCCATACTCCTCTATGGGTATGACTCATGTTTCCATGAGCTAAATATTTGCCTGGAAAGCCAGGGACCTTTCCAGTGCCGGCATCTGGGATGCTTCATCTGGGATATGGCTCCTGCCGACTATAACACAGTAGTGAAATATTTACATATTATGCCCTCAAGTGCATTTTCTGCTAGAGATAGCTACTTCCTGGATGGAGGACTTGAAAGATTGAACAGCTGTGCTTCAGAGGAGCCATGGAGCCGATGAGGTCAGGGCCGAGACAGTGGTTCCCTGCACAGCATCCTTCCTCAGCACATCACCACACTCCTGACAGCCCACACCCATTCCTTTGCCAACTGGGGCAGGCCTCTGATGCCTTCCCTGGGTTACACGAAAGGCAGCACCTAAACTTGCCAGCTGCACCCTGCTCTCTGACCCTCCCTCAGTCATCCAGTGGCTTTTTTCCCCACAGCTCATGAGTGGCTATTCCCAAGGCCATGAAACTCGGAGGAAAATGTAAAGCATTTTAGAGAGTTCATTGGTTCCCAACACAGCTCTACGGAGCTGGGAGATAGAGCCACCTGTACCAATGGACTCCCAGGCTGACGCTGATGCTAGTAAGAGTCCTACCCCCCAAACAAGTCCCAGAGGAGCAAGACGAAGCCAGTCTCCTGAAGACAGAGCCTCCTGTCTGGGTCCTCCACACCAAGTCCATCCTTCCTCCCCCAGGTCCCATTTACTCTGCCCCCAGGACTTGAGGGGTTTTTTGGGGGGTGGGAGGACTTCCTCTACACCCCTCCTCCACTCTCATACAACTGGAAAGGAGGGAATTTGAGCAGGCTCAGGCCACCTGGGAGATATTCCATTCTTTCAGGGCTGAGAGGGGATGGGAAGTTTATGTTCAGTGAACTTCTCCCCTTGTCTCTGGAACCTGCGTCAGCACCAGACACAGGCATTTGCTTGGCAATAAAGAAAATTAAACAGGACGCAAATTTAGCTCCTTGCTGACTGCAATCTGAGCCTTCCATTCTCCTGCAGGCAGGGATGCATAAACAAGGTTTGTTCCCCAGCTGGCTAAGCTGCTTTCCTGCTCGCTCTTTCCCTCCTTCCCTGGCTCACCTTGCTGGGAGGGCGGGCATGCACCAGAGCTAAAGCCCATCTCTCCATCCCATTTCACTGTCATCACCGCTATTAATGGAACATGTGTGCCTTGTCCTGTGTGCTACATTCAGCCTGTATCATAGCGAGCCAGGGATCCTTGCCGACTTCATTCTTCTAATGGGGAAACTGAGGCTCAGCAGGCCAACCAGGGCTCACCTAACCTACGTTCTCAGGCACCACCCTCAGCTAAGTTTCCCAAGGAAGGCTTTTTTAATCTCTGAGGACATTTAATAAGGGCAAGTGTTTTCATTATCTCAGATCCCCAGTGGAAAGCACAGCTCAGGGACTGGACTGACTGTCATTGGTCTAATTTCCTTTCGTCTGGCACTGTGCCCACAGAAGCTGAGTGTTAGCACCTCTGCCCTCCTATAAACAGCTAAAAGCCAACCGGCCCAAGGGAGGGAAGGAAGGGTGCCATACCCCGCCTTTGCCATGGTCCTACTATGACTGTATGGCTATGGCTGTTTTCTGTGTCCTTTGTCCAAAGTTTCCCTGGTTTCTGCCCCCTTTCCACCCCATTTTCCACCATTGCCACTGTTAGCTGTTCCCCTTAATGCTGCCCACATGTCTACAATACAGCCGAATCACTAAATCCCTTCGCAATGCATCACATGAATGCTGCTATGGCCCGGAAATACCACTGTTTCAGAAAAGTCGGAATATCTGCTTTCAATTGCTCCTTACCCAAGAGTTTGTTCAGTTCTTCTGGAGGCATGGCTTGGAAAGCTTCATTTGTGGGAGCAAAAACAGTGTAGACCCCTTCCCGGTTGAGGGTCTCCATCAAGCCTGCAGACTGGATAGCAGCCACCAGCATGCTGTGGACAAACACCAGGAAAGGGACAGTTTGCATCTCATGCCAGGAGCGACGGTTGTACTTTACAACTGAGCAGGAATGTCATGCAGAAGAAAAATGGCCGGAGGGGATGAAGGGAAGAGAAGTGAGAACTGGCTAAAGCAGTGTCTGCCGAGTGTGAGTGTGTGACCCACTGGGAGGCAGGGGTCCAGCCCCGGAGTACTAGCAAGTCAGAAACAGAGGGAGCAGGGCAAGAAAGCAGAGTGGCACAGTGGCCTTAGCTGCCAATAAATGAAATGCAGAAAGAGAGAGAGGGGGCCCCTAAAGCCCCTTAGCTCACTAGCGACTTTCTGGTATGAGTGCTAGCCTTGTGTTTTAGTAATAAAGATGTGTCCTCCCCCCTCCCATGAGTGTGAGGCTTATACCGCTATCCAGAGCCCTGCTTCCCAACTTAAGGTTTCAAGGAGACCCTTATCCTCACCACACCCCGACTGTGGATGGTCACACCAGTATGTCACTGGCATTTTGCCACCCTTTGGGCAGTAGGATAAAAGAGCTGTGGTCCAGCAGGAGCACGTGGCAGAAGCTAGGGTGAGACTGGTTACCTAAAACGGTTGTCTCCCTTCAGGACATCCATAATGGTCCCCATTGGGGGGGTGAGCATCCGGTCCATGGTGAACAGGCTCCCGTACCGGCCCCGCTTGTCATGGGCAGCAATGCAGCTGTTTTCAATGCAGAGGCTCTGCGCAGAGGAGGGGCAAAGAGAAGAAGATGGCGATCCTCTCAGGCAGGGGCCACCAGATTTGTTCAAAGCCAATGGTAATGAGGTGTTCCCCAAGGAAGCATGGGCACGAGGGTTCTGATAAAATTACACAGGGACTAGATGACAATGTCAAGCTCATAAGAGGTCCAATGACAAAGGCCAAATAGATGGGCTAGAGGGCAGTTGACCACTTGTTTGATTTCACTGGCCACTGGACATCTTTGGTCAAGTGGTCCCGTTTGATCCCTGGCCAGGAACAACGCCACCTTGAACTTCCTATTTGCTATGGAAAGGTCCTAGAACGAGGAGAGCTGAGCTTCACCAGGCTTCTCTTCACATAAGCCTGGAAAGGCTCACAATCTCCACCCCCTTTTCCCTTTTCATCCTGTTGAGTCCCTAGGTAGCCTCACTGCTCAGCAATACAGTTAGGTCTGAGCCTCATTCCCCAAGCCTGCAGGAAAGGAAGTGTCAGCCAGCATCATGCATACTTTCCAGAAACTGCTTCCCCTTTATTAGAAGCCAGCTCTTACATAAGCTCTTGGCTACTGAGAACTTAAACACACACACACACACACACACACACACACACATTTTGTAGAGCTAAAAGCCAAAGAAGGGGCATGAGTTAGAACTTACATTTCGATAAACAAAAACTCGCAGTTTTTTGCCGCCCAGTGTGTTCAGCGTCTGTCCGTGGTACAAATACTTAGAGGCCAGCTGTTCTTTGACCAGGTGGTTCAGAAGCAAAGTCTTCATTTGGGCATCAATGTGAGGTGTGCCATCTGCAAGCAGAGGAGTGGACAGACCCAGAGAGATGGGCTCCTGAGGTGAAACGGATGCTAAGAGACACATGTATGGCAGAAAGCCCATCCCTCTGGGGTTTGGAAATGAAGACAGAAAGTAGGGTGGCCGCCAAACCCCTTAACATTCGGCATCTAGCATAGAAAAAGATAGGTGCAGCTATTGAGGGTGTTTGTTGTTTTGCTCTCAGAAGGAGGAGAGGGTCTTTCTTGCTGACCCCATGACAGCAGCTCAGCTGACCTCTGCCCATATACACTGATGTTGGCCCTGCAAACAAAAAGCTGAGGCCTGCTCTGCTCTTCTGACAGATGCAAAGTACTGAGTTCTGAGGAAAAGAACCCCAATACATTCTTGGCTGTTTCAGATAAACAAGGGGCAGTCCAAAGTTTCCGATACAGTCACATCTGCTTTGGACTTCGGTGGGTGGAAGGGTCCAAAGCTGTTGTAAATCAGAGCAGTGCTGTAGGGATGGGGCAGCTGTCCCAGAGACCACAGAACAGCAGAGTGCTTTCCCCATGTTACCTTTGAACACAGAATTCAGAGGGGCCAGGAAGGTCAGCTGCTCTTTCCCAGAAAGATGTGAGCTGAGGCCAGCCTGTCTGAGGAGGTCGATGGCCGTGGAGACTTCAGATTCTGCAGCCAGCTCAAGCAATGTCTTGGCTACAGGAAGAAGAAATGAAGTTCAAAAGGTAACGGGCCGTGTGTGTACATGTCATGGTCAACCCCAAAGTAGGGACTGACATCAGCAGGAACCTCTAATCTTGAAGACCCCCAGCCTCCTAAACAGAGCAGAGCCCAGCATGCCTGTGTCATCAAAAAACCTAGCTTGCTGGGAGATAAGGCGAGAGTCATCTGGCAGCAGGCAACACTGTCCTGGGCCTCACTGTGGCTCGGCCAGGACCTGTTTGACTCTGGAGAGGAAGCGGCCATGGCCTGTGTGGCTGCTTCTGAAGATACACCCGTAGGAAGAGACTGGATTCTTTCTTGAGAAATTCCCACTCTCAGGCTAGGTGGAGAACAAAGTCCAGACTGTCATCTTCCCTGGGTCAGTGGCCTTGGGTTCTTTAAGGAGAGCAAATGCTGATGTCAGCAAATGCCCCTCTGTGCTCGACCACAGCATGAAAGGCAGAAAGGGCTCTCAGATAGTGGCTCCTTCCCTCCTTAGGTACCTTAAAATATTCCAATCGCCTCAAGATAGTATCTAGACCCATGGCTCCCAGGTTCACAGAAGGTACAGGGCTGTGTACTGCACCAAGGGTGGGAAGTCACCCAAAATATTGTGGAATACCCTGGCCACATCACCAGGGGTGTCAGAATGGAGAGGAAGCTGGGAAAGTCAGAGGCCCCTGCAGCCTACCTACCTGAATCTGGGATGAGCAGCTCGTCAATGAAATGGATGACCCCGTTGGTGGCCAGGACGTCTTTGTTGGAGATGACAGCCTTCCCGTTGATGGTCAGCATGTCCCCGCTGCAGCCCACCTCCAGGGTGGTGCCTTCCAGGGTCTCCATGGACAGCCCAGCAACAATGGCCTCAGCGCACATAGCTGACTTCAGGATGTGGTTGTTCAGCAGGTCTGCGGCGGGACAGGACACAGGGCTAGAGCTTGCTGAGGCCTATCTACAGGGGCCAGCTCTGAGTCTGCCCACAGCTGAGGATTCCGCTGGAGTACCACAGGGTGTCCATCCCCATCTCTTGCTAATGCTCACTAGCTAACACCACTGAAACTTTGCCGTCAGACCTCCTGAGCTCAAATTCTCTGGCTGCTGACCAGCTGTGGAATCCTGGGCCAGCCACTTAGCCTCCTCATGAGTAAACAGATGAGGCTGACATTGTCTCCTGGACCTGCAATGTAAACCTCTCTTCAACAGAGAAACAGCAGCCATTCACCCCGAGCCCTGGGCTTCGGGGTGAAGTCTCCTAATGGGCCAGGGAGAAGGGGAAACCTCCAACACGGGTCTTTTAGGTCTTAGGCCTTTATAAGGCTTAGAATGAGGCAGGAAATGATGCACACTGTCCCCAAAGGGTAGCTGTGCAGTGATTGGTTTGCGCAAAGCTGGGCCCTGTCCTTTGTGGCGATGGCTACAGACTTGAAGGGAGAAGGCTGGGGTCTATATCAACAGCTCCATATGTCTTGTCTTAGAGGATGCGCCTTGCTCACTCATGTGTCTGGGTGCTACTTTGGAGATGTGTTTTGGGGTGCTCAGAAGCTGAAGTCTCCCTACCCACACCCAAGCAGGCTTTCAGGCATTCTTGTGTGCAGAGGAAGCAGCAAGGTCCAGTCAAGAACACACCCTACTTCCACCCCAGGTCCCCAGACTGCTGCTCTCTAGTGTCTCCAAGTTCCATTGCCTCAGCTTCAACACCCAGGCAAGTTTGGTTTAGCACTGAGTGTGGGAACCAAAACTTCCCTGTCACAGTTAGGCAGATGCTCTGAGGCTGGCTGAGGCCTCAGGATGCTGGAAATGGGCTCTGAAAGCCAGTACTGACCCATCTCAGTCAGTAGAAAAGGGACAAGACTGTGTGGGGCCAAGAGTGGAGGTATGCCTGTAATACCAGCACTTGGGGGCAAGATTGCCTTGAATTTGAGGCCAGCCTCTATTGCATAGTGAGCCCTGTCTTAAAACAACAAGAAGACCCCATAAGAATGAGGCCTCTGAGGAACTGTGCTTCTTAGAGAAGAAACTAAACTCCTGGGGTGAAGTAGGGGCCATGCAGAGGTGAGGAGGCCAGAACCAGAAGCAAGGCTTCAGAGAAGGTATGGCTGCCTAGGGCTATTTCCTGCTTGCCTGCCAACCACCTAGAGAGGAGACAGGGCAATGCAGACCTCAACCCGCCTCCTTCAGGTCTGTGTCTGTGGCAGCAGAGGGGAGGGCCCTACTGGGAGCAAACTGGTGATTGCTTAGAAGAAGCAGATAAGCAAAAAGCATCTGTTAGGGTCTACAATGAGTTCTGATATCAATGCATGTAAAAATGTGCTCTGTACAAAAGATCTTTTAAGGCATCTTATAGTTTGGATGCTTGATGCCCCTCTCCAAAGGCTGTATGTTAAAGGTTTGGCCCCAGGGTGGTGCTATTGGGAGATGGTGACATCTATTAAAAGCTAGGGCTAGTGCCTGCCCCAAAGCCACAGGTTTGAAAGCCATGGGGCCAAGTGATCATGAAATAACACATCCAAGACTGTGAGCCAAAGGAAATCTTTTCGCTTTGCCATCTGGTTATCTCAGGCATATGTGCTGAGATGCAACCGACACTCCCAGGAAGCGTCCCTAGCCCTGGAGGCTATGGACTCTAGCCCTTCCCTCCCCCTCACTGAACTCACCAGATCATGCTATAGCCTGTTTTGAGGCCTGCTGCCCACCAGGCTTTAACTTCCTGGAAGATTCACTGTGGGGCCCCAGGTCCCAGCCCAAGGCCCATCTGTGTTTTCCAAACTGTCCCTTTCCTCCCGTGTCTGGCCTGAAGAGTTCAGATTTGCAGGGTGTCTGTAACGCATCAGGCCTCTTAAATGGCACACTGCCAAGGTAGGTTTAAATGAAGTCACTCCTAGTGACATTTGGGGGGAAGGATGTAAGCGGGGTGCATTTTACAGGGTCTAGGGGTTCATGAGGCAGCTTAGTACCAGTAATCCTCTAGAAGTCCTGGAATTAAAGTGATCAGGTGAGAGAAGGGGGGCAGAGGGCTCCTAATCTACTTCCCATGCCTAACTTAGGAGCTGAAAGAGGGAACCAGCAATGGAAATCAACTGACGGTTGATCCATAACCATTATTTTTGGTTATCCATGAGGCCTCTGGCCAGACACAGGAAGACAAAAGGTGACCATGATGATTCCACTTGAAGGATGCCATCACCAACCACCACATGTTCGATTCCTCCAAGCTGCTTAACGCTTGGGCCACTCCAGTTGCTTCCTCTATCTGGCCAGGGTCAGCTGGGGACTCCCAGCACTGGCTCTGCATGGCTTGCACAGAGACACGGCTGCTGGGAGTGACAAACCAGGGTTGCAGCGGACACCCGGAAGGTTGTGTCACCAGCACTGGCCTGTGCTCAGGTGGGCTGCCCTGAGCTGAGGGTGCTCACCTCTCAGGGCCTCCGGGTCACCCAGGATCCGGTTCAAGGTCTCAGCGGGGATCTTCTCAAAGGCCTCATTGGTTGGGGCTAAGAATGTGAACTGTCCATCACCCTCCAGCAGGGTGTTGAGTCCTGATGCAGCCACAGCGGCCTGTGGGGGGAGGGAAGATAAGTGCTTCTTAAGCCTGCTGAGGTGCCCACACCCTGGCTCTACCTCCCCTGGGGACTGGAGACACTTAGAGGAATGCAGAGAGAGAGAGAGAGAGAGAGAGAGAGAGAGAGAGAGAAAGAAAGACAGAGAGAGAGAGAGAGAGAGAGAGAGAGAGAGAGAGAGAGAGAGAGAGAGAGAGAGAGAGAGAGAGAGAGAGAGAGAGAGAGAGAGAGAAAGAAGCCTGGCTGAAGTTCTATCTTAACATGGGCTCCACAGCCCTGGACTGTGCTCCGGCCGTGCTGGTCATCTTTCAAGTGTTGAGTGACTTCTCTCCTTCCGACCTCTGGGCCTTTATCCCCACAATTCTCCCTGCCCCTCTTTCTCTGCTTCTTGGACTCCTATTCTTTCAAACCTTGACCAAAATGCCATTCCTCTTGGCACAGGTTCCCGGATGAGCATCAGCCTGACGGTCATGTCTCCCACAGACCCACAGTTGTAATCCCACAGTTAGTAGTGATCCCATATCAGGGATTACGTGGTATAAAGATCACATGACTCAGGGTAACACAGCATCTAGAACAATATCCTAACAGCCGGAGGTACCTCTCACTGGTCCCTGATAGAGGGCCTCCTCCTGATTGGTAAGGCCTGCAGGATTTTCAACCCACAGGCTTCCTCCATGCTGCCCTGCAGTAGCAGAGATTCTGCAGGGGTGTTAGCAGCTGGGATGTTCTCATCTTTTGCACCTCACTACTCAAAGCATCTCTTCCAAAGAAGGCTTTCCTGGCCATCCTTCTTGGTCTACACTAGCCATACTTCCTGGACTACACTGGACATCCCTCCTGGCCTACACTGCCCACCATTCATTTCCCCCAAGCTCAAGTGTTTTGTCTGTGCAAGTTTCATCTGTCTCCCTAGAAAGGATGGAAGCCACTTTGCTCACTCTGTCCCCTGGCACCTAGATCCGGGGAGTGACAATGTTTAAGAAGTATGTGCTGGAAGGAAAAATGGATATGCGGGTGGGGCCAAGAAGAATAAGAGAGAGGAATTTTTTTTCTGTCAGTTTCCACAGTTAGGGGAAGCTACTCAATAGTACTCAGTGCTGGTAATGAAAGTTTGTGCTGTCAACATTGGGTGATGTTGCCTTGCAGACCCAGAAGAAAGGCAGGGAGACAGCCTCCCTGGTGTCCCCTGAGCCAGCCAAGACCGATCCCCAAATGCCAAGACCCTCTGTACCCATGTTGGAGTATGTTTGTGTCTGTATTGGAGATCTCCAGGGAGGGGCCGCCCCACTCCCACTTGTGCACTTTGTGGTTAGGAAGTTCTTGAATCAGGCAAAACCCCTGACAGGGCAGCCTGTGCTCACTTCTTCCTGCATGGCCAGTGCCAACAGGAACTGCCCGCCTTCAGTCGTTAGCCATGTGCTTTGGCTGGAGGATAGTCAGGATCCAGCTCTATAGTCAGAGCCTACACTCCGGTGTCCACAACAGTGGCTCCCCTGCTAGGTCTACATCCCACAGAAACATGGGTGTGAGGCTCCGAGCTGGGATCTATGTCTAGAAGCACCACGCTGGTTGACAAGCCATTTGTAACAGTTCCTTGTGTGGGAAGGAGCATCAGGAAGGAGGGCCCTCCCACTTCTGGACTGTACAGTTCAAGGCTGTAATGGACCTCTGAATTATCCAGAATAGGCAAGGAAAAGAAAGCTTCACAACAGGGCCATTGCTCAGAGTGGGGCAGGCCCAGTGCTCATTCCTTAGTCCTCCTGCAGAAGCCACCTTAACAGGCACCTTTGGAGAGGCCGTGTGTCCCCAGCCTGGGCCTCTACTCAAAGCAGCCCCTTACCCGGAGTGTCTCAAAGGTGTCTTCAATCTCAATGATCTGCTGGATGTTGTTGGTGACGGTGGAAATGACCTTATCAATGAGATGCACCACACCGTTGGTCGCATGGTGGTCAGCTTTCAGCAGCCGGGCACAGTTAACCGTGACAATCTGGCCGAGAAGAAGCAAGGATGAGGGGGTAAAACGAGAGGAAGGCGAGACAGGAGGGGGGCCCACAGCTAGGAGAAGAATGTGTGTGGGAGGGTCTGTAGAGAAGACCCAGGAGGCAAGGGCTTGTCTCATAACACAGGACAGGACCCTAGAAAGCCACACCCCAGCTGGGCCAGAGGCGGGCTCGCTGTGGACAGAGGACAGTGCTCGGAGACTGTGGATGCACCTACCCCATTGGGGTAGTGATGGATCTGGATGTCGGAGTTCTGGTACATGGAGGTGAGGGTCATGCCGTGCTTCAGCTCATCAGTCAGGACCCGCCTGTCCACCATGTGGTAGCGGAGGGCGTTGAGCAGCTCAATGTTCACGTTGCTCACGAGAGAGTCCAGCACTTCCTAGAAAGAAGGGGTGGGACAGTGAAGAGACGGTGTGCTCAAAGAAAAGGCCTCTGCTCCAAGGGTACCCAGACTTCTCTTCTACCAGAGGAGCCCCCTTTAGTGAGCATCCGGGGGAGGAGAAGGACAAAGGCACTGGGAGGCACCTGGAAGGTCTGCTTTAGTTTTCCCTGGGAGGCTGGGGAGGGGGGTCAGAGAGGAAAGATTAAGGGAAGTGAGGTCTGACATAGCAGAAGGTTGCTATGGAACTCTGTACTCAGGCCTCAGCAGAAAGGATTCCTCTGATCAAGAGGCTCTTCTCACCGCAGGCAACGAAGACCAGGCCTCGTTGCTGGGGGCGAAGATGGTGAAGCTGCCCGGTCCCTCCATCTCCGGCCTCAGCTTCTCTGTGCGGTCTGTGTACAGCTGGGTGGTGGTGGAGCCCACAACTCCCATGGTCTCGTACAGGTTGGCGAGTGGAAGAGCTGCAGAGGCAGAGGACAGACGGACATGTGTGAGGCCATCATAGACACACACCTGCCCTTGCTTCTTTGTCAGAGGGGACAGTGGGCACAACTGCAGAGAAAGGGGAGGAGGGATGAGAGAGCCTGTTGACGGAGGTGCTTAAAACTCACATACGTCTTAGAACTGCCCAGGAAGTCCGGGCTGCTCCCTGTGTGGAGCAGCCTAATGGGTAACCCCCAAGTTTATAATTGTTTTAAGCATAGCAGAGCAATGCTTTCGCTCCTGTGCATTTAGATAAAGCAGGTGGAGATGGGTGGGAAATTACAAGCCCGTCTTAAGGTTTCCCTAGCAATCCCCACTTGTTTCCTAACATGTTTGATACAGTGAAAGGACTATAAATCCCCCAGGTCTCCTGCGTAGTTTTCAGGACCTGCCTGCATTTGAAAAGGGCTCTCTTAGGTGGCAGCTGGAATGCTTACTTACTGGCTTTCTAAGACAGACTCATTATGTAGGCCCAGGCTGCCTTTCAACTCACAGTGAGCCTCCTGACTCAGCTCCCTGAGGGTTGAGTAACAGTTGGGGCCACCATTCACAGACTACTGTTCATATGTAAACAACTTGAAACTATCCTTACCCCATTTTATTCCTTCAACTGCCCTTCTCCTTGACATGGCCCTGGCAACACTAACCACATTGTCGTGATCTCGACACTAAACCAAATTCCTTTCTCTCTTACGTTTCTTTTCACATCTTAACTTTAAAGCTATCTTGAATCTCAAAGCTAAAGCAAAACATAAACCCTATATGACTGCTGAGCGGCACCACAGGCATCGTGCCATCTTTGGCCCAATCTTTTGCTGCCTATGAGAAAACCCATCTAAGTGTGCTGCTCTCCTGCTGCAGACACAGGTCAGGGGCCATGTTATCCTGCCTGATCCCCAGCATGGCTAAGAGCAACCTGACAGGCTAATAGGCCAGCTTTGTTGTATGCTCTGAGAATCACTGGCAGCACCAATGACAAGGCCAGAGCCTGCAACCACTGGGAAGAAGCCAGGAAGATTAGAGAGAGCTTTTCTCCACTCCTGTGGGTGAGGGTGAGGTGAAGTACTGGAGAGGTACTGTTTTCACCCTCCTTCCTCTGCCACCTCATGGCCCCAGTGGGTACCCAGTGAGATCTAACCTCACGCTCCCCACCCTGCTGTGACTCTACTGCCTTAAACATGGTACTTCTTCCTTCTATCTTGCCCTTCTACCCCACCCACCTACAGGCAGTACCTGGCTCACTCACCCGCTGGACAGCCTTTCTCTCCTGGGACCTTTTCATAGCCAGGGCAGCACTCATAGCTGATGACTCTGCAAAGACAGACACACGAGTAATGACGGGCTGCACACCCCTCTTCCTTTAGGATGTTCTCTGGGCAGCAATGTCACAGGGGCGGCACGAGAGACGGGCAACACAGAGAGCATCCTTCCCCAGGACAGCGCAGGCTCTGTCTGATCAGTATGAGGCACTTCTCACTCCTCAGCCTTGTAGAATGCCTCTGATGGTTGCCAAAAGCAGCAGCCAATCAGCCGGGAAACCGGGAGAAGGCAGCACTCAATAGCAGAAGCAAAAGCCCCCAGCATGGACCTCCAAAGGCCATGCACAGGGAACAGGAAGGATGGTGAGCTGGGAAAGGAGCTAGGAGCATTACAGACTCCTGCCTTGCTGGGAGCTGAGCTTACGTCACCCTTGTAGTCCCACTCTTCTCCGGGTCTCAGCAACCTTGTGTGTAAAATGCACATGTGCGGGGTAGAGGGTGTCTCTCTCCTGCTAGCTCAGGATTTGACTCAATAACCCAGTAGTCGGTATGAGCAATCACTGTGTTCTCTCAGTTTTTAGGAATCAGGTTTCAAATGAAAACAGAGTGTCTCCTGATAAAGACATTGGTTTTTCTATTTATTCACATTAAAAACTTATTTAAAATATGTTTATGGTTTTAAACTTAAAATATCTTAACGGCTCTTTACAAACTATCCCCTGCCACCCTCATCTTCAACCTTCCCATTATCCTTCCAGGAGGAGGTAGCCAAAGCCCCCAGTTTGCAAGATCCTCTGCATTTGGATGGACACAAGAGGTGCAGGGCACTCTAAAAGCTTTTGTTTAGAAAATGAAGGATTGTCTGCTCTCCTTCCTCCAAGGAGCCCGTCACAGGTCGCTGTGTGCATGTCCCAGAACAAGCTTTGGTCAACCCTGTGCTCCGTGGAAGCCTCAAGGTTTCAAACCTCAAGGTCTCAAATAGCGGTTCATGCTGCCGCTGAGGGAGCGTGAAGTGCTGTGCTGAAATCTGCCCACAGGTGTGCAGCCTCTGGCTGCCTCCCCTCCCCCAAGGCCTGCAGCCAAAAGCAAACAAGCCGGTTTCCCCCCTTTCCATAGGAGAGATTTGTCAGTCTCGTTCTTGTATCGATGACATCATCGGGAAAGAGGCAGGCGGCAGGGAAGGAATGTGGCCCTGGGGTAGGGTGTGTGTGGAGGAGTCCGCTGGCTATGACGTGGGTCCAGCATCTGGCTCTTGTGAATTCATTTGGAATCGGGTCAGGAAAGAGTTAGTGAAGTGAAGATGAAGCCTGATTCGTCTGTTACAGAGGGGATGGTTCAGGTCTCAGACCACCAGGGAACTGCAGGTGTCACTTGGCTAGACCAAAGACTGAGGAAGAGCGAGCTAGCCATCTTTCTGTGCCCTGCTCTCTCCACCCTCTGGCTTTCTCTTCGGAAGCCCGCCTCCCATCTGCTCCTTCTTACCTTGAATCCCTGTGCTTAAGGAGCTAAACTGACACTTAGGAAAAGCTGTCCATTTGAGGTGGCTCGCCTTAGGGTCCCTCCCAACCACTGGGGTAATAGTGGGAACCCACTTCTCTCTGTGGTCTCTGTTTTCTGGCCCACAGAGTAAAGCATAGTTAAACCAGCTGATCTATGATCCCTCGGCCTCAGCATAATTATCTCTGTAACCTGAGGGACACCTAACAGCAAAGAAACATGCTCCAAGACAAGCAGCGACTGCCAACTGCCCAACTAAACCCAGGGAGCTCCCCAGGCTTTGAGCCTACAGCACCAGGACCCTGCTCTCAGTGCCTCCCCTGCCCCCCGCCACATACACACCACCCCAGATAGCATGGAGATCTGAGTTAGATCCTTAGACCCTACAGATGCCCGTGGGCTGTACTCTGACCTCTGCATAAGCACACCCACACACACACACACACACAGGAAAGAAGGAAGGAAGGGAGGGAAGAAGGATGGAAGGAAGGAAAAAAACAATACCAGGGTCCTGGAAGGAAGGAAGGTAAGAACAATAGCAGGGTCCTATGACTGGAGTTGGGGAGGTGGAACTAGGTAAAACCTTCACCCCAACTTAGTCACTTTCCCAGCTACCCTTCTCGAAGACTGCTCCCCAAATTTTAGTTTCTGAGTTGAACCAAACCAAAGGACAGCTGAACAGCTTGGATGGCCTCACCAGAATTTCAGTGAAGAGAAAGAAAACCTCCCAGAGTGTATGTGTACCTGTGTGTACGTGTGTGTTCATGCATGCATGTGTGTAGGAGAGGGGCGGAGACTGGCATGGGGAGACTGGCCAGGGGTAAGGGACAGACCCCAGCAGAACAGTCTCAGGAGAACAGGGCAACTTAGCTTGGACTAGGAAAGCAAGCTGTGGGGTCCTTGAGAACCCAGACAGGTGGGGGCATCCCTGGGGCTTTCTCCCTTCTCATCAAGGCCTTGACCATTGCTCTAAACCATGCGCACGCCTGGAAGAAGCAGATGGATTTGGTTTTGCCTCCTGGGTGTTCAAGGCCAAGTATTTTTTGGTGGGCTCCCTGCGCCTGACAGGGTACTGTCACAGGGTCCAGACAGTACCCTATTGTCATGCGTGGAAGGCTTCTGTACCATGCTCCTCACAGCAAAGGTTCATCTCCGAGACTGTAAAACCGTCTCCAGCCAAAGGCTTTTTGCTCTGTAACCAAGCACAGCTCTTTGCTGGGAAGCCTTTTTAAATCTTCTTGCCCTGGAGACCTTTCCTTCCTGGGTTCTCTGGAAGTCCTTCCACATATCTCTCTGGGAGTATAGCTTTAGGCCACACCCTCTATTTGAGGACGTCAGCCTTATGGACTGAGAAGGCTCTGTCATCTGCAGGTTCCTTGCTCCTAGATAACTAGATGATATAAGCCCTTCTCAGAACCAACCCACCTGGGTCCAAGGGAGCAGAGGACAGCTGAAGATGGCTGACAGAGAAGGCAGCTATTGGGGCAATCTTGATGGGGACTTTTTGAGCTGGCAGTCTCTTCAGCGGGCTGTCCTACCCATCCTGAGCCACGCTCCATTCTACATAGGCTCTCCCTGGAGAACACTCAGGCTTCGTAAGCACAGAACTTAAGACTGGGAACACCTCTCTAGGATCCAACAGAGAAGGATGGAGTCTATGGGTGCCTCTCCTTGCATGCCAGTGCCCAGATGTCCCTCCACAGGAAGGACCAGGCTGCCGCTCTCTGCATCTCGTCTCATCAGCTAGATTCTGATGAAAGGCCTCTGGCTTTGGTTTGGCCACACACAGTGTAGTATGTAAAAACCACAGGCCGGAATAAGCACACGCTCCAGGGCAATGACTTACCAACTACCTTGTTCCAGCTGCTCAGGACAGAATGGAAAGGAGGAGAGATGCCTGGCTTAAAGGAGGAATGTGGGGATATAATGTTAACACAAAGTTAAAGTGTGGGGGTGCTGGGATGCCCTTCCCCACCCAGATCTGGTGTTTGCACTCGGGTTGGATGAGGAGGTGTCTCGTTAATTTCTCCCCAAATTTGTTTGCCACTAAGTTAATATAAATGTAAAACATTCACTCTCCCGAATGTGCAGCATGGTCTGGCTGCTGCTCCAGCTGCAAGTGGCAGGAGGCTAACAAGGCTGGGGAGAAGGCGGAGTGAGGAGCAGACCCTGAGCTCAGCCTCCTGTGGTGGGGACTTAAGGAGTGTCACCATGTCACTCCGCTGGGATGATCCACACACTCATGGCATCTACCTATGGACATGCCCCAGCCTCAACTGCCTCATTTTCCGCATACAGGGGCTAAAGCACTTCTTGAAATTTCCAGTAGGAAATCAGGGATTTTCCTAGCCGACTGTGCCCCAGAAAAAGCCTGTGCCATGAAGCTTTTGGGGCCTAGTGAGGCCTGAGACGACTTCAGACCGTGAGCTGATGGCATTTTCCGTATGGATGGGAGAGCGGTTTGGTGGCTGCTGGAGGCAGACTGTGTCCCCCAGATCCTGTGTCGATTGTCCAATGAGAGGTTTTGGTGCTTAGCCTCAAGTCAGTCATCACAAGGACCACCTGTAGGCTGCCTGTAGGTGACTAGTGACCGGCCCCAACCGTGTCTCTGATGCCAAGAGATTTGTTTCTGTGATCTGGCCTGTAAAGAGAAGCCAGGGACAGCCCACCTAGACTGGCATTGCTGACCCTAGCTGCCAGGCTTGACTCTCCCTGGGAATGTTACAGAGAGACAGACCTCCCCATTTCTCAACAGAAGACTCTCAGTTGGATGTGTAGGCTTCTGGAGCCTCAGTATTCCCATCAGCAAGTGGGGTTTTCTTTTCTTTTTTCTTTTTAATAATCCCACACTACTTGGTCAGAGATTGACTGTGGGGACTGAATTGGAAAACATATGTGAAGCCCTTCAATGTGAGCTATATTCTAAGTACACTGAATGGAGCTTCTAAAACAAAACAGACAAAAAGATCGCCTCCCCCCAAATGTTGAAATGGAAGCTCAGTTATAATCTAATATAACAACCATAGCTTCATTAAAACCCTACATGAGACCACAGATCAAATCACATTGTGATAGCTATAAAAACAGCTGCAAGGGCTGCTATTAGTTTCTGATAGTTTGCTGTGACAGATTACTGCAAACTCGATGGTTTAAAATATCACAAATTTATTGTGTTACAATTCTGATGGTTAGAGACAGAAAATAAGCCTCCTGGGTCTAATATCCAAGGCCACATTCCTTTCAGAAGCTGGGAGGACAGTCCCCTCCTTGCCCTTCAGCTTCTGGAGGCTGCTGTATTCCTCAGCCTGTGATGGACTCCGTCTACCTTTGGATTTCGGCAGCATGCCCCTTTCTCTCTGACTCTAACTCTACTGCCCCTCCCCCATTTACAAGGACCCTTCCAATTCCACCAGACTTAATTCAGATTGACACCGCAGCCACTTCTGTGATGTCCTCTTTTCTCCACATAAGGGAACGTCTTTCCTGGCTCCAGATTGGGATGTGGGCATCTTTGGAGGATCATTACCCCACACAATACAACAGAACAAAATTCCACACCAGCTAAGCAGACCCCTAGTTTATAGACTGGTCTACATCTAGACTTTTTAGAAAGCACTGCCACTCTGGGTGCCTGGTGTATGCTCAGGCTCCACTATCTTAGAGCAGGTTATGGCTGGGGACAGGAAATATGCATGGGCGTGGTCAGGGGACCCTGCAGTCAGCTCTGACCACCCTCTTCTGGGACCAAAGTGAAGGGACTCGTGGGAGGGAGAAAAAGGATGGCTTCCATCTTTGTGCCACAATGACTTCTACAAGACCTCCTAGCTGATGGGACAGTTCCAGCATGCCCCAGCTGGCTTCAGATGTCGGATCTCTGCCAGCACAGTGCTGAGGAACTACTGCTGTGTGGCGGAAGGGCAGGCAATACCAGATGCTGGAGAAACGGGAGTGTCCTACCAGTTCATCTTGGCACAAGAGAAAATGGCTTCTCATCTGTGAATCATGCTGCCAGGGGAACAATTCAAAAGCTTTGGGATGGCCTGCTATCACCCACCTCTGCTAGCTTCCACACTGGTCCTTCTGCATCACCTTCAACCATGGCTGTGACATCCCACTGATGTCACCTTCAATCTGTCCACCTCCCGCCATCCTCACGTAAGAGGCCTGCGGAGAAGCAGCCAGGCTCCTCTCTAGAGCCACACATAAAAACTTTATGGTTCCCTATCAAACCAGAGCTTGAAATCACAGAGCGGGCTGCGGTCTGTCACCCTCGACTCTCTTTGTCTGACTAGCTATTGTGTCGCTCCTCTACTGTACGGCTGTAAAGTAAAAGCCGAAGTGAATTTCCAAGTGATAGAATTCACCCAGGCCACCACAGCAGCATCCTCTGCCAACCATGTCCTGCGGTAAATCAGCACGACACAGTTTGGTACTTTGACACACAGCACCCGAGGCGCAGGAAATCTCCCAGGAAATGCAGACAGCTACTGTGAGAAGTCCCAGTGGCTTCCCTACTAAGGACCATGCTGAGTGTGGTAGGGTTACCTTCTGCCCTCCAGAAGGCAGCCCCAAGAGCCACACTCGCACAGATAAGGGGTTCCAGGCTCCAGACACATTAGGCCTGTTCCGTATCTCTGGTGAGCTCACGTGACAAGATCTTTACCTCCATGCTTGGTGCTTACCGTCTGTCCTCAGGCTCCTTGACGATCCATCCCCTCTCACCCCAGAACCTACTTCTGACATAGCCCCCACCCCCCCACCCCGACATCTTGCTGAGAAAATGCCAGTGCCCATGCTGGCTTGTAAGACAGCCCCCTGCTCCAAACACTACACTTCTATCCCCCAGTCACCATCCAAGGCACCCTAGGTACCTCTAGGAACCCAGCCTCCCAGGGTGACATCAACTCCAGCCTCTATGGCCCCCACCTAGCACTTATTGTGGTCACGTGATCCTCAGAAGGCAGCTCCCTTTGGGACCTCTCTCTTCTGCACAGGACTGTCCTGTGAAGCTCAGCCCTGTAGCACCACACAGATGCATTCCGTCTTTCCCTCTTCCCCTCTCTTTGTCCCCTGGGTCTCTTCCAAGTCAGCTCCACCTTCCTGAGGCCAAAGCCGCACGTGATGTTCCATCTGGCATCGTAAAGTTTGTTTTGTTTTTTTAATCGACTCGTGTTTTCTTCTACTCACTTCCTCTTTTATTGAGGCTTCCCAAAGCAGCAACACACTCAGGAGTTGGATGTGAATATCTTTTCCTCTTAGCTTTGGGAGTTACGTCAAAGTCTGGACGGCCTTGGGCCTTGACTGACCCACTGCAAACATCATTCTCCCACCCACAACCCCATACATCTTCCTCTTCCTGGAGCTGGTGGTTACCCTGCCTCTGCACTCACTGGCGTGAGAGGGCTGTCCCACTCACTACACCCCTGTGGCTTGTACCTCATCCTGTCACATGGAGAAGAGACACAGGTAGGAGGAGTCAACATTGTGTGTCTGGGAACTCTCAAGGAATGCCCTAAGTTACCATGACTTCCTCAGTCAAATGCTATAACCCAGGCCTATCTGAAACAGCATGGCAAGTGCCACCCTGTGGCCAGCTTGCTTACAGGAGCTCTGTAAAACCTGAGGCTCTGACATGGAGATCTGCTGCTTGGCACCAGCACTTTAGTCATCTTCCAAGAAGCAATTACGCTGGGCCTGACTTCACGTTTAATTAAGCAATTAACGCTTGAGGAGATCGGGTATGCCTATGAGTGTGCCCATCAGTACTGGAGGTATTGTTTTTTAAGACTTGGGTGTCCAGCAAGGATGTTCCATACAATTTGCATAATCTCTTTTCTTTCTAAAGAACAAAAATGTCTGCTGAGTATCTGTTCTCGGAACTCGGGAGGTGTCCCAATCACTCCCCTCTCAGCGGCGAGGCTGTCCATCAGGTAGGAGCTGCAGCCATGGGCAGAGGTCTTGCTCTGCTCTGCTCTGCTCTGCTCTGCTCTGCTCTGCTCTGCTCTGCTCTGTGAGACTAGGATCAAAAACTGCCTAACATGACCCGAGCCACACACTGCATTTTCCTCCTCTTGGCTGGAGATGGTTGCTTGAAAGCGTAAGGAATACATTTTAGACAGTGCCTCAAACTGGGACAAGTTCAGGGAAATCTTCCCATTTTGTGGAAAAGGGAAAAGTGAGGCCCCCACAAGTGGCTCTAGAGGGTTTGCCGGGCACAGCCTCCCTTTTCAGCTCTGAGATCTGTTAATTGTCAGTACCAAAACTGACTAGGTTTCCCAGAGTTCTGTTAGAACATGTGTTCAACTGCTTCTACCAGGCAGGCAGACAGTAAGGGCAAAGTCCGCCTCCCTCCAGGAAGAGGGGCACCCCTGAGGCCTACTGTGACCACCACACTCTGTGGGCACACCCTTTCTTCTGTATGTGTGGACCTCATTTGCATACTCTGGGGTTGAAGTTACCATTAGCAGGCACCATATTCCTTCTTTTATGCATCTTACCCAATTCAACCCTCACTAGAACAGCACGTGCTTCGGCTGCGTCCATTTTGCACCCAAGACAACCGAGGATACAAATGATGGACCATCCCCAAGTAAGTCACAGAGCCAGGATCTGAGTTTGGGTCTGAGCCTGTGTCTTAATTCGCCATGCTGCTTCCTTGTGTGCAAATTTCTAGCCACTCAGACTTTTTGAAGTGTTTACCCCAAGGTAAACCCTTGCTCAGCAAGAGCGACCTTTGAGAGAAGTTCACTAAAGGCTTTTCATTCCCAGAGTCACATAGCTCCTCTGAGTAGTTGCATCATTTAGTGAAGACTGAAACAGGCATGCACGCCATGCTCCTTGCAACCCCAAAATGCCCTAATAGACATACCAAGTCTTGTCAGCAGCCCTAATACACACACACATGGTGTGGTCTCCTTGGCAGCTGGTGGTCTCAGGTGGCTACAGATACTCACGTGGACTTGCCGCAGATCTTTCTCTGGTACCATTGCTTGCAGTTGGTGAAGTATTTCTTGTTGGTACCAATGACCTTCTGCACAGCACACACGTTAGGTCTAGAAACAAAAGCAACAGTGTTAGTGAGACGGTCAGCAAGGCAGTCTACACCGAGGCCTAGAGAGAGAGGAGATACAGGCATTTTGGTGCAGTGGGGGTAAATTTGGCACAGACACTGTACATCTTCCATCCCCTGTCGCCATAAAATCCTCTTCTCAAACATATTCTTCAAGTCCTATTAATTGTAAGTGAAAGCACCTTAAAGGTTCAGGTTACAGACTGAGAAAAAGAGCAAGACCCAAGCGACATCGCTGAGATGTGCCAGCCTTCCTCTACCTGTCCCTGCCCTGAGCACAGAGTTGGCATCCCAGTGTGAGCCACAGGTCCTGTTGTCAAGAGCGGAAGGCCTCCAGCACTTCTCAGCCAGTTCCACAGACATGCTCTGCGTGTCTAGACCAGCTGCCTGGCTCCAGGGGCGGCACTCTGGAGTATCCACCCTGCAAAACCAGGGTGCCTGGCCAGCTGCTGTCGGGGATGACAGCGAGGGCTCTGCCACTTAACTCTCTGCTGCCCATCGCTCAGAGCTGCTCCCCCACTCCCCCATCCCAGAAGCTTCCTTCCTTATTCTAACCTGGGGTGCAGGCCTTATTTTGTGCTGGGTACCAAGAGGACCCTGTGACTGATATGTCATGGACGTTCCCTCTCCCCAGCTACCCTCAAAAGAACCATAAAGACAAGAGCTCTTGGTCTGGGTAAGGTCAGTGGGGAACAGGCTCATTGGAAATGGTTTATAACAATTTAGTTTTAAAAGAGCTTCAATAACTCTGGGAAAGCAGAAGCAAACGCTGAGAAGGCTTTTCTAGAGTTGGAGAATGCTGTTTGAACGTATTTCCTTCTACTGAGTAAAACCAGCATGGTGTTCAGTTCAGGTGATGGGGGTCCTCCTTTGGAGCTCCCAGGGCAAGGGAGCAGCCATGCTGTGTGGTGACAATGGTGAGGCTGTTCCTGAGCAGGCGGCAGGAGGCATCTGACTGAATCAGAAGTCAGAAAGGCAAAGAAGCCAGACTGAGTGTGTTTACGAGATGTCCTTGTTCACACAGCTTCAGGTGCACTCAAATGTGGGCAGTTTCTTCAACAGCAGTTCTCAACACTTTCAAAATGCAATGCAGAGGCAGGAGGATTGCTCTGAGTTCTAAGCAGCAAACCTGGGCCACATAGTGAGTTTGAAGGCAATCTGGACTTTGGTTAAACTAACTAACTAACTAACTAACTAACTAACTAACTAACTAACTAACTAACTAACTAACTAACGATTCCATAGACCCCTTTGATGAGCACGATAACTGGGGGCCTCTACAGCTGCCACCTTATCACTTGGGCAGCATCTGCAGTTGGGTGCTTGTGTGGTTGTTCATTCTGACCCTTTACTTCTCCCAGTTTCTTTTTCCATTGAAGAATACATCTGCTTTCTGTAGTTGTTCACTAGTAAGTGAACAGAGCAGGCGTGACATCAGGGAAGTGACGAGGCGAGAAGGGTCAAGCTTGACAGATGATAGCCAATCCTAACCGGGTCCCACCAGGTGCTTAGAGGCTCTGCAGCCGGCCATCCACGAGGTTCACAGTCCTTGAATAACCCCCCCACCCCCCACCCTCCAGCCCCAAATCATCCTCACTGCTGCACAATCCCAGAAGTTCTCCTGTCCAACTGAGCAGGAAATAATTACTGTGGATGAATTCCCTACAGCTCTCCATGGGCGGCCGGCAGCTCTTCAGCAAGTCTCTGTGGATTTGGCTCCAGCATTCCTCTCCTGCGCAGAGTGAGTTTCCACTGTTCCTGCCCCTGAGACGGGAGCAGAAGCTGGGGGTGGGGGTGGGCTGTGTCCACAGGAAATCTATGCTGAAACGTAATTGAAACGAGCAGGCCATTTCTGGGCTTCTGCCGTGAGACCAGCAACTCCACAGTCTGACTTGTATCTGAAGACCAAGAGCTTCCAAAACTTCCATCCAGTTTCTCCTCGTAATGCTGTTCATGGTGTGGCTGCTCTTTTCACTCCGTTTGCACTGGTTCACGATCCTCCAATAGCAACACAGACACAGCTGAGAGCCGATGGATCACCCAACAACCCCTCCCCTCAACTACCAGCTTTCTCATTTTCATCCTAAGCATCATTTTCACCCTCTGTAAAACAGGGGCTCTCACTATGCTGGGGGTGTGGGAAGGTGAATGCAGATGGGTTGGTGGGTGACTGTGGGCTATTGCCCAGGGGCTAGGTGCAATGGCACTTCCTTCCCTTGTGGAACACCCCATGCTCCCTTAACTTCCCATTTCTCCAGCTCTCACTTTGAATAAAGGGTTGGAACCGAAACAAGGTTATCCATCTGCCCAGGGTACCACACCCATGCGTGCAAGGCCAGGCAGTCCCGTGGTTCTTCAGGGACAGTTAGAACACAGTAAACGCAGCTATGCCTGCAGCCATGTGCCATGGCCTGTGTACCGGGACTTCCACAGTCTCTTGGGGGAGGAGGTGCTCCTGCTGCAGTCTTTCTCCTATTTGATTTTGAGATAGGGTCTCCTTAAATTGCCCACCTCTTGCCCCAGTCTCAGGAGTAGCTGGGATTCGAGGCGTGCGTCACCCCGCTCAGCACACGTCATCTCCTGATGGCTCAGCTCAGCACAGATTACTTGCTACACGTTTTCCAGAGAAGCACAGGGGATACCCCAGGGAAACTAGGCTAAATCATCTACTTGTTTTGTGTTTGATAGGGAGCACGTGCCACAGTGAGCATGGGGATGATTTTGGGAGGTTGGCTTTCTTACTCCATGGGGGTCATCAGGCCGAGCAGCAGGGCCCTTAGCTCTGGGGTCCACCTCACTCGTCCACAGCCAGAGTCTTGTTTTCAAAGCTCCGGTTTTCCTGATAATTAGCGTCCTGGGCTCTGAAGGGAAGGAGGCTGGCCTCAGAGGTAGCTCCTACATGGTACCTTTCACTGTCGCTGTGGCATTGCTGCTCTGGGTGACAACACTGCAGCATGCGCTGTGGAGACCTTGTTGGTGGCTAATAGGAAGGATGGACAAAACCCTTGAAACTGAACGTGCAAGAACAGCAGCAGGACCGAAGGTGACCGGGGCAAGGATGATAGACGCTCCAGTTGTATCATTGTTCGGCTTTGAGACTTCAAATCTGCATTTTTCTGATCCGCCCTCTCAACCTTCCACGCACAAAACCAAAGAAAAAAAAATTACCCCAGGACCTTTCCATCACCTTACTTCTTTCAGGAGGGTGTGATGGTGAGTCATGGCCTGGCTTGGCTCTGTTCTGCTTATTGGCCGGTCCTGCCCCCAGCAGCTTCCCGCCCCCCAAATACGGAGCACCTGGGAGGCTCATGAGATCCGAAAGCTATATGCAGTAGAAGGGTAACTGCTCCTTTAAAATAGCAGCCTGTACGCAAGTTCAGAGCATACTCAGTATTGAGGGGTGCAGTTTTGTCTGGGTCTACAGACAGCCCTCACTAGCTACATGGCTTTTTTTTCTTTAGATCTGAATACAGATCTGGCTCGTCTCATGGAGAATTCGGCACAGCCTGGAGTGTGAACACCAGGCTCATCTCGGCCTCCCATCAAGCCATGACTCTACTCTCTCCATAGTGTCCCCTAGTACAAACCGTAGCGGTGCACCCAGGTAGACTGGAGTGCAGCAAAGCCGGGCTGTGGTTGAAGCAGGCATGATCTGGTTGTGTGTAGAAACACCGTGGAGACTGTGTCTGTGCCAGGCTCTTCAGCAGGGCAAACCCTTGGCCAGAGTGTGTCTCCTAAAGCCTACACATCAGCAGCATCTCAGAGGACTACCTGAAGCACGGACGGCCCACAGTTGCAAAGCCGGTGGCCCCTTTAAGACAGATCCCAGTCCTGACTCCAGGGCATACAGCAGCACAGGCTGGTCCCTTCCTGATCTGTCCAACACATATAAAGGGTGGTGAATTCGCCTGCTCTTCATCTCTGGCCAGAACGCACTGTTGGTGTTTAGGGCACCTAGGGTCCTGCCACCTGGTGTGTCCAGTCTCACTCCTGGAGTCACTGAACAGTGACCTGTCTGGGCTTCCCTCTACGGTATGTACCGTCTCAGGCTGGTGGTGATTCTGCACGGAGAGCAGCCAACGCTCCCTTCTACCTAGAGTCAGGAGAAGAGGCTGAAACCCTTAGGTTGCTTCATGCACTTTGGGAGGACTCTGTGGTCCCTTGGCCAGTCCTGTGACCCTTTGGCCACAAAGCGTTCCGCGGGGGTCCCCGCATGTCATCACCCTACAGTCCCTCCCTCCCTGCAGGGTTGGTCTCTTTGTGCACTGGCTGGCTTTCCTTAGGACTTTGTCCACTGAGCCCTTGGCAACGATGATATCCCCAGCGGGGTGCACCAGCGGCAGCTCAGTGCCTGTGCCTGTACCGCCCACCACAGAAAGACTGGGACTTACCCGTGTTGGCGGCCCCGGAGCCGGCTGTGCTGCAGCACCAGCTGGTAGGGAGACTTGGCAGGGCCCGCAAGGGTCCCGGCGGGACCCAGAGCCAGTGCCAGAGTGAGGGTCAGCAGCCGCACGAGGAGCGCCATGGAGCTGGAGCACCCGCGGACCCACGATGAAAGCTAACTCCAGCGGCACTTGGCGAAGTGAGAGCCACGGGGTAGCAAGCCCTGGGTTTAGTAGCGGGAGGGAGGGAGCGGCTGAGGGAGGGGAAGGGCTGCTGGCGCCTCCCAGCCAAGCCACTACTAAGCACCCGCGCCCTCCTGCGCGCCCAGCCTGCTCACACACCCTCCTCCCACTTTGTGCGGGTGAAAAGGAAAGCGCTCTCAAGTTTGACTCTTTCTTTAGGTGTTCGTGCCTGGAGCCCAGAGAATCCTCGGTTCCAGACTGCTGGAAGCCAGAGCGTCTGCGCTGCCTTCCACAAGCTTTGGCCCTTGAGACTGGCCTCTGCAGCCCAGAGGCATCAGCCGCGCTGGCACACTGCAGATGAGAAGCAAATCTTCCTGGTGACATAGAAAAGTGGGGGAGGGTGGGGCTCACACCTTGGCATTAAGGAATCCCTCACCTGGCTTCAGTAAAAGTCTGTGAATGCCAGACAGATGGTTGCAAAGAGACAGATCAGCTAAGAACCATGCCCTAGATGAGTTCAAAGTGTGCCAACAGTCAATTGGTAGGTAGGGAGGTGAGGGCTCAACCCAGCACCTATTAATCACCCTCCACTTACCTGGTACTACTAGCCCCAGGGATGAGCTTCCAGTTGTGAGAGAACATGAGTCTAGCAAAAAGCTGCCTTGGCAACTGGGGCCGTAGGAGTCAGGAGTAGGCACCTGGCCCAGGCAAAGTCTAGTATCATCTGCTTTTAGATCTCAAGGCTGAATGGGATGTAGCCAGGCAAAAAGAGGATGGGTTGAGAGGATCCAAGCCAGCCTGGTGGCTGATGCATTTTGGGTAGAGACAAGAGTAGGACAGAAGACAGGAGTGTAGCAGGGATCCAAGCTGAGAATCCTGCCAGTGTTAGGATCAAGCAAATGGCACAGTCAGTGTCCAGAGCAGGCTTTGAGGAGACCAGGTAAAATAAGGCAAGGTGAAAGGCAAGAGGGTTGTGTGGGCAAGAGGGTGCCACACAGGAGCTTGGGCTACTCTGATACAGGTGGAGATGGAGAGAGAAGTGGTGGAGGCATGGTCTAGGAGATAATAGTCTCAGGGGAACATACAAGCTATATGGTTGACTTCCATTACCCACTGGGTTGGCCTGACAAATGCCCAAGGGCGTCAGTGAAAATCAGCTCTGAATGTGTCTACAATGGTGTTTCCAAAGAAGAGCAGCCGAAAGGTAAAGACCTGTCTTGAATAGAGGTAACGCCACACAATCCGGATGGGTTGAATTAAAAGGGGGGGGGGGGGTAAGGTGAACATGAACATTCCCGTGCTCTGCCTTGTAAACCACAGACATGTGAGCCAGCAGCCTCCCTCCACCTGCCTTCTCAGCCACAGTGGACTGCACCCTCTGAACTGTGAGCCAAAACAACAGACTGCACCCTCTGAACTGTGAGCCAAAACCAAATCCTCCTCTCGAAAACTGCTTCTTGTCAAGCATCTGGTCCCAGCAGTGAGGAAAGTAACTAATGCACCATGTTCTGGGGTCAAATAAGCACCAAGGGTGAGTAAGGTGTTTGAGGTCTGGACCTCATGATGGATGCTGCTGCCGTTTTTCATATGAAGGGCATGGAGATGGGTATGCTTTGCCAGAGAAGGATGAGTAGCTTGGGAACCTGATGTGTTTGAGATACAAGTGATTCATCTCAGAGGAATGTCTACCAACAGCCCGAATCAGGCTTGAGGGAAGGGTAAAAGGTGGAGATTTGAACCTGACAGCCATTCTTCAGTAAGGAGACATGGAGCAAGAGGCATTCAGTGATTTGCTGGAGGGAAGGCACAAGCAGAGAGTGGTCCCTAAAAGGATACTGATAACTGAATGGGTGGAGATGGAGATGCAGGAAGGTGGCCTTGATGGGAAAAGGTCGCACACGGAGCAGATCCAAACAACATCTACTCTGCTAGAAAGCAAAAGGCATCTCTGAATTCTATGACTATCTGGTCTAGGATGCTGGAAGACACCCTAGAGAGTCAAGTGCAGGCCTGATCCCAGAAAGCCTTCCCCAAGGCCAGGAAAAGTGGCTGTGTTAATTTGGGGAAAGAGTCTGGAAAGCATGCTTTCCCTCTTCCAGTCCAGCACCCCCATCTCCAGAGAGATGGTGGAGGGGTCTGAGCAAGGCTAGTAGTGATCTCACCCATCCTCACTCCCCTCTCTGTAAAACTAACATTCGATGACTTGAGTTTTTCCATGAGCTCAGTGAGGAGATCACAGTAAGGCTTCAGTTACTGTTTAGATATTTTTAAAAATTCCACCACAAGCCCCACACCAGCCCAAACCATAAAAGGCGGTAACGTAAACATATCCCCCATGGTAGGAGGTAGGAGCTGCTGCTTCAAAGACGGGTGATGTTGCTGGGTGGGGAGGCCCTTCCAGCCCCACAACCAGGGCAAAACACAGACCTTTCATTTGAGAAGTTTTTTTGTTTTTTTTTCCTTTCCATGTTAGAAAAGCTAAGGCTTGTTTGGAACAATAATTACTAGACTTTTTCCAGGTACTTTAGAAAAATGACTGCTTTTGTGTTTTGTGGCCTGTACAAGGTCACCAAAAGCTCTTTGCAAACAGTGGTTGTGCGACCGACAGTGGGCCTTCAGCAGCAGAAGACAAACCAGTGTTTCCAATGAGCTTTTTGCATGGGGTCCTGTGTCCGTGGGTGAGAGGAGGGTACCAGGCCAGCTCAGGCTGTGCTCCTCCCACCCCCAAGGCCCTGGTGATGTTTGAGCATTAAGGGAAATAGTCAAAGCTTTTCCAGAGGACATTCAGCCCTTCCAGCCTACCCCGTGTACAACCCAGACAGAATGGGAAGGCATGTTTTGCATGAGAGTCCCAAGTTAAATGAGTGTGTTTCTTGTGTCACACAGTGCAGTGTTTTTATTCCTGGGAGGAGCATAGGCAAGCAACAACCCTGTTTGCTACAGTTTCAGGCTAACAGTGCTGGGTGGAAGGTGACTTTCCGGAGCTTGCCCATAGCCTTCCCACTCCAGGTGTGATATGTGGAAAGTGGTATCCGTACCAGTGGAGAATGCGTTAGAAATTTGGACCCTAAAGCCCTCCACAGACCTACAGTCTCCGCATTTTGACCCGGTCCCTCTGGGATGTGTCCTAGAAGCCCCGGCCTGTGGGGTCATGTTAGATAGGTGACCTTCGGGTAAGGATAAGGTATGACTCAAAAGGAATGTCTGACCTAATGTTGGACCCAAAAGGAATAGAGCAGAATATTTGCCCCAGAAAATCTCAGCTCAAGCTGAGGGTAGCTCCCATTGTAGATGACCATTAGGGTGTGACCAGCCGAGTGGCTTTTCCTCTGGGTCTCCTTGTTGACAGTCAGTGTCCTCTACGCACTGAACAGGGGCAGGAAATCGGGCTCCAAGTCATCTACTGTTGTCCTCTCCCCCAAGGCTTCATGGGAAGCTAGGACAGACCAGGATTTGTGACAGTTAGATCCTAAAACAAAGCCACAGCTTTGGACTTCCCAGCTGATGGAAACAGCAGCTGTCACAGTCCTGAAATGGCACTAGGCTCCCAGGTTTGCTCTGCTCAATGACTTGCTGTTTTCCTCGGTTCTCCAAACACTGGCTTTCTTCATGAGAGTTTGCCCAATGCTACTTGCTGGTTAGAACCCAAATTTGTTTTCCAGGGAAACTGATTTTTCATAAGAGAGCTTCATTGATTTGGCACAGCTGAAATCCCTGAGAAGAACCCAAGAGGCATTCTTGGGGTTGCTTTAATTGCCTAACCTCAAATACTTTTGCAGAGTGATTCCCAGGGATAGTGGTTGGCTGGCTTATGGGACCAAGCTTAACCACACTGTTCTGTGGCTTCCCTGGGTTTGTTTCTTTTTCTCCAAGGCAGGCACTGGCCTGGAGAGCTAGAGGGCACCAGGTGCCCGTGCATTCTGGAGTCCAGGAACCCGCACAGCTTTCTGGGCCCACACAACTCTTTGGACACTCTTGCGGGTGGCACCATTCAAAGTTAGAAATCCTGCATGTGGGTTTGCCTCGCCTCTCTTTCTGACTCCTGTATATCCTTCAAACCAAATCTTCTTTCCAAATCTCTCCTTGGAGTCTCTCATCCCTCTCTAAGCTTTGAACACCACTTTCCTGTTGTGCCTCCCCCCGCCCCCTGTCTATTGACCTGCCAGCAGCTCCTGAGCATCATCTCCTACCCTATTCCATCATCCACCTTTCCCAGTATCTCTGGCTATCCCAACCCACCAAACACCGCTCTCCCAGACACTCCTGACAGCTAAAGTTTATGGGAAAAAATCCAGACTGCTCTGTTGACTTTTTGTCTTTCAATGTACAAAGGAAGGAACACAGGTTTATTACAGAACACTTGGAAAATATGAGGAAAAGATTACATCAGTGGAGAATCCAGCCACATTACCTACAGCAAAAGATCTCACGATATATTCCCCTCCTTCCATGCACCTGACGCCCAAAGGGGCCTTCAGAATCACTCCTCTTGATTCCCTGTATCTCTTGGCCACGCTCAGGCAACGTCTGCCGAGCGTACCTCCTACCCTCCCTCCTCTCACACAGTTCCACAGCCCTGCCAACTTGCCCATGCTCCTCTTTGCCTTGTGCTCACATATTAACAGTTTCAGAACCAACTTCACCATTAGAAAGTTTAGCTCAGGCAAATGCTCCAGCCCAGAGAAATGAAGTAATTTGCCTGAGCTAAACTTTCTAAAAGTGAGGTTGACTCTGAGGCTGGAGCATTTCACCTAGCTCCCTCTCTAGGCTTCTCCCCCTTGAAGGAGCCTCCCCTTTTGAGGGTGAAAGTCTATCTTGACAGGCAGCCTGAGTGTTTGCCCCATTTTCCTTTTATGTACCCCATAATGAAACAGCATGACAGCTCGGTATTCATGGTCCATCCATGCGCTGCCCAGCTGAGTTTTGAAAGGTCTTGTCTAAATGGTTTTGGGTGCCTTCTTGCTTTTTCCAGTTGAGAGGTATGGACTAAAGAGAGACTTCTGTGGGATTGCTTTAGAAGACCCCTCCTCCCCCACCACCCGGCATGTCCAGGACCACACCGCCATTTGCAACTCCTGGGTTGGGCTACAACTCTGAAGGAATCCAAGGAGCATTGTTCCTGGCCTCATCTCTGAGCTGCTCATTGAAAGCACACCACACAGCATGAAGGGGTGAGAGTCCCGGGCAGGCGTTCCCAAAGTCACATGCTAACTCTTTGGCCAGTCCTCAAAACTAAGAGGAAGTAAGCCTCTACTCCCTCAGTTGTAACGTGCCAAAGGCAGACTGCAGCAACTGTGACTGCTGGCCTGCAGCACCAATTCTTATAACTGAGACAGAAATTCCTAAGAAAGGTGGCTCAGTGGTTAAGAGCATTGACTGCTCTTCCAGAGGACCTGGATTCAATCCCCAGCATCCACATGGCAACCCACAACTGTCCATAACTCCAAGATCTGACATCCTTGTATAGACATACGTGCAGGTAAAACATCTATGCACACAAAATAAAAATAAATTATATATGTCTGTGTGTATGTGTGTGTGTGTGTGTGTGTGTGTGTGTGTGTGTGTGTGTGAATGCTCTTCTCCTGGTGCCATCCCATTCATCCCCAGAACACCCCAGACATGGGAACCAATGCTCTAGGAGATGATTTGTGGAGATCAGAAGGATGATGAGATGAGGACCACAAAATTTGTCGTTGTGTTTTAACATTCTGAAACATAGAATTGCCCAGAACAGCACTTTTGCCCGGCCATGAGAGGATAGAATTGAATACCATACAGGCGGCCATATGCTAGCAAGTTTGGACTGTTCCCAACCTTTCATTAACCCCACCCTGTAAGGCACTAAGCCTAACCAGGAAGACAGGCTCGAAGGTTGTGTTAAGTAGAGACAGTAAGTCTGGAAATGACGGCAGGAAGAGTCAGAAGAGGAACATCAGAAATGAGCATGTGTGTGCACACACAGAATGCTGACTTGTCAATGGATTGCCAAAGTCATGCATTAAGCCGCCCCATCCTTGAGAGAATCCCATGGGTGGAGTACTGTTGTCTTCACTACTCCACATACAAAGAAAGTCAAGGCTTGGAGAGTCAAAGGAATGCACCAGAGTAGCCACAAAGCTAGTTAAGCAGAGTCAACATGTGGAGAGAGCAGCCTCTCTGGGCCTGCTGTCCCCCAAACCACCATGCTGTGGCCTGTTGGGAATAGAGAAAGCCCCAAGTGTGTGAAATCCTGAGTGGATGTAGGACAGCTGTCCATGTCAAGGACCATAGCATCAGATCCACGGGAAAATGGAAGGATCCCCTCCACACACACACACACAAGCTCCAGAGGCCCATAAAAAGCCTTCCTTGAGGGTTCAAGTGTGAATGTTGACTGTGTGCAGAAAACATCCACTATAGCTTTTTCTCCCCAGATGCTTAGGCCTGAAGACTGCTCACTACAGACATTAGCTAAACCTGCCTCTGAGTTTATGTGTGTGAAGTAACCTGTTCAAGTGTGTATAACAAACGCACCAAGATTCCAGGACACTGCTGTCTGTCCATCAGAGTCCCATTCGCCTGGTGCCAGCTTTTCTGTGTGTCTGCCTTTTCTTCTTTCTCTCAATGTTCCAGTCTGGTCTGGCCCTGGAGGATTTGTTCAAAGATGTACCCCTCTCCAGGCAGGGCAGCTGCGTACCTTCTGAAACCCTATTGCACAGAGGTACGTTGAACAAACCTTTCCAGCTTCCCAAATCCTCTTTGATTAAAAAAAAAAAAAAAGTAGCCAAGTGTTCTCTTCTCCAGGGTCAAAAGGACCCATAGCTATTGGGCCAAAGAGCTATCTTATCCAGGGAGAGAAAACTATGGTGGACACACTGTCAGCATCATGCTTGGACCCTGAGGATGGTCTTTCTATCCCCTGAGCCTCATGGGAGAGAGAGGCCCAGCTGTTTTCTCAAGTATCTGATTCATCTCAAATCAAGGTCCTTTGAATTAGCAATACTTACCAAACCTCAGAGACAGGTGGACCCTCACATAGCAAGTTCCAGGCCAGCAAGAGCTACACAGTAAGACCCTGTTTCAGAGGACAGACCTCACCAGCACGCTGTCTCCACTCCCAGCGCACAAGAGCACTTCTTATCTATGGCTGGGTGAGTCTCTGTGCGCTGGGGTTTCCCAAGCTCAGCAGAGGGGATTCTGGTCAGTCAGCTACACTGCTGGTTGGTCCCCTGGGCTGTGTGACTCTCTGCTCTCTACAGACAGCCCCACTTCAGGTGCTAGCTCTGAGGGAGCATTTAGAATTTCAAAAAATAAAATAAAATAAAAATGTGACTGAGCAGCTTGGGGTGCAGTTTAGTGGCAGAGGACCTAGCAAGCCTAAGGCCCTGGGTCCAATCCCCAGAAGTGCAACAGGAAGCAGCGACTGTCCTTGAGGGCGTAGAGAGCCGTCATCGTTAGTTCTGCAGCATCCCTGCCATCTGTGTGGGCACCCAGGTAACTTAGGACTAGTATTTCATTTTCTATATCCCAGAGTCTCTCGGGGGGGGGGGGGGGAATGGCCTGCAATCCTCACTCCAGGGATCTGGGCCGCAGGCCATACTGTATCACCTCTGCTTATATGGGATTCTTTTGTTTGTTTGTTTTAACATTTATCTAATTATGCTATGTATGTGCACCTGCTTGGCCTAGGGTACATGTCCAGGCTAGAGGACAACTTCCAAACATTGTATGTCTCTTTCTACCATGTCAGTTCCAAGGGCGGAAGTCACCTGGGAGTCAGGCCTACAGGAGTGGTGGCAAGCACCTTCCACCACCAAGCAATCTTCCTAAGTACACGTTGGCAGGAGCTAGCCAGCTTCCATTTTCTGCTGAGACTGTCTAGACCCCTCTTTAGCCTCTACACTCGAACAGATGGCTTCTGTCTGACTCTGGCCGGGCAGAGCTGTTTTACCTAGAGCAGCTGACTCTAGAGAAGGGCTCACGATGGTGAATCAGTCACCACGTCTTTAAAGCACCAGAAAGCCACGAGAAGTAAGACATGAAAGGTCCTGGTGAGGCAAGTGGCTCAGCTCAGGAGCACACGAAACACTGTGCCAGACACACTGAAAGAAAAAAAAACTTTAACTACTTCGCTTCACAACTGGTCAAATATAGGTTAAACGTACGAGAATTATTTAAACCAGAGGCAACAAAAGTTAGTTCGTTTCTAATGCAGCAGCCACATGAGGGCCGATCCTATTGGTCAGTCTTTAAAAAAAGAAAAAAAGAAGTCCTGACAGTTTTCAGAAGGTAGACCTACTCCAGAAAGTAGGTCTTGGTGGGGGTCTTTCCATCTGCCCCAGCTCTCCATAGCTCCTGTAGTGGGCTGCCACTTCCAGACAGTGAGTCACTCAGCCCATCGGGAGCCAGACGCACACACAGTGAAATCAGTGCCTAATACAAGGCTCTACACAACAGCAGCTCCCAAGGGAAGTACCAACCACACGCCACACCACACAGCTGGTGTGGGCAGGGTGGGGGGCAGGGGTCCCCGACTCTTCCCAGAAGAGGTGATTCATCATCTGGATGAGAGGGAAGCCGTGTCAGCAAGGTAGATGGCAGCTCCTCAGGCAGAAACTGGAGACGAGGCTGCTGGGCTGGCTTTCTGGTTCTTGTTAGTACTTGATCATTTGGGAGACTCAGGAGAACCCGAAGAAGTCACCTTTGCATGGACTAATTCCGCCTGGCCAATCAGTGCCATCCAGGCTCTTTACGTTAAATCATCTTTTACGCTTTCTCCACAGTATGGCTTGTTCGTAACCACCCTAAGGCTTGGTTCATTCAGTCTTTTCAAAGTTAGGTCTCATTCCTTTGGTCTGCTTCTCCAAAAGCAAGGAGCCCTAACGTAGACCCTGAGGACTGTAGATCGTCATGCCGTCGGCAGGGCTGCCAACCGGTGCCACGTGTTGCTGCTCTTCAGACTCCCGCTCGACTTTCCGGTTGCTCGAAGTCTCTAGGCAGCAAAGAAGGGCCACAAGCGTGTGTCTCTGTGGCCTGCAAACACCAGACTCTCTGTGTGACCAAATCCAATAATTGCAAATTCTCCTGAGCCCTTGGGCTGACGCAGCACCGTCTGCCAAGTTTGGGGAGGACATGGAGCTCAAGGCTGGGCTCACAAAGGCTTGGCCTGGTGATTAAAGTACAGCATGATGTGCAACTTCAAACAAGTGTTTATTTAGACACAAAGCTCTCCGAAGCCCCTCCCCCCCGAAATAATTACGTGCGCCATTGTGAGTTTTTTTTTTTTTTCCTTTAGTCTATGGAGATCCGAGTTATCACTTCTAACCAGTGAATTAAATAGAGCTACAGAAAGGAAGACGGCAGGGTCATGAGACCCACGCTTTCGTGCTCTTCTTTCTTCCTAACTGATTCCAGATGTGGAGGTTGGCATGGTGTCAGCTCTGAGACAATAACGAATGGAAGTCCTTTCCCCGGCTAACAGCAAGCGGCTACTGGTCCCAGCAGCATGGTCCATGTGTTTTGATTTCGGAGGCCTCACTTGGCTGGAGGCGTTGGCCCGTGTTGAGTGTTTACCTGGCACGGATCTCAGAGGAGATGAGAGCAAGCCATGAAGACCATAGCCCAGGATGTCTCCTCCAAAAGAAGGGGGGATAACACCTCGTGTTCCTAAGCGGTCCTAAGCCAGGGTCATGGCAGGGGCTGCATTTGGGCATTATCGGTGTAGCGATGGCACCCTGGGAACCATTCATTCAGGGTCCCTTCCTTGCTGCAGATGATCTGCTTGTCTGGTCTGTGGTCTGGGAGGGAGGAAGCAAGAGAGGGTTATTCCCGACCATACATGCTTACAGAAGCCAACCACATGCATGAGACAGAATCAAGTGACCGGGGTCACAGACAGGCATGCAAAAGGACCTGGTAGGGACAGTTAGGTCAGCTTTCACGAAAGAGGTCCCCTGGGAGTGGTTGGATCTGGCTTGATCAAGTGGCTGACCTCTCTCTCTGAGGCAAGGTCAGCCTTGAGCACCTTCGTCTGTGGCCCAAACTCCTCACCTGTGACTTAAAGTCTTGACGCCGAATCGGCTGAACCAGCCTTCCCACACTGTGCTTCTGTTCTCTCCTAGATTTCACAGTCTCCTCTGGATTCCCACTTATTGAGCAATTTCTTTTGGTGTAACCACAGGGAAAATCAGCACTGAAGGTCAGAAACTGAAACACACACAGATTGGTTCGACTTAAATGTGACTTTTCTTCAGCAGAGGGATGGAGAGTTAGGTGGCCAGGATGGTACCACCAACCCCTGGACCCAACCATGGAATTCAGATGGTTTGGTCATGTGAGAATCAGCCTCATGTTCTTGGGAACACAAGAAGTACTGGCTTGTGGCTTTCCAAGAACATCCCGCAAATAGAAGCTTCTGGAAGATCACAGAAGGTCTTCATTTGGGGTCTTAAAAGGAATGTCCAGTCCCAGTTGGCTTTGATTTGTTGGTGAATCGAGCTATTTCCCAGAGTCTGTGAATTTTGTGGGCATGAACAGAATACACTGAGGGGGGTGAGCTAAAGAGCAGTGGGGAGGGCTGGCAAAGGTCAAAGGTCACTTTGAGGCAGCAAGAAAAGCTGAGTCTGTCAGCTTAGTGACTGGATCTGACTTGCTAGGTCCAAGTGAGTGTGAACAGACAATCCAAGCCCTCTCATCCTCACTGATGACTCTGCCCTTGTCTCAGCTGGGACAGCAGATGCAGGCTGAGACAAGTCATGTCATTACCATTCACCATGACCGGCCTGGAGATCAGTGGGGATTTTGGAGCCACATGTGAACCCAAATTTCAGAATATTGCCTCCTGGTGATTCATGCCCAAGGAGCCAGCAGGTGGGACTCTGGTAGCCCCTGTCTGGCTAGACTGGGTTCCGTACAGCCCTTGCCAGGACCAGAGAAGACACACGGAGTTTCCAAGAGGCTTCCCTCCTAAGCTTTCCAACCCACAGAGGCTTACTGACATGTTAGCTGTGGCCTTGCTTAACTGAGCCACAAGAATGGTAAACATAAAACGGAGAGAAGAGTCTCTGTGTTTGCTAGATGCACGCCACTGTCTAGCAGAGCAAGGGGATGGGTGACATTCGAGTTCAAGAGCAGCAAACATTCATCTCCATGTCGGGGAAAATCTTCTCCATTCTCCGATTCCAGCATGACTTCCCCTTGCCAGCTTTGTTTTACTTTAGACAGCTCTTTCTCTAGGAGGCTCTTGTTGGCTAGCTTACCATGGTAGGTTCCCTTCTCTGGGCTTCCTCCATTGGCCCTGTTGGTCTGCTTTCGCCATGCCAACCAGTGGCATGCCTGATCTCCTTACTAGATCACCAGTTTGGCGAGGGTGGGAGAAATGTCTGCCTCATTTTTTTGTCCTATCCCCAGAATTCATCATCAGCCCATTTTTGATTTGTAAGTACCTGGCATGATGGGAGGGAGAGGCTACCGAGGTCTTACGGTCTTTCAGGGAGGCTTCTTGGAGAAGGTATGGCTTGTGATTTCCTCTGAGAAGGTTTGAAAAGGGAAGGCAGTGGGAGACACGGAGCAGAGCTGCATCTTGTTCCCACTCCCCATGCGATTTCCATGGGAGCAAATCTGGGAGCCAGGGCTCTTGGCAAAGAGGGAGGGGTGCTCATTTAAATGGATTCCCCCTCCCCTGCCAGGAAGGGTTCCAAGATGCCAACTATGCTAATGATTCTTGCTATTCAGCAGAGTGGGCTACAGGCCAGCCCACTTCTTGGAATATCTCATCTGATCTTTCTAACAACCCTGCTGAAAAGACACTTGTCTTCATTGCCACAGATGAGGGGGTGGAGCCTCCGGAAGGGTGGGGCTTGGCCAGCACTGCACAGGACAGAGCCAAGAGTCTTAGCCAGGCCTGTTTGGCTCAAAGTCAGTGATCTTCAAATACATTGCTTATGAACCTTCTCAAAGAATTGATCTTCTTGTACATTTTAAAGCTTACATATGAAGATTTTATTATATAGTTTAAATAACTGCCTAAAGTGTTAGAGCATTCTAATGAATATACGCACACTTTACTTTTTTGTTGAAAATGTTGGGAATATAAATTTAGTTCATATAATTTATTTAAAAATAATCTCTACCCTATTTTGACTCTATCTATTCCCAGGCTTGGGCAAGCTACTACTCTCTTAAAGTGAGTGCTCTCTGTAATTGGAAGTAATAATGGACTCTTCAGGCTGTTGGGAGGATTGGATGAACCACCCGGGCAGGCCTTAGCATAAGGAAGGGTCCACACAGCTGGATACGGGTGGGCCACTACTAATTGATCTCACTGTGCCACCAACCTGCACTGTCACATTGGACCCAATGTCTTCTTAATTTAATTCAAATGATCGTGTTACTACCTGCCTTAGGTCTAGGGAGAAAGACGAGTCTGCGTTTAGCTAGAGAGTGGCTGGATAGAACCAGGCACACATTTTTGCCTGCTTCTTCCATGGGTCTCAGAGCCTGTTGCTGTCTTGCTGCTTTTGCTGGGGGTTCTGGCCCAGTGCCTACGGTATGGGGCTTACAGGGAATTCTTGCTTTCATTAAGATGAGAAGAGAAATGGGGAAAGAAATACCAGAGGAGAGGAGTGCTCTAAGTATGCGTCCCGGAGGCTCTGGAAATTGGTTCTGGTAAGGTCTGCCCACATCCCCAGGAAGGTTTTCCTGTAGCCCCTCGGGAGGGTGATATGCTGTTTTAAAGCCCCCATTTGTCCTTGAAGTACTGAAACGAAAGGCTGCTGAAGCAGCCCTCTCTCAGCTGAGGCCAGCATCCCAAGACACGCCCAGTGAAAGAGGTCAAAGGTTTCCTCATTTTGTCCTCCCTGGATTGGTCAGATGGCAGTCAGCAGCTGCAGGGCCACATACTCTTGCTAGCTCAACTCTGGTCTACAGCCCAGAACACTACCTCTTGTCCGTTCTGGAGTCACTCACCCTTTGAATTGGAATCTTTCGGAGTTTGAGCCTGTAGTGCTCAACTCTGGCTTCATTTCAGAGTCACTGGATCTCCCCTGACACCCTGGGACATACCCCAGACTGACTAAATGAGAACCTGTAAGAACCAAATGGACACAAACTTGTGTACACTTCCTGGATGCGATATTTCTACTTTGAGATTGTGCTTAACTATTGATCAAAGTCACCCTGCTGTGCCATAGAGAACTAGAAGTCACCTCCCCTATCCAGCTTTATCTCTGACCTTTTAACCACCCTCTCTCAATCCTTTCTCCTCCCTGTCTCCCCCGCTTGCCCCCCCTCCCTGGCTTCTGGCAACTACAGTTCTACTCTTTGTTCCTCTGAGGTCCTTATTTTAACTTTGATATACGGCTGACAGCATGAGTGTTTGTCCTTCTGCAGACACTGTTGGTTGGGGTTTGTTTTGTTTTGAAGTTCTCAGGTGATTCTAGCCGGAAGCCAAGCTGAGCCACAGCCACACCCCCACATACCTGCTGGGTCTCAATGTCCCCCAATCCCTGAGCACAGGGCAGGCTCTAGCTCTTTTCCACCCACAGCAAGAATCTCCCAGCATGGCATGAAGCCTCTGCCACCTTCCAACCCAGCTGAAGGACTCATTCATGCCCATCCCCCACAACCCACTCTTGAGCCTGGTCTCCCCATTTTGACCACACTTACTCACTTTTTAAGACCTTGCATGGAACTTCTCCTCAGCATGCCATCTCACTTTCCTTCGTATGACCCTTAACTTTCTCCTGTCTTTCTCTCCATACCTCCTTCCCGCTAAACTTTGGGCAGAGTGAAGTCCCACTGAATTTGCTGATCCTGCAGCCCCCAACACTTGGCTATGCACACAGCAGCCACCGTGGACACCCCTTGCCCTGTACCTCATCCAGGTGGAAGGCTAGCCTAACACAGCAGGGAAGCCTGGGAAAGGCAGGCAGGGCCTGATAGACCTTACAGCTCAGTGGAGTAGCCACAACCACTGTGGAGTGGCAGTAAAAGCTGTTATGATAGAGCACGCATCTCTACATGCTTCAGGCCCTGGATTCAATTCACAGCACTATGGGGTAAAACAGCTCTTTTAATATTTCTGTTCTAAAGGAAGTAAGCAAACCTGACATTAAGCAAGTTGCTCTCATTCCTGCAACATAAAAGTTTCTGTCATACGTATGGGTTAACATAGAATTTTAAAAGTGGGCCTCTCCCATCTAAATAATAGCCTTACCCTTCGGTGGGACAGAATGGGTTTGTTACCACAAACGACAGAAACTGACCACCAGGCTTCAAAGGAAACATTCTCCAGTCCTCCACTCACCCCCGGCAGCTCACTTTGGCAGCCTGTTTCTGGCTCCAAGACAAACCCATGGTAAAAGTCCTTTAATGCAGAGACTCACATCTGGGCTTGCAGTCTGCCTGCTTTCCTTCGCAGTGTGGAAATCATCTCACAGCCTCCCTTATGAACAGGCAGGCAGCATGCAGACATCTGACGTCAGAAGCAGCACAGGGAGGGGACCTCTCCCAACCGTCATTGGCATCCATGTTCCTTCAACGGACACCCACTGCTGTGCCAGGCCACATCACAGATGTGGTCCAGATTCGCGTCCTCACTGACCACGTTCAAGACGTGATTCTTTCTGAAGAACAGATTTGGGACTTTCTTTCAGATTGTAGGTGAGTGGTAGGACTCAATCACTTGCTCGCCATCTCAGCCCCAACTCTTAGGCACAGAAGTGTAGGAAGGTGCTTTCCTCTGGAGCACAGTTAGCCAACAAGAGCAGACCTCTAGTGTGTAGATGTGAGCTGGCCTCTTCTCTTCTCTCCTGGGTGTGCAGTGTGCAGCCAGAACTCCCTAGGCTCCAGTTAGGTCAGGAGCAGCTTATCTAAAATGATTAGAAGCCCCCCCCCAAGTGTTAGGCTTGGAACAGGCTGCAGAAGCTGCTGGGAGGCACCCCAAAGAGACCTTTAGGAATATGCAGGCGTGTGTCAAGCTTGGCTGATGACTAGCTGTGCCTGGGTCTCTGTAGCAAGTGCAGCTGGCCTTGGAAGGGAGCCAGGAGGCCCTATAGACTGTCTCTAACTTTGGCTTAAGTGTGTCCATATGTCCACAGAAGCTTCCACTGGGCTGGATAGTTCCCACTCCATTCAAACCTAAGCCTCCCACAGGAACTTCAACCCAAAATAGACAAGAAAATGGGCTTTCCAAGCCAAGCAGAGAAATGTGTTCGTACATTCACCTCCGCAGAGATGAGGTGGGAGTGAAGGGTCTACCTTCAGAATGTCCTTCATTCAAAAATAAGCCCCTAAGAGAATTACACACAAAAGTTAACCAGGAAGTCTGTGCTTTGAGTTCACATTTCTGATAAGTAGGCTAAGGAGATGGCTCAGCCAGCATTGTGCTCAGCGTGCAAGCATGAGGGCCCGAGTTCAGATCCGAGGTATCAGGGTAAAATGCTGAGTGTGGCAAAATGCACACGTAGCCGCATCACTAATGGTGGCCAGGTACACAGAGATAGGAGGATCCTGGAGCTTGCTGACAAGCTAGTCTATCCAAACAGTGAGCTCCGAGTTCAGCCAGGGATTCTATATCAAACATAAGATGGAGAGTGATAAAGAAAGACACATGCCTTGACCTCTAGCATCTACATGAACAAGCATATAGATATACATGCAAATGTACACACACACACACACACACACACATACACACACACACATTTCTGATGAGAGCTGCAGTTTTGTCATTTATCCAGAAAAGCATGAATTAGACACACTGAGAAGAGGAAACGACTTACCAAATATCAGCATTAATTCCAGAGATCTCATCCAATTACACAACATTCTACTTCCTCTTCCTCAACGAACATGAGCAAGCAGCTACTTCCTCTTCCTCAGTGAATGTGAGCAAGCAACTGTCTAAAACACAGGCTTTGTAAAACCACAGCAAAGACTAACACACCCTTAAATAAGGTGTGCTCGTGAGCAGAGAAAGGCGTATGGCATTACACACAGAAAGCCCACGCAGTGACAGAGGGCCCCTACCCCCCGCCCCTGATTTCATTAAAGATTGGAAGAAGCCACTTCTCAAGTTCATTTCTGGTGTTCAAGCCCACAGGTTGACAATGGTGGGCAGTTGGCTTTTAAGCCTTTGGCTACACAACACTCAGAGTAAATCACTCCCCTGTTAGTTTCAGACAATGACCACCAAGCCCAAGATCCTTTTCCCCCACTAACCATTGGGATGTACAGGGTCAGTGCACACATGTGAGCGCTTAGACATTTGCCTCCCATTAGCTATCAGCATGCATTGCTTTCCAATCCCCCCACAAAACAACAACAACAACAAAAAACAGATTTAAAAGATTATCAGATAAGAAATATTTCAAAGCTTAGAACAAATCCTCTTACTGTACTCCCAAACTACCTTATCAGAAAGATTAGCCAAGCACTTTGGCTGAGTTTCTCCAACTCCCAGGCACATTTGTGGAGAGTGTGACGTCCTGGCGGCTTTGCTTTTATGATTCAGGAGAACTTCAACCTGATAGAGTATCCTAGGTTGTTGATGATTGTGGGTTAGGAAATGATTTATCAAAGTAAAAAAAAAAAAAAAAACACACACAGTAGGAAATCACTGCTTGTTACTAAGGTCTTGCATGACCTGTGTCAACTTAGTCGTGAGTGTGGGCTTCCTCGTCAATGAAGTAGAGTGTGGGGTGAAGTGTGGAGACCTGACAGGGTTTCAAAGGGAAAGAAAACGATTCTCTTTTTCCCCCATGCCATATTGTTTTCTGCATAGGAAATCTTTATGATGGTAATTTCAACGGAGATGAAGTCAGTTGTTAAAAGAATCGACTTCAGGCCAAACGCTACTCAAAATGTGTGAGAAGCCTAAAGTGGTGAGCTTGCCCATGATGAGAGCCTTTGCCACTGACACCCCCAGCTGAGGAGGCTCATTTCTCCCTGGCCAGTGACTAGAGTCTGTGCTTATAAAGGAAGATGTTGGGAAAATCGCAGAGGAAGGAGTGAACGAGGAGAGACTCCACTGAGCTTACCAGCATTGCAGCCTAGAACGGTAATTCGAGCTCCGTGTGCGAAAGCAAGTTCCCCTTCCTCTCCCCTTCCCTTCCCTCCTCTCCTCCTCTTCCCTTCCCTCTCTTCTCCTGCTACCCTCCTTCCCTCCTCTATTCTTCCCTCCCTTCCCCTCCTCTCCTCCTCTCCCCTTCCTTCTTTCTTTCTTTCTTTCTTTCTTTCTTTCTTTCTTTCTTTCTTTCTTTCTTTCTTTCCTTCCTCTCCTCCTCTACCCTTCCCTGCCTTCCCCTTCTCCCTTCCTCTTCTTTCTTCCTCTCCTCCCCTTTCCCCTCTTCCTCTTCTCCTCTCTTCTCCCCTTTCTTTCTTTCCCTCCTCTCCCCTTTCCTCTTCTCTCCTCCTCTCCCTCTTCCTCTCTCCCTTCCCCTCCTCTCCTCCATTCTCTCCTCACCCCTCTTTTATCATCCCTCCTTTCCTTCTGCTCCCTCACCCCTCCCTGATCTTCCTCTTTCCCTATCCTTCCCTTTCTCCCTTTTTTCCTCTCCTCCCCTTTCTCTTTCCCTCCTTCCTTCCTTTCTGCTCCTCTCTTTTCCTCCTCTGTCTTCTCCCTTCCCCATCCCTCTTCCTTTCTTCTCCTCCCCTCCTCTATTCTTTGGTGCTGGGGATAGGGCCCGGGCCATCATACATTCAGAACTCCATCTTCACCCTTGTATTCTTAGCATCCAGACAACAAAATAAAAAAGAAATGGGTAAAACTTAGTCCTAACTATATATTTAATTGAAGCCAATGCATTTGAAATACTACTCCAATATAAATTCAAAAATTTTAAATTATACAGTCTTCAGGGTGGTGGTGGTGGTGTTGTTTCCATGCTAAGTACTTAGAATCATACCAAGTCAGCCAAGTTATATTTCAGGAACAACCACCATGCATTTCTGGATGGTTTCACATTGGGCATCATAAATACAGACAATAAGGTCCTAGGAGGGATGGGCAGAAAGGAAGGAAAACCATGAAAGTGAAGGGTCACTTTGGCAAGATTGAGACCACAGAGGTGCAGCAGGCTGCAGCAGCCGCAACAGTGAGTTAACTCCTGAGGACTGTGGGCACAGACCCTTCTTCTAGTCTTCAAGGAGCAAAAATAAAACATTTGAGTTATTTCGAAGTCAGTCTGGGTAGATGGATGGTTTCTTTCAATGGCACCTCCTTACAAATGAACTAACTGGCCTGTGTGTATGAGACTTGTCTACACTGTGAGGATGACCGAGGGCGGGAGGGGGGGTGGTGAGAAATGAAATTCAGCAGAAAGGTGCAAATGGTTGTGGGCCTCATCCACATGAATGAGATGGGCAGGAGCAGAACACAGTGAGTCTGAGTGTCACTCATCTGGATGAGGACACAAGCCAACACATCAGTCATGAGAGGACATCAATCAAGAGTCAGAATGGCCTCTTGGCCTTATGCCACAATGTTCCGGAACCCTTGGAGGAGCCAGGCACAGTTTAGGACACAGCCCAACAAAGTTAGTGCGTACTGAATCGGAACTCCAACAGCAGAGCGTGAAGCCTGGGCCTCCACAGACAGCAGAGCCTGGAGCTGATGCAGCCAAACTCTTCCTAATGGACTGGGGGCAGGAAGATCCTGGGTTAGCATGCTGCTAGCACCATCCTGAGATCATGAAGTCCAGTGAGAGAAATACCACACTGGCCTACAGGGGAGATCTTTCCACCAGGCCATCTTCCTGGTGGTGAACAGTGATTAAATCCTGGGGTCTCAGGAAAATCACATAGAGGGAGCCCTGAAGTTCCTCAGCAAATTGGGGTGACCCTGTACAGAGTTTAGCATACAGAGCAGTGAAGGTGTTCCATGGTGAAGAGATGAGGACTACTGCTCATTTAAGGTCTCAGCTTGGGGTACCCCGTCCATAGAGCACTAATCACCAGGCATGAGAGATCACGTAGAAAGTTTCAAGGAATTGATTCCAAAATTCAGGGCTTCCAAAGGCATGGGCAGAGACCCCAGCTGGGAGGAGGCTCTCTTAGGACAAGAGAGAATGAAATCAATACAAAGACTACACAGTGGGAGAGGCAACTGTGACCGAGATTGTTTTGACACAGTGTCCTTGAGGCAAGATCTAACCCTGTAATGACAAATGCTGACAAATGCTCTTCCAACCTTCTCTAGCTTGTGTTGTGTTTGTTACTCTGAACCAAAAGAATCTTGACTAATAAGAGGTTGGTCAATGCCAAGTTTGTGGCTTCTTTCCTCAAGGAAGCCACTGTGTTTCAAGGGCATCTCTCTCCCCTGAAACTCTACACAAACACTCAAAGAGCTGAGCAGGCCAGGTGCCCACAAAAGCCATCCCTCTTCCCTGGACTATGGCAGGTGGATGGACAAGGAGATCTCCACACAGGAAGGACAGAGCCTGGTTACCAAGGGCTCTTCTTAAAATGCCTCCAAGAGCAGTTTATCCTGCTTCTTCCCAAAGCACTGCCGCGGCCTCCCAGTGCACTTACGGTAACCTGTGGGATCTGGTCCTGGCTGGTTCTCCAACCCATTCCTGCCTCTCCTCTGAGTTCTTCAGCACTGCTTCTTCAGTGTGCCAAATCTCTCTCTCTCTCTCTCTCTCTCTCTCTCTCTCTCTCTCTCTCTCTCCTTGGAGCGAATCAGAACTTACCTTAAGGAAGACAGAGAGATCCTCCCAGTTCCGTGCAGCCCCTGTCATCCTGTTTTGTCTGAACACCTGTACATAGCTGTATTTCTTGTTGTTCGTTTATTATGTGTCTCCCCACTATGTGTAAACTCCCGTGGGCAGTCATCTGATTCCTGTCTACGTCTATGCTCCCAGTGTATAGAGCTTTACCTCCTACATAGTGCTGTCCACTTGTCCTGTCTTCTCAGACCTGTACCGTTTAGTACATTAACAAGGCTAACGTAGCGTCTTTCCTCAGATTCAAGCTGACTCGGAGCATCTGCTCTGTACAGATTCTGTCGGAAGTGGTGAGTTGACACGCTTCTTAACCTCTGGGGGTTTAGACTGAGACAAAGAGAGAGGTGCACAAGGCAGTGTGGAAAACGGTCTGGTCAGCCTCCCTATCTGTGCAGGAAACACAGCAGTGTGCCTACCACCTTCTGAGGTGGCCCAAGAGATGCAGGCAGTGAGGTTGGTGAAAGCCACAGACAAGCATCCTGGAAGACATATGCATTTTCCATCTTGTAACATCTCACGGTGTGAATGATAGAGGGGGTTCTCCACACTCTTACCTTTTCCTGAAGTTTGCTGCAGAGAGGGACAGGAGCGGCTTGAAAGAGCTGGGAGGTAGAACTCCAAGTACTCTTGAGAGTCTGTGATTGTTCTGTTTATGAACAGCTAGTTAGATTATTTACACCCATGGAGGGGATTTTGCATTAACCTGAATATCTTGTTTCAGAGGTAACTCACAATCCGCTAAATGTGCTAAATGTGCTCACTGCCCCATCATCGTTGGGAGTGAAAAGATGTCTGGAGACAATACAGGGTAGCCAGCCCCTACCCAAGGAGTGGTCGGCAGTCTAACTTGCCACCTGAGTCTCCAAGAGAGGTCAGGGTTCAGAAGCCCTTTGAGGTCTGAAGTCTTTATGTCCTATTGCACCGAGGGGGTTCACACCTCAGTTCAGACCCAGCAGACAGCAGGGTGCCAGCCTGCTGTTTACCGGGGGTGCTGACTCATCTCTGCCTGTCAGACAGTAGATTTAGAATCTGAATACAACGGGAAACAATCCACCTGAAAAGCAGGGGAGGCTTCGGGCCAGGCTTCGGGCCAGGTCCCGGGTCTGTGGAGCCGGAGGACAACTGCACACCCTGCCGCATCAGAAATTACTCACTTGTGCCTTGGAGCTCTTGTCTAAACTTGGCCTAACAGAAGGCCCATGTCTCACCGCCAGAATGAGGCAATGTCCAACTCCTGTGGCTAAGCTATGAATCAGTTCTGAAAGGAAGAACAGACTTCATAGGAGGGAGCCTGAGACCCGTTTTCTGTCCCATCATGCACGCGCGCGCACGCTCTCTCTCTCTCTCTCTCACACACACACACACACACACACACACTGAGGTGGACTGACTGGGTGGCAGTGGGGTAAACCAGATGGTCCTATGGCACACAGGCTGTCTCGTTCTGAGGGATTCTGAGAGTCAGAGAGGTGAGCTGGAGACGCTGAAACAGAGAAGAAGCAAGGTACCCTGGCAGCAAGGCCAGCCTGGGAGGCCAGCCTGCATTCCTTCTGCAACTTTGGCTGCCCGAGCTGATCAGTCAGCCCAAGGTCAGCCGATCCCTCTTTCCGAAGCATTCCCGCTGAATCACAGCATCCAAAACCAATGATGAGCCTTGGAACTGGAGGATAGTGCTGGAAACTTTCCAGACCAATCCTCATATTTGTAAACAAAGCAAGAGCCCCGCCTTGTCCAAGGTCACACAGAAAGTCCATCCCAGAGTCAGGACCCGGAAGCCAAGCTTCTGACTCCAACACTCCTCATTCTCAGTGAGCCTCGGTAAACCACCACCTGACCCTGTTGATGTCCCCATGGCTATCTGTGCTTCCACAGTGAGATTCTAGAGGATGCTAATCTCCCTCGATTGCCTAAGGTATACTGTTCTCTTTTTTAAAGATTTATTTATTTATATGAGTGCTCTATCTGCACGCCAGAAGAAGGCATCAGATCCCATTACAGATGGTCGTGACCCACCATGTGGTTGCTGGGAATTGAACTCAGGACCTCTGGAAGAGCAGACAGTGCTCTTAACAGCAGAGCCATCTCTCCAGCCCAACCCCCCCCCATGTGTGGTTCTTTACAGTCCCCAAAGTCCCTTAACTAGATGAATTTTTTAGGACCTGGATTCTAAAGTGATGCGTCCTTAATGGCCCCCTTGATTTCAGTATCTCATGAAACCTAAGACAGTGATGGAGAAAGTTAAAAGCTGCTTCTGTGGATTAGAATCAGTATTCAAGTAAATGCAAGGTGAGAAGCTGGGATGCCAAGAGCATCCCTGCAGTTCACAAAGGAGCCTGTCTCTAAAATGAGGAATGGGGTTGAGATACCCAGCCTGGGAAAGTAGGCTTGGGATGCAGTCTGGCATGACAGATCACCCATCCCTCGGTGTGAGGGAGACACCACAGACACAGCAGTACAGGGTTAGGGAGTGGAACCCGGAGACAGGGACAGGAATCCAATCCTGGCATGGTTCTTTCTAGACACACTGCTTCTTTTTTCTTTACAAAATTGATTTGTGTGTGTGTGTGTGTGTGTGTGTGTCTGTGTGTGTGTCTGTGTGTCTTGTGTGTCCATCCATGCAGGAGAGACAGAGAGAGAGAGTATGTGTGCTACATATATTCAGGTGCCTACAGAGGCCATTGGATTTCCTGATGTAGGAGTGACAGGCAGTTGTGAGTCACCTGAGACGGGTGATGAGAACCAAACCTGGGTCCCAGGTAAGAGTGGTAAGTTCTCTTAGCCACTGATCACCTTCGCTAGACCTGACACATCTTTTCTTTAGCTCATCACAGAACAGGGCGTTGAGGCAAAGGATAGACAGATGTTTACTAAGTTAAAACCTTTGGGTAGCAGGAGCAGGGCCCTAGGCTGTACACCACCACAATCTGCCATTCCATCACGTGTCTAACAGGCTTTTGACAGACACCCATGACTCCAGAGGTTGCAATGCAAAGAAGTCCTCGCAACACTCCTGGAAATTAATGAGTCTTGGCAGAGCCCCTGCTCTTTGAGGATGGTGATAGAGTTGCAACAGGAAAAAAATAATCATGGAATTCTAAGAATGCTTTCAGACTTGCAATTAAAAGGATGTTTTAATGCAACACTACAAAGGGAAACTCAGTAAGTCCGAGTCCGGTTAATATTGTCAAGGGAAGAGGCTCTTGAATTACTTAGGAGACAGCTTCTGACAATGCTCATGGGAGAGTACTTGGATTAAGTGAAATAGGTGGGAAGATCCATCTTAACTGTGGGTGGCACTGTTTTCCTCTCTGGATCGTGACCAGAATGAAAAAGGAAGTGAGATGAGCCCCAGCACCCATCCCTCTCCACCTCCTGACTGTGGATGCAGAGCCACCAGCAGCCCCTTCTTCTGCCACCAGGCCTTCCCTGATGAGATGGACTGTGAACCCTCGAACTGTGAGCCAGAATAAACTATCTCTTAGTTAAGCTGGTGTAGTGTTTTATTACAGGAACAGAAAAGGTGTTGGCTTTCAGACCTGGGACAAGCAGCTGAGGTGCCTGTTTAACATACCAAAGCAGACCTGGCCTCCAGGGTCTCCCAGCATCCTTCAGTCCCTACCTGTTACAGGGCATGGCTGGCATACCTACCCTCTGTTCTGCTTTCCAGCCCAGGGGCGGAGGCTTCCTCTCACCCACAGGCTCTTCAGTATATAATGCAGACACTTTGGTCTCTTTCTGTCTCTGTCTCTCTCTGCTCTGTCTCTCTCTCTCTCTCTCTCTGCATTTTCCCACTCTCTTTGTACACGCTCTTTTTCTCTTCCTCCTCTCCCCCACCTCCCTCTGCATTGCCGCTTCCCTGGCTCTGTTCCTTGGGGCCTGAGAACTGCCCCCAATAAACCTGACTTTATACTTTAATTTGCCTTGAATTAGCTCATTTCATCGTCGGAGATAACCTATCAGAAATAACTAAGACAGCTAACAAAGAGCCAAGTTAACGTTGCAGCCAAGAGAATGAGCAATGAGGACAGGCAGGAGGCTTGGAGAAAGAAGTGATGAGAGCAAAGTGTTGCACCAGGCAGAGGGGAAGGGCTCAAGATACAGAACTTCTGGAGTTTGGACAACTGGAGCAAAAGCAATCTCAAACAGATAATTATATACAATTTTACTGGTGTGTGAATTGACATGGCCCAGAGTATTCTAAAAAAAGTAAGTTTGAAGGGTCTTTGTAAGCAGAGTTGCCTAGGCAGGCTTGAGACCACCAGCCTGCTCTCTGGGACCCGAGAGTTTAGCTGGTGGCAGTTCCCTGTTCTTTTAGAGACCTGTCCCTAAATTATGGAGGGTCATGGGGCCTCAACTATTGAACACTTGTTTTTCCGTCTGGGGGTGTGAAACGGCGGTACATGGAGTCCCTACCTGACCAAACCGCAAGCACGAAGACCAGAGTCAAGAGTCTCTAGGGGTCATTAGTGTTCAAATGGATCATACAGCTTCTTCTATTTTCCTGGCTGGCGAAGCAGCTCTGTGTGAGCGTGAGTGGGAAGGAGAGCCCAAGGAAGCCTGTACTCAGGCTGGCTGCAGGGCCATCCTTGAAGCATGGCTACAATGGGTTCTGGTTATGAGTGTACCTGACACTGGTTCTGTGAGCCATTGAGAGGATTTCTAAATGATGGCCCTGGAGACCTGAAGCACAGGGGCTCCCATTAAAACACACCCTAAAAACAGTGCAAGAGCAACTTACCAATATCATTGTGGAGGGGAAACTAGTTGTTAAAAACAAAAAAACCAAATCACCGCTTGGTAGGCTTTGGCCTTGCCTGTTGGCACTTTACAGGGCTCATGGTCAGCCCAGGGAGGCCTGAAATGCGTGGGTTCTGGAGAGGAGGTCACGTGCACATTAGTCTATCTCCTTCAGACATGTAAGGACTCAAAGCAGACGTCCTGTGGTTACTGAGGGAGTAAGACTTAAAAATGTGAGGTTGGGGGTTCTTGATACGAAGGCCTCTGAAAAGGCACATAGGTCCCAGTGCAAACGTCCAGTTAGATTGTTTGATCGGAAAACTCCACAACGGGATGCTTGCCGCTTATTTCAGCTGTTCTGTAGCTCAAATGTTGGGTCCGAATTTGGGGTGATCACCAGCTATGACAAACGGCTCTTCTTATGGACCTGTTACTGTATTCGGGATTGTTACAGCAGGCAGGATTCCGAGCTCTATCCCATCTTCCTGGCAAGAAGGAGGGGAGTCGATTAGTGGCGCCTAGGCTGGGGGAAATGCACTGCAGCGCTACATCCATCGGCACTTGTTTGCTTTTCCTGATCTTTGGGCCCAGGATACGGCAACTTTAAAAAGGAAATGAGCTGGGGTATGGCTGCACACACCCTTTGTCCAAACACTTTCGGGGCAGAATCGGGTGGACCTCTGAGTGGGAAGCCAATCTGATGGACACCGCAGGTTCCAAGCTGGCCAAGGCTATATATTGAGAATCTCCAAAAACAAACAAATAAACCACGCAAATAAATAAAAACAATCTTAATTTTAACTACCAAAGAAGAGCCAGGAGTATAGTGTTAAAACCAAGATCATTATTTCTGCTTAAAAGCAAAAACAAACCCAAAAACTCACTGCCTTCGAGTGCCGGGCGGCTGTGGTTATTATCTGCCATTCTGACATTCTTCACATGGCTTTCTGTTTGTTTGTGCTTGCACGCTGGGATGAAACCCAGGGCCTCATGCAGCTAGGCAGGCGCTTTCCCATGGCGCGGCCCTTTAAAATTGCTTTTGTTTGGGACATCCAAGTACAGTGTGGTTCACTATGCTTTAAAAAGAAACTGTGGTGTGCTCCCAAAAAGAAACTGTGGTGTGCTCCGGGCCGCAAGCCTAAAACCTCGAGGAATCCCACACAAGCGCTTCCTCCGGGTGGGAGACTTGCAATGTTCTTTCTTTCCCTTTGTACTGCTACTTCCTGTTCACCTCTGATGTCTCCCTTGCTGTTGTCTTTCTTGCTCTGTGACCCCAGATGTATAGTCCACAGGGCCAATTCTTCCGACTTCTGGTTGCTGGTTGAGTTTTATCAAGGTGTGCGTATGTGTGTGCGTGGTGTGTGGACAGGTATGTGTGTGTGTGTATCTGTGTGTAAGTGTGGATGGGTGGGGTAGTGTGTGTGCCTGTGTGGGTATGTGTGTATCTGTGGGTGTGTGAGGCGGTTTGTGTGTGTGCATATGGTGTGTATGGTCTATTTGTCATGTGTGTGTGTATGTGTGGGAGGGTGTGGAGGTGTGTGTGTGGGGGGTTCGCCCCACTGCACCTCGTTCCTCCCTGCTGACTCTAAATTTTAGTTCACAGAACACAAACACATCGCACACTGAGATACACAGTCTCTAAAGCAGAGCATAGGAGCGATGTCCTCACTGTGCTGAGCTATCGGAAATCGGTTTAAAGTGAACCACACAATAGTCGGCTAGCTAGAACCCGAAGAGTGACTCTAGAGAAAAATAAAAATTGACCATAGAAGGGACAAAGACCCCCTCGGAGCACTCACGGCAAAAGGGTGACAGTAGCCAGTGTTGGATGAGGATGGTCATTGTAGAAGGCAGCTTGTTGCTCTTTCAAGTGTGCGCGCTCACTAGCTCGGAAAGTCCACCACGGGCATGTGTGGATGGGCTGGAGGGGAGCTGCAATGACCGCATCTCAGGACTCCAGTGGCGAAATCAGGAACACTCAGACATCACGTGACTTGCTAAATAGGTTCAGGGAAGACTGTGCACAGGGCTCCTGCTGCTGCTCGGGTGTGGCACAGGGCTGGTGTCCGGACTGGAAGGTAGTCGAGATGTCTGTCTGTCAGACCAGGGCAGAAGCACATGGTACCCCACTCACGGTGCTGGTGTGGATAGAGCGGGTGAGAACTATGGACCTGGCATCATCCAGTTGCCCAGGCCTGGTCCCTGTGGTCCCCCCAACAGAGGCATCCTAATGTATGAAAACATCATCAACAAAACGGTTTACCTTGTCCTGAGGATCATGCAGCCTGAGGTCAGCTGCCCCCAGCGCTTAGTCCGCTCCCTCCCTCAGAACTGCGGATCAGCTTGTTATTGTGTGTTTTAAATGAAGGCTGTAAAGTGTTCAGGGAAGCAGACTGGCAGAACACAGAACTAAAGCTCTGGGTTGGCTCGGATGGGGGCGGGGGCGGGTGTCTCATCACTCCTTGCTTTCTGCACTAAGAGGAGTAAATTACGCGTGGGGAGGTTACCCGGAGCCTTGGGGAAACAGCTGAAGCCCATCTTTCTAGGAAGAAGAGCTGATGGCAGGGGGAGCCACCCCCATACTCTAGGAACCAGCTCCCCAGCCCCTCCCTGGCCAGCTGCACAGTGGAGGAGGGCCTCTTCCAGCCTGCCGCCAGCAGGCTGCAGGGTCACGGGGCAGGGCCGTGCCTGAGCAGGCAGCACACTGCTCCATTGTCTGAGGAACACACCCCACTGGAGTCAATGGGAAACAGATGGCCCGGACCACTCTTGCTCCACACACCTCCAGCGTCAGCCTGCACACAGCCTCTGGGGTCAGCCAGGAATCTGCTTTTCATTTTACAGACAGGGAAGAGCCACAGAGGAAGGGGTGAGGGAAGCTATAGTTTCCAGGGCGTCAAGGGAGCTGATGCAATAAGAGCTCAGTTCCCAGCCCCTTCTCTGGAAGGCAGGACCATCCAACCCGGCAGGATGCCTGCAGCCTGGGCTATAAACTCCAGCTCACCTCCCCCTCCCCCTGGTTCCAGCGAGCCCCTGCCGGAATCTGTGGGCTGTTCCCCAGGCCCTCGGGGCCAGCAGCAAAAGAGTTCAAATGGGGTTTTTCAGTTTGCATTGTGAGAAGAAACCCCATAGTCAGTCGCAGCAGGAAGCAAGCCCCAGCAATCATTTCAAGCCCTGGCAGGGGCACAAGCCAGGAGCAGCCGTTTGGCTAGAACAAGGCACGAGGGCACGCATGGGTGTAAGGAAGGGCGTTGGCGCTGTCTGGGTCCTATCCAAACCCTCTTCTTAATTGCTGCATTACCTCAGGCCAACCACCTAAACCTGAGCCCCTGCTTCCTTATCATACAGCTGGGCACATAGGCAAACACCGCAGGGGTAACCCACCAGAGCAGGGTTAACCCTGCCTGGCACATACATATGACGTGTCCCTTAAAGCCCAGCTGGTATTAGGGTGTCAGTTCCCTGCGTCTTTTTCTTCAAATTAACATCATTTGGATCATGACATGCTTTTGTGTATATTTTCCATAACACCAACGGGGTCCTGGCTCTGTTTGAGGGTTGCTTGCCAGATACCACCTGTGGATTCCACCTGCAGCCGCTCTCTCTCTAGATGGTGACTTATGCCATCTCCAGATCAGTGTAGACTGTTCTGTATGGTGACTGTGACGGCCCAACTATGGCCACGGGTCTCCTCCTCCTCCAGGCACTGAACAGCGGCAGCAAATAGTGTTATGGTTCAAATAGGGACTCGTGTATGACCCCAGTGGAGAAGGGCCACCCCAAAACCTAAGATGAGACAAAGGAGGAAAAGTGAACTCTGAGAAGAAGCTTCTTGTAAGAGGAGAGGGGTGGTCCCTGAGGGAGGTCAAGGACTCTGGTTGCAAATTGAGAAGGCATTAAAGGAGAGATGGAGCTTTGAAGTTCTCTAGGAAGGAGATAGAGAAAGGGGAAGACATCACAGAATAAAAACTTTGGAAAACTGGCAGGGTGCACATGCAGAAGAAAAGAAGGGACACGGCTGGTTTCTTGGAAATGAGGTTTTCAAATGTGAACATCAAGGCCCATCCAAGTCAGTGAAGATGCGCCTGTCTGGCAGCTTCCTCTGAATGTGCTAATTACACTTTTTGTTCTTCAATACAAATAGCTTATTTGCCAGGAGGGCTGAGGTTGGAGGGTGGGAGAGAGCATCGTGTTGCAGCGGGCAGGTAGGTAACAGTGCTTGAAGGATAATAAACACAACAGCATAGTGGTGAAGGCAGTCTCTGCCCGGGTACCACCTTCAACACATGCAGCACACACCCGCTTCTCTTGAAGACTGGACCAGAGGCTGGTGAGGATGAGCATTCCCAGGGGAAAAGAGATGATGGTAGTACGGTTCAGTGATGAGGGTCTTCTCTGTCTCCTCTAGGTCAGGCTGCAGCAGCAACTCCAGATCTCAGGACACAGGTCACTTCTAACTCATGCCGCAATCTATGGTGGGCAAAGATTTGCTTGGCATCGATCTTACTCTTGCTCAACAGCCAAGGTGATGGGGCAGCCAGCACCTCACACCAAGCTAGTCTCGTAGTGGCAGAGACAAGGGAGTGAGATCACACACACACACACACACACACATACACACACACACACACACACACCCTGGCCTTGCACCCTGTCCCATTTCATCAGCTACAGCAGACATGCAACCAGGCTGGAGTACAGCTACATGCTGCTCAGGAGAACAGAATGTAAACGAATGGTTCCAAGGACTACTCCAGCCATTGCCCCACTGGCCCTTGGCTGTTCTTCCTGCCCTCTGCATGCACTGTTCTCCATGGTTCCCAGTCTCCTTTGCCCATGGTTCTCAGGATGTAGTTTGGTTGAAATGACTGAGAATAATGTTAACACCCCAAGTCTATAACCATAAAATGAAGGAGAGCAGACAAGCAAAGGAGGAGTGTGGAACAGAGGCTGGCAGCAGCTGGGCCCAAGTCTCTCTCTTTTCAAGTGGAGAAATGGAATCAGAGGAGAGACCATGGCATTGGCAGAATTCCCAGAGGGCCTAAGAGTCCCTCAGGCAAGGCCCTTCCCTTGAGTATTAAATAGGACCTGCAAGAATGATAGAATGCCATGCCATGCTTCTGTGCCTTTAGGAAGCAAGAGAAGTTTTTGGGTGTAATGAGAGCAGCGCAGTACCTCTCCTGCTGGCCTGTGTTAGGAGCTTGCGGTGGAGGCTACCACATCTTACTACAAAGAAACCTGAGCTCAAAAGCATTAGTTCTTCCCAGTTCAAACGGCTGGTGAGCGGCCAGCTGAGCTGGGGTTGGAACACTTTATTCATAACTCACAGGCAGATTTAAAAGTTCCTTGCCTTCCTTCCCCCTTTTCCTTCCTTTCTTCCTTCCTTCCCTCCTTCCTTCCTTCCCTCCTTCCTTCCTTTTCTTCCTTCCTTCCTTTTTCCCTCATTCCATTTTCTCTCTTTCCCCCCTCTTCCTTTCCTCCTTTCCTTCCTTCCTTGGAACTTGTGACTGTCCTGCTTCAGCCTCCTGAGCACTGGGATTACAGCTGTGGCCACATCCGTCTCCTGTATGGGTCTTAATTCCCGTTCCATTACCTTTAGCTCCCTGATTTAAATTCTTCAAAGAGATCCCACTGCTTCCCAAAATAATTTCAAGTATTCTTGTCAGTATAGAACTATTAAAAATGTCTTATCTTAGTCTTATTTTCCTCTCTAACAACATACTATAATGTGGGTAGTTTGATAAAGACAGAATTCCCTATCACTAGACTGGATCTAAAGGAAAAGAAGACCATCCTTGGCCAAAGACAGAGGGGCAAACTCCCTTTCCCAGCCCTGGTATGTGTGTGCACAGAGGTGCACTAGTGTGTGTGGAGGTCAGAGGTGACAGCAGGTCTTATTCAGTATGAATGGGAGTGACAACAGACACTTTCCTAGGGGACGCGTCTGCTGAATCATGAAGGAGGGTGGGGCTACAGCCTGAGAGAGCAGAGAGCCACCTTTCTTATTTTATTGAAACAACTTCTGTAACTTCGAGATTAAAGTATCCACCAAAAGGAAGAAGTACGTATGTGTGCTGTGTATGTAAGTATGTATGTGTACGTGAGTCCTTGTGTGCACGTGCATGTACATATGTGTAAAATGTACACTTGTGTGTATGTGTGTGAGTGCATACATGTGTTAGTATGTATGTCTGTGCATGTGAATATGTGTGTATGTGTGCGCGTGTTTGTCCATGTGTGAGTGAGTGCGTACATGTGTGTACACTGATTGCTTGGATTTGCTTTGACCAAGAGTTCCCTAGCTGCCAAGTGGAGCTAATAGAACTGTTGCTTCTCTCTTGCTCACAGCTGTCACGAAATCACTTATGCAGAATTTACTGCATCCACATATGAAGCAATCATGTGTCACTGACCAAACCAATAAACCTGGATAGATGACATCTGGTTGACAGTGCAATGTCCTAAGACATAAAGCAAATCTGATGACATACCCTGTCAGAATCTGTATTTATGCATGGAGTTGGCCATACGGTCACATAAATCAGGGCGGAATTCAGAGCAGATGTTGTTGAGTAGCCGAGGTGGTTGGCACTGCATTTGATGGAAAAGTTCCACAGATAGAGTAATGTAGCTACTTGAAAGCGATATTTATATTCCAGAAAGGCTGATTTTCTTTTTCATCAACAAGTGTGATTACCTTATTGTCTGGTCCAGGACAGGCCCGACGGCAGAGAATGCAGGCACTCTGAAGGAAGGGGGTAGGGCCACAGGAGAGGGCTGTACAGTGTCTTGCCTGTCATGTGGTCCTTTCTGCTCTGGCTGGAAACTGAGACCTTTCCTGGGGCCCTTCCCAGTAGTTCCCCCATGGGTTTATCGCCTTGGACAAGAGAGTGGGGGCTAAGCCTGAGCTGACCTGAAGTTCCAGCCACACAGTCTGCTCTCTGGCAGAGTCTTCACAGACATGCTTCCCGGGATCCTCCGGGCTGGTGTTTACTCGCTGAGTCTGCCTCATCTGAAGTCATTGTTTTGATCCTCGTTTGGAAGAACGTTCCAGACCTTCTTTCCTAGGGAGGAAGACAAATGCCTGTGCTGCTGAGATAAAGTGAGTTATGTTCTGCTCCACGTAGCGTCTGGCTCGCTTGCCTTCATCTCCACCCCACACGCCCACTTCATGTGACCAAGCCGAATAGGCAGAACCAGGGACCAGAGACACTCTGTAGCTTGGCAAGTGAAGGACGGCCATGGGAGGCCTGGCAGGAAAATGGATTAGAAGGTGACTTAAGCCAAACAATGGCTTGATTTGGACTTTCTGGCACAAAGGAGAGGTTGTTTAACTTTGCTGAGACGAGCCTAGGTGCTCTGGTGAGTGAAAGCACTCCTCTGGGCTGGGTGACTGAAGCTGTAGGCTAACAGGAGGCCTGTACCAACCATCTCCAAGTGCAGAGAGAGTCAGGGGCCGGGGAGAGACTGAGCATGCTTCCTCAGCTTGCTCCTGGGTGCAAGGTGCATCCCCCACTAGTGTCCTTCTGCATGAAGACCACCTCAAGTTCCGCCAGTGAGACCACTCCAAGCAGCCCCCCCGCCCTTTTTTTTCCAGTCTGCCAGAGTGAATGGTAGACAAGAAAAAAAAAAAATACAAAAGTGTCCTAAACTTAAAAAAAAAAAAAAATTGCTTTTCTGGTTCTAAGAACTCCAAGATCACCAAAAAGAGAGCAAGCCCTTCAGCGTTTCCACACAGACAGACCCATGCAGAGAGCTCCTACTCCCCTGCTCTCCATGATGCCAAGCATCAATGGAGGGCTTGTTACACACGGCTTTCCATGCTGGCCTGGTGATCTGTGGCGGGCATGCTGTGCTCACCGGCACAGTGTAGTGTTCACAACAGACTTCTAGGCAGCCAGAAAGCAATGTGAATCACAGGAAAAGACATAGACTGGGGAGCACAGAGCAACGTATTAGCCATGGCGCTGCTAAAATGTCTTCCCTCGGGGAGATATCAACAATACCTACCTTCCTCCCAAAGCAGCATCTAACCCGAGTTCACTCTGGGGAAGCAAGGAGTTTGTTAGGGTGACTTAGGGAGTAGTGGGAGGGGCTATGGCAGTGGAGTGAGCGGCCCTTAAGCAGGCCAGCTAGAAGGTCTGCACCCAGCGTGGATGGTCTCCCATGGCTACAGATACAGTCCCCTCCTCCAATCCTTCCCCACCTCTGTCCTCTAGCCCTTCTCAGAGACCCCGAGGCCACAGCAGTTAGGGCAGAACTGCGGGCAAACAGTTGGCAGGATACTCAACAGAGGGTGCCCCGAGCTGACCTGCCTTATTCCAGGATAAACATCAACCATGAAGCAGTGCAGCTCTGCAGGTCTTGGGTGAGCAGGGCCCGCAGAGCTGAGGATGGCAGCGGTTTCACTGTGAGGCTCATCCTGTACAACATGGTCTTTCCAGGCAGCTGGAGAATAAACGGCTCCTAACTTTTGGTAATGTCTCAAGCAGAAGTGTTCTCACTGAAGCTCTGACATGGGCTACCAGGGAAAAGCCCTCTCAACCACGAGTCACGAAGAGTTAGCAAGGGAAGCATGCTATTTGCTGCCGTGACTACCCGGAACTTTACAGCTTTAAGCTCTCCATGCTTAGAAGCCCTGAGATGTCTTCATGTCTTTGCGGTACACAAGCTAGGTGGGTGCTCTGGGAGCAACTCAAGGTTCAAGCTCTAGAGAAAACATGTCACCATCCCAAGTTCTCTAGTGAACCCTAAGTGTTTAAAAATTAAATTTGCTGATTTTACCAGCATGAAACCTAGTCACTGAGGTTTGGATGTCCGTCCCATCCCCAGTGTGACAGCGGTAAGAAGTGGGGCCTTTGACAGTGGTTAGATCACGGATGTAGAGCTCTCCTGAGTGGGAGAAAAGGCTCCTGTGAGGTCATGGTAAAAGGCTCCTCTCTGAACCAAGAACTAGCAGATTACTAGACGAAACATCTGCCAGCCCCTTGATCTTGGAAACCCCAGCTTCCAGAGCTTCATGAAGTAAGTCTCCCGTGTTTGTAAGCAGCTGCTTTATAGTGTTTCTTTCGAGCCAGCCCCTGCATTTTTCACCAGAAAGCCGCATCACGCAATCGCTTTTTGATCTTTTCTCCTGGGCCGAGTTTGGTCAAGAGACATAAACTTCAGGTAATTTGCCCTGAGCCGCAGTGTGCAGAGGATGTGTGAGGAACGGCACGGGAGCCACATCACCAGTGAGAGCGGCCAGGGACTTAGCTTTTCATAAGTGCTATCCACGTTACCTGAGGGCTTTCAGATTGCACGTAAGGCTTTATTTCTCTTACAGAATGTTTCTGTTGTAAACTATTTACATAACCCACAAAAACAAACCCAATTATAAAGGTGAAATATTTGGTGAGGTAGGCATGTTCCTAGCTTACTGCATGGAAAAGACATGGAGGCTATTTTCTAATTGAAATTCGATATTTTCCTGGGTTGTAAATACTTCCTAAAGACACGAGACAGTTGGATATGCATGTATGGTCTGGGAAAGCCAAACCCACGATTGCTCTGAGGTTCAAGGCACAAAGTATATGAATGCTATTTTTGTCTCCACATCCCCCAGTGGAAAATGCTGGTTCTGAACTTGGACCTGTCAAAGTCTACCTCTGTGCTATGTTTTGATTGTCTCAGCATAAATTCCATTCGTATGTTTGCTAAACAGGATGGCATCGCCATGGCTACTTTCCACTGCCCCGTAACTTCCCTCACATAATCCGGCGCCTTCCTTCAAAGCTGCCACATATGATAGCAATTGAACATATTAGCATGTCATTTGTTCCCAACACGGATAGGAAATTCAGAGAAAAAAAAATTACTTAAAAATGTGATCAAAGGGGAGGAGAACTGTACTGGGAGGGGATGGAGGGCTGGGACACACAATGTGTCTTAGAAATGTTTGGGGAGTGTCTTCTGATCTCATGGGGAACGCTTTGTGGGACGAGGTGGCTGCGGTGAAGACACCAGCTGTGCTAACGTACACTAGGACCTGGGGAGGAAGAGACTGGCACACAAAGAAGGAAGGAGACAGCTGTCCCTGGCCCTTGATAATGGGCACCAGCAAACCCTGAGACCGTAAAGGTGTTACACCCAGGGGACCACCGCTCAGCCTTCAGCTTCCTCACATGCTTGTGCTGGGTGGGCTGAGTCCCGTCCCCCTGGGCCACTGTGGGCCTTTGGGCCACTGACGCTTCTCCTGCGTGTTTAAGTGACTGCTGACGGAGGTGGGCCTCTCCCCCCCCCCTGGACACTTCATGGTGTGGGCTGGGACCGACAAGGTGCAGCTGAGAAGGACTCAAAAGAGGCTGCCCACCCCGCCCCGTAACTCCGCTGCTAGGCCAAAGTAAAGATTGCCACAGCTAGAGACACAACTGTGTTCTGCTCAAACATGGTCAGTGCACCCTCACCCCCGCCTGACCCCGTCACAAGGCCTGGGAAACCCTGTGTGCTCCGCTTCTGCACACCAATAGCTTGACCCGTCCCTTTGCATCACAATGCATGAATGCTGTTCTTAGAGCATTCTTCCCGGGCCCTGAGTCTGGGCCAGGGCCTTTGCTGTTTTCCTGTGGGGGATCCATGCCTCTTCCCGAAGTGCTTTCCTAAGTCGGTAATGAGACATAATCACCACACTGCCGAGGCAACAGCTCCTTCCTGGAACACGGCTTACACAACACAGGAAGAGATTCGGACTCTCTGTCTCATCTTTAGCTCCCTGCACAAAGCCTGCATGCAGTGGGTACTTAATAAATACCGCAATGTGTGTCAGCTGATCTGGCTGTGCAGCTGCCGCAGCCGGCTCCCATGATCCACTAGCACGCGCCTCCTGCAGCCTCTTCTTTCTGTTTTCACACTCCACCTCTAAGCGGCTGTTAAAAACAAAATGCCGGCTTTGCTTTAAATATGATAGATGGTGCTTTGGCCAAACACTAGAAAGAGCTTCAGTGGTTTTATTTCCTTATCTCTCTTTGCCATCTTGAGTTAACAACAAGTTTTGGATGATTTTCAACTTGTTCTATTGGCAGGCTGAGACTAACCAGGCCATGCCAGATTTCAGAGAATCTAAAGTGAGTCCAGGTCAGACACAACAAAATGTCTAGTTACCAGCTTCCTCCGGCTGAAGTCACCCAGAGCCAACTATCCGCCATTTGTGGACAGCCAGACAAGTGCAGACCGCATGGTAACCCCATGAGGTCGTTCTCAGACACCCACGTCACCTCCGTCCCACCTCCCAAACCTCTGGCACCAGGGTGGCATGAAAGCTAACACCACACACGGCCGCAAAGAATGTCACTGTAACACTGTAACACGAGCATCGTGGCGCATAGCTGCAACGCCAGCACTGGCTGAGGCAGGAGCAGGGCACTTGTTAGTTCAAGGCTAACCTGGATTATGTAGCAAATCTGATGCCAGCTCGGAGCGACACTGGGAGACCTTGTCTCAAGACCCTCAGATAATTAAAAATGAAAACGCCGTTGGTCAGTGCGACCAGCAGATACAACCTGATGGAGGGAAGACTGGTTCTGTGCCTGCTTTGGGGCAATCCACTGCTGACGGCAGTGCTGTTCTTGACAGCAGAAGACACTAGGACTTGAGTGAGACTCTTCACATAGCTGTATTCATGACACAACCTTCGATGAAGGTGCCAGCAGCGGAGGGTGATATTGGCGTGTGTAAACAGATCCATCTTTGGTACTGGAGCCCGTGGAGGCATTCCAACCTGAAACCATAGCAAAAGTATTGTTGTGAATGGCTTTGATTTCCACTAACACACTAACAAGGACGATCCTAGAATGTCTCATTGCAAAACCTGCTTGGCAGATGAGCACACTGCAGAACAAGGCTTCCTGTTTCAGGACAGGCAATAGCAGGTGTTGGTCATTTCCCAAATGACATGGTGTGAAGCAGTAACCCATTTCTTGATGATAAGGCATTGTTAAACTTGGGGATACAGGATGAATTGTCTAAGTTCTCAGAGCAGTACAGTGGGAGGAGCAACATAAGGCCAGCCAGTTCATTACAAAGGGTTTTTACAAAACGCCTTGAGACAGGGCTCACCCATGGTAAAATCACACCATGAAGTTTGTGGAAAACACCCCAACTCAAAAACTCCCTGGGGGTGGACCCTCAACACCCACACACACTCTACAGCCCTGCTGAAGATCCTGGTGTCCACTAAGGTGGGTTGCTGAACCTCAATATCTGAAATGAAAGTTCCTATCCTTTCCAATTTTACACTCAAACCGGGTTTATTGGATATGGAGGAAGTAGGGCAATCTTTCCTCCCCCAGCTGGTACTGGGACTGAGAAAAGTGGCTTCTACATAATAAGGACCAGGCAGAGATGGAATGGAGTAGAGGAGCCATTTTGGAGTATGGACACACAATGCCTGTCGGTGGCTTCTATGGGGTGGATCAGATTTGTGGCTTGGACTTTCTGAGCCGACTTTCTATGCCTCTGGACTCCAGGAAGAGAGAAGAGCAACAACCCCCACCATAGGTGGGGACGGAAGGATTGCACCCCAGTAGCTTCGGATACAGGAGTCAAGCCATGACTGAGCTGTGGCTCCATGCTGAGTCATCTCGGTCTCTAGGGTCCTGACCAGCTAGCCCCTGGCTTGCAGGAGCACTGGGGAATCTGGGAAAAGAAAACACAGTTCCTTCCTGGAATTAAAACCTCATATTGTGCTCTGCCTCTACAGAATGTCTATAAACAGGAGGTTCACCATAAGACAGAAGTGACCAGGGCTGCTCAGCGAGAGAACCTCATGAGGAAAACACCAGAGAAGCTCAGGGAGGAGTGATGGATGCACATGGCTCTAAGTTGTAGATATACCATATAGATGCAACATTCTTATTTACTTGTTTCTTTATTGTCAGCACCACTCCTTGTAAAGTCTATTAACGCCCAGCGCCTGTTTGTGATGTTTTTGTGTCCATAGCTGTGTGGATTTCTCTCTGGGTCTTAGTCTATGTGTTTGTTTTTATGCCAATAGCCAGTTGGAATTTTTAGAAATTAAAACTATAGTGACTAAATTTTAGGGAAAAGAAAAGTGGATCATTTTTATAATAGACAAAACAAACGAGGAGAAAACTGCCCAGGCTTTTCGAGAAGGCACGAGCGAAATGCTGATGGGATGCCCTGAGGGTCCCTCATGCAAGGGGGTGCGGGCAGAACCTCCCGAGGCTGCAAGCAGGAGGGCCCAGTTTCTCACTGATTCCTCAAGCAGATGAGCCAGAAGGGAGGGGAGACGGGCGAGCGAGGCTTGCAAACCTTTGGCTGTTCAACCCTACCAAGTGGAACCAACCCTCCAGAGATCAACCCCTCCACTGTGAAAACGGAGAAGACAGTGTCGTTTACTTTCACCATCTTTCTCGGTGTTTTTAATTTTCTTTTCTTTTTCTCCCCATTTTTTTTTTTGACTGTTCTATTCATTTGTTTTTGAGAGAGGGTCTTGCTCCTTCCAGGCTGGCCTGGAACTCAATATGTAGGCCAGTCTGACCTTGCCTTAAAATATTACTGCAGAAATCAAGTTCTCAACATTAAGAGGAGCAGATATAGCAACAGAAGTGTTACAGGAAGCAACAGAAGAAATACACAAGAAGGCAACAGAGGCATCCACAATGCAGTTAGCAGACAGGCCGCATCCACACGTTCCGTGTTGCTTTACTGCTTGGCCAAGCAGGAGTTACAGAAAGCGTCCTCCTCTGATAAATCATTAAGCTACCAGTTTTTATCTTCTGCACAGGACTGTTTCTGCGCTGTTTCCCACGACAGTTTGTGGTTCTGTAGTCTGTCTATGACTATCATGACCCTTCGTGGCAGGGGTCAGGTTTCATGATGTTAGAAAGAGACACGGGTTTTCTCTCTCTCTCTCTCTCTCTCTCTCTCTCTCTCTCTCACACACACACACACACACACACACACACACACACTTTAAAAAGTAAAAACATTGGAGGACTAGAGAGATGGCTCATTGGTTAAGAGTGCTGGACGCTCTCCCAGGAATCCTGAATTCCATTCCCAGCAACCACTTGGTGGCTCCCAACCATCTATACTTGAATCTGGTGCCCTCTTCTGTTATACAAACATACATGCACTCATATACATAAATAAATCTTTTTTAGAAAAGTAAAAAACACTTTAGCAAACTTACAACTACTCTTTCTGCTTATATCAAATCTAATTCACAGAAGGCTGGAATTAAGAGCCCCACCACATAGCGCTAGCCCCGGAAAAGATCGCAATTCAAACTATGACACATGGCTTCTGCTGAACGCATATTGCTCTTTCGCCACCATAAAGTTAAAAAAAAAAATCCCAACTCAAACTCTGTAGTCAGAGACTGTTTTCCTTCGGCGTGTGTTGAAGGGGAGTCGGCTGGGCCAGGGACGAGCAAAGGGTCGCTAATCAGGCGAGCTGTGCGTCTATTCATTGCCCCTGGAGCTAAAATGAGCGTGCTAAAATGAGCGCGCTGCGAGGAGGCTGAAGCTGTAACCAGGACAGCTGCCGCTTCATGTAGGCTGTCCAAGTCTAAATCAAAGCAACTGCTCAGAGCCAGATGTTATTCGCATTGCTGCAGTGTAGTGTTTTCCTGGAAGTGATCTCATCACAATGGCAACACTGTTGTCCAACTGGGCGCGCTATTTATAGCTCCAGCGCCTATGCTTGGGTTTGCAGTTCACCAAGCTGAATGTACAGCCTGGAATGCCCATCCCATCCTGGAGGATCCTTTGGCTGGGGCTGTGATGTGTTAATGTTGACAAATGTCAAGAGGGAAGTTCATGTCCTGTGCACACATGTGGATGAGTTAGAACCTAGTGCCAAGGTGCAGTTCTGAGGGACACCCCCAGTTAGCCAATGAGGGGAGTCAATGCTTCACTATTCCCTTCTGGAAAAAAAAATGACTGCAACTAATTATCTCTTCCATTGAAAGGGCCTTTTAGCCTGTCATAAGCAGCATCTTTTTACTTAAAAGAAAGGCTACCAGAAGAACTATGATAATAAGGCCTTTGATCTGCAGTAATTGTTTTTTTTTTTTTTTTAAACTAAAGGTAAAGAGAGACATCATGGAAAAATTAACTTTTTTAAAGAATATCAGGCTGGAGAGATGGCTCAGCCGTTAAAAGCTAGGCTCACAACCATAAATATAAAAGAATATCAGTTTTCAATAGCTATTTAATATTTATTTTATACATTCATCTCACAAAAAATAACTGTAAAACAACAGTTATTGACATACTTACGTCTATACTTTTGATAATTTGTTGATGTTATGTGAGATTGAACATTTAGAGAGATTTTTTTTATATTGAATATCAGTATGAAGGACATGAACAAAAAAACATTCTGAGGTGCTTTCTATGGGCCAGGTCCTGTGCTAACTGGTTTGTATGCCTTCCTTATCTCACTGTGTTAGTCAGCTTTCTGTTGCTCTGAGAAAATACCTGAGACAATCAGCTTATAAAGGAGAAAGGTTTGTTGGGGCTCACAGTTCCTGGTTCAATGCCCCACAAGGCTTTTGAACGTCACCCCTTTCCAATAACCGTTTGCTAGGGACAGAGCCTTTGATACAGGATGTTTCCAGAGCCATTCCAGACCTACTTTCAGAAGAGCAGGGAAGCAAGGTGTGAGCCTCGCTGTTTCCATTGGAGCATCTCGGAAGCCCTGTTTGGACCCATCTCTTAGGGTTGTCTCTGCTTTCCAGCCTTGCCCCCGTCACTGAGAGTCTCCTATGTATGGAGTGGATTTGCCAGAAGTATTACAGATTCCCAAAGGAGATTTCTGCTCTGAATTTAAATAATTCAAGCCCTCCCCTACCCAACCCTCTCTCTCTCCCTCTGGTCTGTGAAAACTGACCGCCATTTGCCTTCAATACATAGAAATAAGTTAATTTCCTTATTAAAAGGAAACAAGAGCAGCGACCTATGAAGACCAGCTTTTTCCACAAAGGATAAGCCATTTTAATGGTAACACACCGTGGTGTCAAAACTGCAGGCTTCCACCTCGGGTATGACTCAGAACCAGAGGGCCAGGCCAGCATGGGCGTGGAGAAGAGCTGAGGGATCCAGCTATCCCAGCGACTTTTACAATCCCAGGCCTTTTAAGATCCAAACGTGCGCTTCAGGACAGGAAACGGCAGCATTGGAAGGTTCCATAGTCTGCTCAATGGCGCCCACTAGTGGAGGTTCGCTCTGCGGCCATGGGCAGGCTCAAGCATGGGGGAACCTGAGGACATGAAGAGACACTACCTTCTATGGAAATCTCCAGTTACTCACCATAACCTATCTCTTACATATTTACTCTCACAAGTAAGAGCAGCCTACTGTGACATCACTCTAAGGAAATACGACATGTCTGGGCAAGTCTTACTCTTTTTTCAGTTTTGTGTAACTTAATAACTATTCACATAAATGCTTTGGATCTCTGCTTCCACGAATATTTCATTCAGCCCAAGTAAACAAACAGTATTAGAGACAAGAATTATTTGACAAACATTTTTAACTTCTCATTTAAAATTAGGGCACATCAAAACTCAAAATATAAAAAAAACAAATTGACAAAATTTGCCAATAAATCAGTTTATTAAGCGTGAGGACTGGGGAGGTGGCTGAGCAACACCCACTGTGTGTTCCTGTAATCCTAGGGAATGGGGGTGTGGTGTATGTGGCAGAGACGGGTGGGTTTCAGGGGCTTACTGGCCAATCAATATAGCCCAAATGATGAGCTCCGGATTCTGTGAGAAACCCTGCTCCAAAAAACAAAGTGAAAGGGCTGGAGAGATGGCTCAACAGTTAAGAGCCCTGGCTGCTCTTCCAGAGGACCCGGGTTCAATTCCCAGCACCAATAAGGCAGCTCAGAATTGTCTGTAACTCCAGTTCCAGGAGATACAACAGCTTCACACAGACCTATGTGTAGGCACATATGAAGCACCAATGAGCATCAAGTAAAAATACATAAATTATTAAAAATAACGTGGAGAGCAACAGAGGCATCTGACACTGACTTCTGGATTCTACGTATGTATGCTTGCCCAGGTGGGCACACCGGTGCTAGCACGGGCACACACACACAAAAACGACATTTCAGATCACAGTAGGGACCAAGTCCAGAGGCTGACCTTCATCTTATCCTTCAAGTTGTTCATTTTCACAAAGATGCGGGGGCCATGTGAAGGATACACACGGAGCTACCGTTCTTGAGGAACTCAAATGACACATACACACACACACACACACACACACACACACACATACACACACACATACACACACACACATACACACACACAGAGTCTTGAGGTTGTTTAGAGAAGTCAGTGAAAACCTATAAACAGCTAGAAGAATGGCGTGTGGCAGCAGGGGTAGAGGTGAACCAAGGGTGGATGGGAAGGAAGAAAAGCATACTGGGTAGTCAAACCTGTAAGGACTATGCAGGAAAGACGGGCTCCACGGGAGAAAGCAGGTATTCAGAGGGGTCCTGTGCAGCTTGTCTCGTGATGTCACCTGTGTGCTCCCCAGGGTCTTCTGTGTCCAGGTCCAGCCTAGAACCCACGGCTAAGCTGACAGCCTTGTGTCTCCGCTCCTTTGCCCTCTTGCTGTCACTCCTGGGCAGGCAGGTGATTGTTGGGGATGGGCGCAGACCCTCTCTCAGCATCCGGCTGTGAGACCATCCTATTCTCGGATGCATTTGAGTGCACACCTGTTTGATTTCAACCACATGACCCCCTCACCTACCCCTTTCACTTTTCTCAGGAGATTGGGGCTGTTCTACCCTGTCATCCCCGCGCACCCTTCCCTTAGACCAGGCTCCGTCTCTAGGACCCCTGACCCTGCTGGCACACTCTCACAGAAAGGGCTGCTCCTTGCTTTTGGCCACTCCGTGCTTGGGCGCAGCAGGAAACACACATATGTAAAAACTTCCTCATATACAGAGCTCCCAGAGCCTCAGGGATGTTGATCTGGCTGCCATTCAGCAAGACTGTGCTTGGGACAGGAGTGTGGAGGGAGGTGAGTGCTTTCCATGAGTCAGGGTCACATTGCTGTGGCTTGTCTGAGCTCCAGTTGTGGTCAAGCAAGGCTCAGCAGCAAAAGGGAAAACAAAAGGTGCTTTGTTCCCTTTGAGAGAAACACTAAGGACCATCGTCTCTGGAATTGTTAACAGAGGACTTACGTGTATCCTTCTACCTTGGCAAGACAAAAGTTAGCCAAAAAAAAAAGGAAAACATAATTTGCCAGTGAATAAAAAGGGGCAACTTGGAACTTTTGACAAAAAGAAAAATGTTTCAAAAGAATTGCTACTGATTCACAAAAGAATGACAACAGTAATTGCTCAACAGGTGATTTTTATTTCAAAAGCCACAGAAGAAAGATCCTTCCCTCTTCAACTCACACTGCTTTCCAGTGATGCCTCTTCTAGATAGCCTGGAGCCAAGTTCTCTGTCTTTCCCTCTGGGATTTCCCAGTGGCTTTCCTCTTCCTATCTCTTGCTGCTGGGTAAGGACAAGAACTGAAGTAGAAGGCTCTGAAGACACAGCCAGGGCCTGCACGGTGGGACTCGGGGATGCTTTCCTAGTTCAGGCTTTTCCTTGAGTCTTATTTCTCCCCTAACCCTTCCTCAACCACAGTGAGCTGAACAGAACACGTGTAACCCTTGAGATTGTAATTAGGTAAGTTCAATCAACAAAATGAAATTTATTGAAGTCCCAGAGTTGGCTCCTACAGCAGGCCTGTTCTAGTTGAACTCAAAGTCAAACCCACAGTCTATCTGAAGCAAAGGTCCCATGGCACAGTGGTTGCTTCGTGTCCTCTTGGTTTGGTCACCACTTCCAGATGTTTGCTCAAACACCAGTGGAGGAATGTGGCTATGAAGTTACTTTTTGTCGGGGAGAATAGCATTTAAACGTTTTTCTAAGAGTTAATCATTATAATTATTCGTATGTGAGTTTATACATGAGTAGGCAGACACACGCTGCCGTGAAAGTGAGGTCAAAGGACAACTGTAGAGTCCGTTCTCTCCTAGGACCATGTGGGTCCTAGGGATTGAACTCAGGTTGTCAGGTTTGGCAGAGGATTGGGCTATCTCTTCTGCCGCAGATTAACATTTAAATCCATCCACTCCAAGAAAGCAGATCTCTCTATATAAAATGGGGTGTGGCTCACCCAGCCAATCAAGGTCTTAGCATCCCTTCTAAAGGGGGAATTGGGCCTCCTGGACACCTTTGGATCTCACATTGCCAAGTCAGCTCCTCCCAGCTCTCCAGCCTGCCTCTCCAGCTTGCCCTCACAAGCACCTGGGCAACTTCTTTAAAATCTGTTTGTCTTCCCCCTCCCTCTCTTGCCCCCTTCTTCCTTCCTCTTTCCCTCCCTCTCTAGCTCCCAGAAGATGCCTCCAGGGCAGAAAGGTTGTATCTTCCCTGAAAAGTTCTACTTCCCACCAACAGCACTGGACTAAGGTTTGCTTGAAGTCAAGTGACCCACTAAGGTCACACCGCCTTTGGGGGCATCACGTCCAGTTTCTTAACTTGATAAGTCTGATCTTGCAGGAAAGGATTCTGTCAAATCTTCAATGTCTCATAAAACGTGTTTATGATAAACCTCTAAAACAGATTTTAAAAAAAACAAAAAACAAAACAAAACATGGAATAATATGCTCAGTAACAACATGGGTGTTTGTCCAGTGAGTGCATGTCTACATTCTCCGATAGCCTCTGTGTGAAACAGCCTGGGGCAAGGCCAGGTCTCCCCTGAAGGCAGGAGCACCTCAGAAAGGTCAGCTGTAGAAACAGGCCCTCAGGGAAGCCTCCCTGGCTCTGAGATGTGTCACAGGTGAAGCGGCTACAGGATGTTCTTGTTTCTCTCACCCCTTCACCTCTGGGTCCACACTCATGCCCATTCCGTCCCCCGAGATGCACCCTCTTAGGTACCCAACTTGCTATGTCTGCTTGCTCCCTCCTGGGTCTCACTGAGGAGCTCCGGACACTGCCCACACACAGAGTGGGTGCCCGCCGGACCACACTGCTAAACACTCATCCCTCTGAAAGATGTTGACAGTTTCTGTTTAGATGATGTCAGTGGTTGAGGGCATCTTAATCCCTAAACAGGTTAGCAGCATTTCTTTCCTTGTGTTGGTGGCCTTATCACTTGCTTTAAGACCTTCAGCTGATCCCGAGTCAGTCAGAACAACTGTGCCAACAGCCGTTGGCAGCAGTGACGTGTCTGTGCGTGGTGCAACTTCTGGGTTCAAAGCTCGGTGTTTACCATGGCGTGGGGTAATCCAAGTCTAGGTGGCAATCAACTGTTTGCTGTGTGTTGGTCAAAGTACTAGCAGAGAGTGCTGCTGAGTGAGAATGTCTTCTGGCACTGAGAATGTTCAGGGTGCTCTGGAATCTTGGACTCAAATGGTCTATTTGTATCAGTTCTCCCTGGCAGAGTTGGAAAGAACGGATTTGAACTGGTAAGTGTCAAGTCTTCCTGGATGGGCTGGAGTATCTCAGTGGCACTGACTAAGTGCCCTGCTTTGTTCCTGACCAATAATCACCGGAGTGATCATTTTGGCCATGAAAGCATGCCTGAGACAAAGCCCACCAGTCACCAGAGTCAACTCCAGGTGAGCACTAATACTGAAGCTGTAATGTAGACCCAGGAATTTAGAGGGCTGTGAGACGGACGTCCACACTTTGAAGTTCTTTGCTGCCAGCACACCGTAGATATGGCCCCCACACATTCCACTTAGCTATGCTTCCTAAGGAGGCTGTGCCTGCGTGCACGCGTGCGTTCGTGCATTAGTGCATCTGTGCACAGGTGCGTGCTTGCCTGCCCACCCAAGTGCACACATGCACATAGTGATAGCATCGTATCGTCGGGGTAGTTATTATAAAAAACAGTAAACTCCAAGAAATTAAAACCCTGTGTACTCTTGGTGAGAATGGAAAATAGTGTGGTGGTTCCTCAAAATTTTAAAAATATTATTTTTATTTTATGTGCCTGGGGTCTTTGCCTTCATGTATGTCTATGCACCACAAGCACGCAGGACCTGCAGAGGCCAGAAGAAGGTATCACATCCCCTGGAACTGGTTACATAGACGGTTGTGAGCCACCGTGTAGGTGCTGGGGATCAAACCTGGATCCTTTGCAAGAACAGCTAACTGATCTTAAACACTGAGCCATCTCTCCACCCACCCCCATGTTTAAAATATATAACTACCATTTGACTTAGCGATCCATTCCAGGTAAGTATCCCAAAGGACTGAAACCAGGATCTCAGATGCCCAACCTTCATACTCAGCGAAGCACCCACCATGCCTCCATGCTCGGTGCAGCATCCACACACACACCCATAACCAATACAGCGTTATTCAACATAGTCAAGACATGGAAATAATCGGAATGTCCACCAGTACCCAAGTGAAGCCTGGTGGAACATTATTCAGCCTTAAACCATCCATTAGCACAAAATGGCTGAACTTGGAGGACATTCTACTAAGTGAAACAGGTCAGGCACAGAAGGGACAAAGTCATGACTATCTATGTGAGAATCTGACAACAAAAGTCTTAGGAGGACAGGACAGAATGGCCATTGGCAGGAGTAAATGGCACATGTGCAGCTCAGCAGGCATAAAGTTTCAGTTAGAGAACATGAAAAGGTTCTAGAGGTGAGCTGTACATCCAACACGGCACCTGGAGCTCACAACAGAGTACTGAGAACTTTAAAATGCGTTGTGAGGCCAGAGCTTACATTCAATGTTCTTATACTGGAAGGAAGGAAGGAAGGAAGGAAGGAAGGAAGGAAGGAAGGAAGGAAGGAAGGAAGGAAGGAAGGAAGGAAGGAAGGACAGCACAATAAACCACACACAAAAAAGTACAAGAAGTGTTTGGTGATGATGGATAAATTTGGTACCTTGATTTTGGTTATGGTATGTCATGTACGTACATGTATCCAAATTCATCAAAAGGCATGTGTTAAGTATGTCCAATTTCGTATACCAATTATAGAAAAATAATCTAAAAATAATTGAAATGATATTTTAGAAGTTTTTTTCAGATATGACGTATAAACCACAAACAGTTAAAGGTAAACACAAACACATAGGATTTCATTAAAATTCCAAAGCTCAATGCTTCTACTGGTGCTGTCTAGAAAGTGAAAATACAACCCATGTCATGGGACAAACCATTTACAATCAGGTCACTGACAAAGGCCTAGTATCCAGAATATGAAAAGATCTCTTACATTTCAGCAACATAGTGACCAATAGTACAAAGTATTAGAAATGGTACAAAAATTGAGCAAAAGATTTAAGCAGACTATTCTCCAAGTGTGAGAATCAGACAGCTAGTGTACTTCAGTACATAAAAATACACAGCATCATTAGCCAATAGACAAAAGGAATTATAATAAAAACCTGAAATTCCGCGTGTCAGCCACTGTTTTAAGAAGACGGCTAACAAATAAGCGTGTGGAAAAACCAGAGTCACACACATCATGGGCATCAACGCAGATCAAAGCGTGCCTTGGAAAATGGTTGGCAGTCTTTGACACAGCTGTGTCAGCCTCTGTGTGTCTACCCTCAAAAACCCGTACACGGATGCTCATAGCAACATGATTTATGACAGTCCCCAGAGTGTGGGAACTTAAGCGTTCAGTTGTGATACATTTACAATATGGATGGACGTGGAGAACAGTACACAAAGTGAAAGAAGCCAGATATAAGGCATCAATGGTTAGCTGAGTCCACTCATGTAAAATATCTAAAACGAGTAAAGACCGTGGAAGGAGAAGGTAGTTTCCGAGTTATCAGAAGCTGAGGGAGAGTAGCTGATAATGTGCATTCTGAGGTGATGACAACATTTTGGAATGATAGAGCGGTGTTGTGATTCTGAGAAGATACTAAAAAGCAACATGTTAGAAAATTTGAAAGGACGCGTTTTATGCCATGTGAAGTCTCAACTGAAAAAAAACTAGGTTTGTTACAGGGATGAAAATACAGACATTTAATTTATGCAACTGTTCTTCCTCTTCCTTGTGCCCATTTTTTTAATTTCAATTTTAATTTCTTTCTTCACAATTTATTCATTATATATCCTGATTGAAACCCCCTCCTTCAACTGCCCCAGTCCCACCCTCTCTCCCTCTTTCCCTCTTCCCCTTCCCCTAGTCCACTGAAAGGAGGAGTTCTCCACTATTGCCATCTGTCCATAGCTTGTTAAGTCTCATCAGAACTGCTTGGATCCTCTTCCTCTGTGGCCTGGCAAGGCTGTGTCATCAGGGGCGAATGATCAGAGAGCAGTCAACTGAGTCATGGTAGAGGCAGCCCCTGATCCTCTCGATCAGAGATCCACATGGAGACTGTGCTGCCAATCGGCCACATCTGAGCAGGGGGTCTAGGTCCTCTCCGTGCATGGTGCTCCGTTGGTGCATCAGTCTCTGCAGGACCCCCTGGCTTGTGCCCATTTTTAAAGAAGTCAGGATGCCCTGAGTGACTGTGCTTACTCTGGCTGCTTGTGCTGCCTGGCCAGCAGCCAGGGACTCACTGTGGAAAACAGGCCTGTGCAGCAGAAAGGGAAGTTGGGGGCATCTGGGGTTGGGAGTCTGTTTGGTGACCTCTGGTGGGGAGCATTCTCTGTTTCATTTCTTCATGGGAAAGGTTACGATTTCACACTGGACCACCACAGTAGTTGGAAAAGCTCTGAATTCTTTGCCTTGGGGGGAGGGATGTTAAAACACTTTCCCAAGGACTGTAGCCACAGGAAGTATGTTTCCCATTATATAGAAATCATCTCCATTGACTATCATAATCTTTATCGATCTACCTACCCACATGTCTATCTGTCCGTCATCTGTCTCTGCGCGCATTAATTTGGTTCCCAGTCACTTTATTCACTCTCCCTACGTCTGAGACTTGGATACTGAGAAGACTCAGAGCCAGACTTCGGATTACGGTGAGTAATCCTCCACCAAGCATGGCCAGTAGATTTTCCTCTCCATGCCAACCTTGACATAGTTTGACAGATTTCCGGGCTTGACTATTAATGTCTGCTTTGGACACATGAAGGAACTGATGGCATGTATCCTGTATACCTGCCAGCTAGAAATAGATAATTTTTCTACAGTTGGCCCTCACCAGAAAAATCTCCTACAATATCACTCCAACCTTGAAATGCTGCACTACCCATGATTCAAAGCTGCACTGTACGTAAAATATGTGTTCTATAAAGAGATGGTACTGCCTTCCATAGCTTACAACCAAATTTAAAGGGAACCGAACCTAATCTTTATTCTGTTGTAAGGGTCTCGACCCTGTCTCATCTATTATAATCATTCCAACAACATTCAAAGAAGTGGTTGGCTGTAAAAGGCCTTGTGAGACTCCAACGTAAGCCGACCAGCTCCACTAGATAATCGCTTCCTATATTAAAATTATTTTCTATCAAACCTCCCTCTTTTTATTTCACCACCCAAAATGTTCTGACTAACTCCCCATTATTATAATTGTTTCCATTTCCTATGGTTGTATGTGTCTGGGGGAGGGGTAACCCTTGCAGATACGGTAGGGACTCATGGCTGCAACAAAGCTTCCGGTCCCCAAACCTTGTGTCTCTAGTGCCTCCTTTCTGACAGCAACTGCAATGGACACACTTCCGGAGAGAGGGTCTGGCCTTATTTTAGATTTCTGAATGAACATAGTGAGACGCCTGTGAGCTAACAGCTTCAGGCAAGTTCTTCTGAGTGAACTCTGGAGGAGGGCACTAGCAGGAACCCTGGGGTGTTTGGTCACTAAGGTCAATCGTCCTTTCCCCATCCTTCTTACAAATGGGCTTTCAAACTCCAGGTCAAATAAAAGATCAAAGGTACCAATATGAAACTGCTGACCAGCCCACACATCTAGCCTCCGAGACACAGATAAAGAAAAGGGGGTTTTGCAGACTTAGAAGACAAGGATCGCCTGGTCTCTTTTATTGGAGGCTCCGAGCTCCAAATCTTAAAACGGAGCCTGTAGTAACTACAGGCATGAGGAAAGCAGAGCAGGAGCACTGCCAGGATGGAGGGCTTGGGGAGCAATAGAGAGGGGAGATAGCAGGATACGAATCATCTCGTCAGGGAAATGGGAGCTCTTTACAGAGGGGGAGGGAGGTAAATACAGAAGAAGGTGAGAGGAAGAAAAAGGGAAATAGCAAAATACAAGTGACCTGACAGGAAAATGGGAGGGGAGGGCTCCTTGGGGAAGAGGGAAGAAGGTAAATTTAGGAGAATGAGGAAGGGGGTGTGAAATAATAATGGATAGCTGGAAAAGCCACAAGAAAGGATGCTACTAAGTATTTACCTTAAAAACCACAACACTCATGAGTCAGTGTGTGAATCTATGTACATATTTAATAAACTTCTCTCACCTGTGCTGATAGCTCCCTCTGCTAGAGACAAAGACCACCTAACAAAAACCCCAAACCAGACATTAGAAACCCTCTTTTGACTTGTTGTTCAAGAGACTCCCTAAACATATGGCTTATTGCTTTTGCCTTCACTTAGCACCCTAGAGGTGGAATGTAAGCCCCTGTTGCTGAAGACACCATGCATTTCAGAAACAGGACCCAGAGGCTCCCCACCTGGATGACCCTTCCCTGAGGACTTGCTTCCATGGTTGATACACGCTCCCAAAGAAGGGAGGCAACCAGCTGTCCTCCCCAGCTGTGATGCCCTCGAATCTCATCAACGACCAGCATGGCACACTAACCCTATGCATGCAGTAGTGGCATACATAACTGGCTGTAACCAATTGCTCTCCAATGTTAAGACTCTAACTTAAGACTCACTCAACAAGAGGGAAACCGTGCCTGGGACCGGAAATCTAGCTAACTACTCAGCTCTAATAAAGTCGTGGTTACTGAAGGAGAATCTACAACCACTAATTTATTAAACCAGCACAATCTCTAACAACAATCTATAAACATTTGCCCTTTTACCCAGAGATAAGTGTGATCTTCACCCCTGCTCAAGGAAACTTCTCTTTGGAACACGCAGAGACCACTACAGAACCACACAACCAATCAAAATGCAGAGCGAGTTACGTAGCCCAGTCCCAATGGAGACATCCACAAACACTCTAAAGCTAAAGGTAGCATGCATATATTGAAATGCTGATATTCCAGACAAAAGAGGCAAGAAGAGGGGAGAAAGGAAATATATGTGCCTAAATGTTAACGGATATTTATTTTATATTGACTTGAATTTGGGGTTCAGTTTTGCTATAAAGATGCAATGCTTACATAATAAAGACATTTAATATAGCTACTTCTTAAATATCAAGAAGAGAGACTTTGACCTGGCTAATAGCTTAGTAGAGAGACGTAACGGAGCAGGAGAAATAATGAACATGGAAGGCTGTCTGGCCACCCAGAGCAGCCACAAGACATCTTTAACACTTAACACTTGTTTCCATTCCGTTGGGGGGGGGAGGTATCTTGGGGAAAGCATAGGGCCTCATCGGTACAACAAGGCTCCCAGTCCCTAAAACACGTCCATCTTGTACCTCCTTTCTGACAATGACTGCGATAGTCATACTTCAATAGAGGAGGTCTGGCCTTGTTTGAGATTCCTGAATACACGTGGTGAGAAGCCTGTGAGCTAACTGTCTCAGGCAGGTTCTTCTGAGTGAACTCAGGAAGCCTGGGGTGTTTGACCAGGTCAAATGTGGACCTAACGGTAAAGTAACAGAGAACACGCTGTCAGTGTAGTAAAACCTTACAAGCCATCACCTGTCCTCAATAACCATCATTTGGTGACGTCACGTTTAAGACACACACCCACTCTTCAGGCCCATGCGTATTTTGAAATCACCATCAGAGGCACCTTTTGTTTTGAGGTTCATTCGTGTTTCCTGTATAGTCTGAAAGAAAAAGACTACAGAATCCTTGTTCTTTTTACATAAGCAAGAAATCCCAGTGTGATCCAATGGTACTAAAACGGGCAGTGGTGATACCCTTGCCTATCTCTCTTTTGTTTAATCTCTGAATAAGACCCACCCAGTGCCCTCACTGCCCCGGGCTCTGATGTTCTTCATGGGGACAGCTTCCCGCAGTCGGCATTTGGCTGACCCAGGCCTACGGATCCTTCAATTAGGCAGGAGAGCCAAGTCCTTCGCTGGGTCTGAGCTCACAGGTATCATTACCAGGAGGTGCAGTGTTTCCTTGTGTCCGCTTCTTTTTGCAGTGCCAACACTGCGACTGTGAGCCTGCCCAGCCCAGTTCCATTCCCCAACAGCTTTCCCCAGTGCTCGCTCTTGCCTGGACCCTCTTTCATCAAGGGTTTCAATTCTACTATCTCTTCCTCAGTTTGGAGAGCTGCTGGTATCTCGGAGACAAAGGTGGGTTGGAAGAACCCAATAAGGAAGGCAGGAAAATGAAAGAAAGCTACAAGCAGAAAAGGCAATAAAATTGCTGGGACAAAGGTCTTGGGCATTTGAAAATGTGAGAGGCATTGCTAAATTGTCCTCTAAAAAGGTTAAAATGTCTTTTATTTTCAGTAAGTATGATGGTTTCCACTTACACGACAGGGGAAACTTTTCTCCTGTTTCTATAACCATTGGTAAGAGAAATACAGCACATGCCCGCCGCTTATCAGAGACCTGTATTTGTTCTGTTGTGGAAGTCTGTTGATACCTTCTGCTCATCTCCGCATTGGTTTGCTTAAATGGCACTACCCATGAGAACTCACAATATGTGGAGGTGACAGCAATCAGAATGTGCTACCTACATGCTTAGAATTGCCAAAGAACAAATTTAACAAACGCTTTAAAAAGCAAATACTTTATTTTATACAGAAAAAAAGAATTGTCAGGACATGGGAAAATGGAGTGTGTGTGTGTGTGTGTGTGTGTGTGTGTGTGTGTGTGTGTGTGTGTAAAGAGTATATATATACCTATACATGTGCTATATATATACACACATGTGTATATACATACATATACAGATATATATGCAATCATTCATTTTCCCTATGTTGCAAGGATGTTCGGTAGACTATTGGGTTTGACTCATCAAAATATTCTTTATTGCTGCAACAACCCATCAGCAAAGGGTTTCTTCAGTCTCGAGGGTTTTGGACACTCAAAGGCCCAATCCATTCCAAAACTGTGAAAAATACTATTTGAATATATCATGATTTATAATTCCTCTTTCTTCCTCTTTCTTCCACTTTCGTGTGGAAACACTGTCCAGGCTGATGTACAGCTCAGGCGTTCTTTTCCTTCCAGATGTTGTCTCCAGGCTGCTGCATCTTTTCCCTGATGGTCAGCCATGGTGTGTCTCCGGTGCACTGCGTACTGTGTGCATCTGCCTCTGAATTCCGCTTCTCCCCAGTGCTCTATTCTTTTCGTCACTCAGACTCCACTGGTACTCTCACACCACACTCCTCGAAGGGCTGTGTGTCCTGCTGTGCAACCCTGTGCGCACAGTGCTGTGACGGCTGCAGTCTCCGAGGCTTCAAGCAGCACCCAGCGGCGCCCGTGGGGTGTTCCAGGCTGAGTTCCACAGTGAGGCTCTGTTCTCTGCGACTTTTCATTCGTTCCTCGGGACAGCGGATTAGCCTGGGAATGCGGCCCTCACAGCACAGGCAGAACACGGGAAGGAGAGTGCAAAGACAAAGGCCAGGACGCGGGGACACACTGTCACCTCTGACTCACTTGGTCAAAACCGCAGAGCTGAGCCAGGACCAAGGGCCAGGGAAGTCTCCAGGAAGAGACAGGACAGGGTGTAGCTGCGGATGGAGAAGTGTTACAGCAGGAGTTTCCGACAGCTGCTCACTAGCTATGCAAAGGGGGAGGCCTCACAGGAAAGTCCAGTCCTGGCGTGCTAGGGATAGTGGGGAGCTGGTAGTTTATATAGGAAAATTCCAATTCAGAAAATGTAAGTACAAATAAAATGTACAGAGAATTAGAGAATTGTGCGTCTGTGCCACCAGTAATTGACAGTGTTTCAGAAACAAAATGTTTAAGAGCTTAAGTGGGCTATGTATGCATAGCTCACAGTTCTCTCCCTCTCCTGCCTGTGCTGCATGTTTTTGCACCATTATTATAGATGCAGTATTTGTGAAGGGCAACACCTTTTGTTTAGAAGATTTAAAGAAATGAGGTGATATATATATATATATATATATATATATATATATATATTACATAATTCTAGAAGTGCTTTTTCATTCAATGGTATATTGAATAGAATATAACTTTATTGATATACATGGTCTTCGTTTAAGCTCTTATATCCCATTGAATGACCCTTATCATAGTTCAAATATAATTTCCCCTGCTGATGCATTCTTTAGGTGTTAATTTCCACTATTACAAGCATTTAAAAATCACATGCTCAAAAGAAATAAACATAACTTATCAAACTGTTAAAATTATCTATAAATCTTATGTAGATGAAATCTAATCAGACAATTAAAAAAAAATCCACCATGCCTAAGACATATGCTGATACTTCAGAAAGTCCGCTTTTACTGCTAGTCAGTTATTTACCGAAGCACGCGTTATCCACAGAAAGAAAGGGCTCCGGCAGACAGCAATAACGTCACCATCACCCACACAACACGCTCCCTCCAGCCCCAATAAAATGACAACCCTCTGCATCCAGCTTGATCATCCCTGTTAATGTTTAGTCACTGATCCCGATAACACTGGCCGCTTCTCCAGATCAAAGGCTTCTGCAGAGGTCTCTGCGATCAGACGGCCCTCCACAGAGCGTTACAGTTTAACCTGACTCACTTTGTTTTCCGTGCCTCATACGAAATCCAGGAGAGGCACAGGACTCTAAAGCTGAATTACCAGAGAGAATTAACTCCGACGTGAATAGGGTGTGCAGGGAGCAATTCTAATTAGAGGAAGAGAGAGGAAGCAAACGCCAGATGTTTTCCACAGCAGTCCTCATTTCAGCTGCCTTGATTTCCACCGGTAAGTCAAAAGCACACGTTAGAATCCTGGCTAATTTAAACACGATATACACGATTTACTCCTGATTACGGGGGGTTGACCTAAAAACCAATGATAGCAGAATGGTGGCATAAACTTTGATATTGATAATTAAAGTTTGAATAGGTGGGAATGGTGGAGCTGGTAGAGCAGGAGGTTTTCCTCCATCATCTCTTCCTGGTGCTCTGATTCTTCAGGGAGCAGAATGTAAACTCGGTACAGAAAGACTGTCAGACAAGCCTTCCAGTCCTGGCCTGGAACTTATTTAGTAACCCTTCCCACTCCCCACCCCCCAAAAAAACCTAGAAGATGAAAGTCTCAAGTAAGAATTAGATGTGGGAAATTTCTGGCGCAAAGGCTGGAGCCAAAGGGAAAGTCCCCGTGATGCTCACAGCAAGCAAGAAAAACAGATTAATAAGCTGGCCACTAGCTGCCTCAGTTGCCCGGGATAAATGCTGGCTCCATGTTCCTATAGCCTGGTCAGAGCATTGACTGGAAGCTTGAAGGCATGGTAGAAGGCGTTTGAGACTCACATTTGAAGCTCCAGTAATGAATATACTTAATGGCCAGATTCTATAGCTTTTCTTCACAGCATGAATATTAGTGAAGAGTAAAATGTCCCTTAATAAAACCAATCACCAAATTAGCAGGTTCTTGCTTTGGCGTCAAAGTGAGAGGCCAAAATTGCTAACTGTACCTCTGTGATTATTAATATTGAGAACCAGGGAATTCAATTCAATTGGTATTACTTATACCATTAAAGGGGAAAGCTGCACTTATATTTTGCACAAAATACACCAAGAGAGACAGCCACCTCTCACTGTGTTTACTATCCAGAACCTTCATGCAATCATCTCCGCTCCCTTCCCAGCCTCTGCCTGATCTCACCTGAGGCTAACTGTGGCTGGTCACTTTAAATCGCTTCTCAAATACCCCCTTCCACGTCTATAAAGATGAGATTTAGTTTATGCTTCATAAAGTTGGAGAGTCCAGAGTATGCCTCAAACATTTGCTGGGATGCCTCGTTAGACCCGATTATAAAACAACATTCCAACATCACTGTACAGCTCCTAAAGGTTTTGTTGTTGTTGTTGTTGTTGTTTTTAGCTGTGCTGTTTACTTTTGCTTAACCATAGCGGTTCCCAGGTCTGGTCACAAGCAAAGGAAAATTGAAAAGCACAATTTATACCACTTACTCATGAACATTTCCAACAGTGAGATAATGGCGCTTAGTGCTTCTAAGTATTTTACATGCCACAGCACAGAAGCATATAGCCAGGGGACTACATTTCATATCTGAATTAGTTACCCTTAGGAAAAGCTTACCTATAAACTCCCAGAAGAAGGGGGGTAGGCCCTAGTGTCCTGGTGAGACATACAAGTGAGACACAGGCTGGAGGGGTCACGGCTCTCACGTTTCTCCTCTGCAGCCCTGGCAGGACCATGGGTTAACATATGTGCCAGCAGATCTTCCAACCAGATCCGGACGTGTGACAGCTATGGCTGTGGTCGGTACTCTGCTCAAAGGTATGAGGCGTCACAAACAGCTGCCCTTGTTGGTTCCTCTCCTCTTTCTGTATGGTCTGAGTCCTATGGTCTGAGTCCTACGTTTCCTAGAGGGCTCACCATGACCTCCCTCTGGCAGACTAGAACCCAGCGGTCTCTGCAACAATGACTGTATTTGGAGCAACTTCCTGCTTCACAGATGTGGTCTGTACTGGAGACAGAATGGGAGACAGGTGAAAGGGAAAGGAATCAAAACAATGTTTTGGTTTTGGGTTGTTATTTTTTTTTTTCCTTCTCAAATCCTCCACACTTGGTCTCACCTCATCTGGCTTTCCAGGGATGAAAAGCAAAGCTACGTTATTGCACTTGATAGAGAAGGAACTTTTGTTTATCCACCAGCAGAGTTGGTAAAGGCTGCATTTGAATTCAGCCTTCCGGATTCTTTTTGCATCCACCATGCTGTTATTACTGACCAAGGTTCTAAAATTTGAACATCAGAGGCTGACCCTAAGCAGGCAAGAGCCTCTTGATCCCTTCCAGGTGAGGGTCATGCTCCCGAGATTCCGATAACAAGCACACAGGAGACAAAGCAGCCACGCACCTGACTGAATCACTGGCCTCCATCCTGAGAGTGGGGCTCCCCCGCAGTGCTCCCGACAAAGACAAGGATGAGAAAGCCTGGGAAGAACGGGCAGTGAGAGCGGTGGGAAGCCACAGCTGCCCGTCACAGAGGAGCCTGGCCATGTGGAATGGTTTTGTTTGCACTCCATGCGATTTGACAAGCTTGAAGTGTGCAAGTACTTTTGCTGTGGGAACAAATAAAGACTCGGGGAACCCATAATAGGAAACAGTAGGTTCCCTAAAACAGAAACTCTTTTTAATTGGTTTCGAGAGGGGTTGTGTTGCTCAGTGGTATAGCACTTGCCTAGTACCCACAAGACCCTGGCTTTGGTTCCCAACGGGGAAAATTAAAAGGCCTTGAAGGGGTCAAGATTCAGAAAATATATTTGTACATCTTTTTTCAAAATACCGCGTAATAATATTATTTAAGGCTTACTGTGACTCAAATATGATCTTAAATTATTTAATCTTTGCAATATGACCACTGGTACTTGTGGACAAGAGGTTAAAATTGGGCTAAACGGTAAAATATCCCAGGCATCGCAATATCTTCTGGCTGCTTCAAGTGTTGGTGCCCAGGGCTGGGAGTTGTTCGCTAAGAACATAATCCTGGAGGTGAATTTCCCTGGCACAGCTCCTCAGTCTGATGGCTCTTGTTTCTGTTCTAGAACCCACAGGCATCACCCAGGTGTGGATGTCCTGTGCTCCGATGGCTCTGTGGTGTATGCGCCGTTCACTGGGACCCTAATGGGTCAGGAGAAACCCTACAGAAACAAAAACGCCATCAACAATGGCGTACGACTGTCCGGAAGAGGTAAGAGCGTAGGTAGGTCCGGGACACGATCCAGGCGCAGAGGTTTATTTATTTAACATGGTTCCATACACACAATTCCACGTTTCCTTCATGATGGTAAGAACTAGAACCTACAGGACCAGCCAAGCCAAAACCAGAAGGTGACCGATGCTTGCCCCAAGCCCGCCTATGTACGGGCTCCTCCCTTCTGCTGTCCAGGCGGCTTTGCCTAGAAGATGCCTGAACAAAACTGCCATCCACAGCAATGGCCACGACACACACACACAAACCTTCAGTGGTCAGAATCCCACAACTCACAAAAGTTAGCACTTCTGCACCAACTGACTGTGAACTCCCCCCCCCCCCCCCAGTGCCTCTCTGTTCGGTAAGCAGGTCTGGGCACCGTCAAAGAGTCGACTCTCATGAGCCCTTACAAGGTAAACGCATTTGGACAACAAGACAGAGCGTGAGCAGCCTCCCAGACTCCCTCGTGCTGGCACTACGCCACTCCTGTCAGCAAGGGAGGTCACTAACCATCAGCACACGCATTGGTCCTGTTTGGAAGAACGAGGGGAATTAAGCAGTCTGTGCCGTTTCTTGAGCTTCTTGAATTTCCTCTCACAGTTGTATTCTTAGGTTCGTGCTCGTTCTGTTTAGAAATGAGTAAATGCATCTTCTTGAGGAAGAGAGGGCATTCCCGGTAACGGAAGTGGGCTGGTGAGCAGAGGGTGAAATCCCTGAAGGTTCCTGCTCATTCCTTTGTGGAAACCCATCCCGCTTTCGCCTCCCCTTCTTTAAATGGACTCAGGAGTAACTTCCACTTTTGCTGATTGGCAAAATGCTGCCGGGAACTTTCCAGCGCCTGTTTGTGGCGTGGAGGACAGAGCCCGAAGCAGTGTGCACACACACTAGCTCTCTCCCTGAGCTCTACATGCCTCTGTGCTCCTCTTAAGGAGTGTGTGTGTGTGTGCATGAGTCACAAGAAGGCCACAGGACAACCTTGGGTGCTCTTCCCTAGGTGCCACCCTGGTCTTCTTTGCCTTCGATTTTTTGCAGTTATTTATTATTTATTTTTGTGCATTCGAGCAGGCACAGGGAAGGGGGGGGCAGGAAGGCTTCAGGATGCCACCCACCATCCCTTTCCAGGATTGCAGGCTCTCTCAGGTTCAGGTGAACCTGATTACTGCTGCGACTCAATAACCTCTTAGTGGCCACAGTGGCCACGGTGGCCCGGGCTTTGGCTACGAAGTATCACCACTTCAGACACAGTTTAATGGCACCAGTTCCTGCTGCCGCTGAAGCAACAGGAAGCAGCCAGGAAATGGCATGGGTTCCCTCAAAGCCTTGGAGACGAGTTGTGTCCTGGACCCTCTCCCCCTTACTTCCTCCCCATTATTGCAACAACAACAACAACAACTACAATCTATCAGGGCAGAAAAAGCACAGCAGTGGGAGCACATGATGTGAGTGGGAGCACAGAGTGGCTCTTCGCATTGGATCTGCAGTCAGGAAGTAGAGATGAATTCGGGTGCTCATCAGGCTCCTCCCTTCTCCTTTATTCAGTCAGGGCTCCTAGCCTACCGTGCCACTTGTATTAGGATGGGTCTTTCCCCCTTGGTTAAATCTCTGGAAATCCTTCAACTGAGCATCTTCTAGTGGCTCCAACTCCAGTCAGAAGGCTAGCAAAGGTTCACCACAACACCACAGAAGTAAACATTTGTGCTCACTACAAGAGCAGGCTAGGGAGAGAACCTGTTCTGTGAAATCTGCTTGCCTCACAAGTGTGAGATCCTGAGTGGCATCCCAGATGTCAAAAACCCAACACTGGGAAGGTCGAGGCAGAGGATCCTGGGGAGTTGCTGACCAGCCAGCCTGGCTCCAAGCCAGTCACACACACACACACACACACACACACACACACACAGAGAGAGAGAGAGAGAGAGAGAGAGAGAGAGAGAGAGAGAGAAAGAGAGAGAGAGAGAGAGAGAGAGAGAGAGCACTAACTCAGAATGGCATGGGCTTTTGAAACTTCAAAAAGCCCACCCTCAATGACACACCTCCTCCAGTAAAGCCACACTTCCTAACCCTTCCCAGACAGTTCCCACTGGGGACCAAGCATTTCAAATAATGAACATCTGGGGGCCATTCTCCGTCAAATCACCAGTGAGGCAAAAGAAATCCCTCCTCCAGGCAAAGTAGGGCGTTACTTGTTACTAGGTCAGCTGATCAGTGCACCTGGGTACCGGGTCAGCTGATCACCGAATCATGTATTCATCCTTCCTTATTCCCAGAGTGTCCTCCCTACCTGTGGCCACTTCCTTGTTCCAGACTGCACTGTGGCCAGCACACCAGGCCAGTGTGCTGTGTCATAACGAGTGTGTATTTTAGCGTCAGGAAATGCTGCTGTGTTGCAGGGTACCATTTCCTTATCGATCCCTTCTTAACACAGTAATTTTGAATGTGGTCAAATTTAGTGACTAATTTAACTCACTTTGGCCTGTTAAGACACGCCTGCCAACTCTGAAGACAGACTTTACCAAGCTGTTCTTCCTGTTTTGATCCACATTCAATCTATAATGGGCTTCTGGAAAGCATGAGATAGGGACTGAGTTTTGGTTTTGTTTTTTGTTTGTTTTTCTTTTAACATTTTTTTTTTCAAACAAACTGCAGAACCAGATGACAGTTTCTACAAATGCTACTGGGGCTTTGATTATATTTACCGTGTGTGTGTCCACGTTTGCAAGTGTGCATGTGTGAGTGTGTGTGTGTGTATGTTGTCTTTAAGCCAACAGTCCTTCAATGAATACATCGTGTCCACTGATTATTTAGCTCTCCAGCTATTTTCTCAGTTTTTCCCTATTATTACTTTTTGTATAGAAGCATTTTGTCATCATTTGTTTAGTATCTAAGACATACTGTATGAGTTTGCTTAGACCTTTTATAGCAGTGCTATTCAACAAAACCACAATTCAAGTTGAACAAGTAATTGCATATTTCTAGCAGCCTTATTGAAAAACAAGACATAAACTCATTTTAATATTTTATTTGACACAATGTCTCCAAAATACTATTTTAAATATGTAATTATGATTAAATTCCTAAAGGTAGGTAATGGTAGTTCACGTCTGCGATATCAGAAGTGAAGTCTTGGGGGCTGAGGCATGAGAACCTTATGAGTCCCAGGTCAGCCTGGACTCCAGAGTAAGACCCCCTTCCCCAGCAATTGCTAGCTGGGCCATAATTCTAGCATTTAGAAGGTCCACCATAGCTGCACAGAGAGAGCTTGTTTCAAAAAACCATCAAACAAACAAACTACTGAAGCAGTTTTCAACTCATGCTGATTTCTTAAAACGTTTTGTAGGTTGTGAAACAAATCTAAATTCAAATTATATGCATGTTAATTGCTTGTCTTGTCTTGTGTGGCTACAGCTACTATATTGAATCATGCATTTCCATAGCTTCACTTCCCGTCTTAAGCTTCACTTCGACTGTTAGTGCCGAGAGTAGTATATTAAAGCCTCCTTTTTTAGGGGGTTTCTGTCGAGTTACCCTTTCACCTCCACAGTGTGCTTTAATGCCTTCCGTGTTCTTCAGAGCATGGACAATTGTAAGGGCTATGTCTTCCTCACGAATGGCAGTTAGTGCTCACTACTGTTCTGTGTCTTTTTTCAATGTGTTTGAAGCTGGGTTCTGTTCTTTGGTAACAACACGATAATCCTTGCTTTCAGTGGCCTCCATTTCCTTGGCAAAGCTTTGTCCAACTCTTTATTTTTGGCCTTTTAAAGTACTGTGTGGTGTTTTATGCAGCACAAAACCAGCCTCTGTTTAATGTGCCTTCAGGAAAAAAATTTCAGTAGACATGCCCACTGGCATTTATAGACCACTCTTATTTGATCCCAACGTTGACAAACACGCACACTCTCTCTCTCTTTTCCTTTGTTGTTTGTTTTTTTGTTTGTTTGTTTTGTTTTTTGAGACAAGATTTCTCTGTATAGCCCCAACTGTTCTGGAATCACTTTGTAAACCAGGCTGGCTTTGGAACTCACAGAGATCCACCCGCCTCTGCCTCCCCAAGTGCTGGGATTACAGATGGGCACCACCACACCTGGCTATATTATATTTCTACTTGGAATCACCTTTAAAGTTATTTTTTTTAATATTTAGAAAAGTATCACTTTTTGGCATTATTAATTTAACTTTTCTTTTTTAAGACTAGTAGTTTTGCTAGACTATGTCTTGGAGATAACATTATTCTGGGTTAATTTTCTACTATTTAACCTTTTCTGCTACTATTCTCCAATATTTTACTAACTTTTTATTTGAATACATTCTCCCTCTGCAATCTTGTTTTTAAAATGGGATTCTGTCTTCCTGAATTTATTCAGTTCTGTTCCCTGCTGGGTTTTGTGCACTTCTACCCCCTCCCCTGAGAGCTGAGCATTTAACTTTCCTCTTTGATGGGACTCAGCTGTAGAACTCTCAGGAGGACAGTCTACAGCTCTTGGCAATCTGTTCCTGGCATTTTCTTTGGCTTGCTTTGTTCTCTTCACCATAAGCTTAGCATTTTCTGCAGTCCACTCCTTATTTTTCTTAGCGCGCTATTTCTTGAGGGCAATACATTGGTCTTTGTGTTGCAGGGCATGTACAGTACCAAGCCCTTGAATCCTGGGAGCTTTTGACAAAATATTGTCAGACATCATCTTCTTTAGAGCGACTGGAAAGCTTTTGGATTCTTTTGGCTTTTTTGGGCTCCCAACACAGAGGCCTGTGTTTGTGTGTGTATGTGTGTATGTGGGGGGGGGGAGGGGCGTGTGCTTGTGTAAAGGTCAGAGGCGTCATTCCTCAGGTGCTCTCCACCTTGCTTTTTAGAACAAGGTATCTCATTGGTCCTATGCTTGGTTAGTAGGTTAAGCAGGCTGGCCAGGGAGTGTGTCATCAGGAGTACATCTGCTTCTACCTGCCCGGGCAGAGATTACAAGCACACACCGCAGTTCCTGCTGTTTTTCATGGTTATAGGAATAAAGCCCAGGTCCCACGACTGCAAGGCATGCCCTTTCCTAAGTTATTTCCCCAGCCCTGTGTTTTAAATTTCTGATTCAAGGCTACGGAAGTACAAATAATATCTTCATTTTCTTTTAGGTTTCTGTGTCAAAATTTTCTACATTAAGCCAACTAAGTATAAAGGTTCTATCAAAAAGGGGGAGAAACTGGGCACCCTTCTGCCCCTGCAGAAAGTTTACCCTGGCATACAGTCACATGTACACATTGAAAACTGTGACTCCAGCGATCCCACTATGTACCTGTGAGCGAAGACAGAGACAGAGCTCCTAATCCCAGGGCCACCTCAGAGACCGGAGTGCATCCTGCTCCTGAAGAAATACATTTTCAAACAGAAACACGGATCAGTGCAAAACCCCCAATTCTGATTCCCACTCCTCAGTGGTCTGAGGCATGGGCTCTCCCCTTCCGGCCACCCAGAGAACCAGGGTGTTGTCGTGTCTTAGATTTCTAACTCCCAATGACTGAAATAAACAGATGAATTCCAATGAGTCCAGACTGTATTTCTGAGATTTCTGACTTAGCCGCTTCTCTGCCTGAAAACGACGAGAGCCTGGAGGGCTGTCTGACACGGAATGAAGAGTTCTCACCAGGCTCGGCACGAAGCGTTGAATAAACATGAGCTGATGAAACCACAGGCTTCTTTTATTCGAAGGTGATGAGTTCTCAGCGACTTGCTTGCCTTGGTCAGCCTGGCTGGAGGGAACCGCCATTCCCTGGGCTAAGGTTTGCTGGTCTTTCTAGCCACACTCTCTCTTGCTCCGAAAGGGTAACAGGTTTCCTAGGCCATGGGTGGTGTCACCCTCCCTACAAAGGCACATTCTAGGTCCCAGTGAGGCTGCATACGAACAGGGGGTGTTGGGATGAGAAAGAGAACTACCCTCAACTGAAGTGTCTCAGGAGCTCAGTCAGGCGGCCTCACTCGGCAACACCATTGTGAACATCAAAACTCACTTCTATACACCTCTGTGTATACAGTTACCCAACATATTAAATGCCGTTATTCCTGTTGCTAACAGGAAGTAGCAGGAGGAAACAAATCCACACAAGTGCAAAGGAGCAGATAAATTCTGGCCTCAAGCTGCTCAATAAGAAATGACTGAACTGGAGTAGTCACCTGGAAACTTCCCTCGTGGAATTTTGCTTAAGCCCCTTTAAAATGCAGAATGACTCCATCCTTGCGTGTAGGGATGTTGAAGGAAAAGACAATTAATTGACCTTTATTACTGGAGAAATCACTCCATTTGTATTCCTATGCATAATAAGGTTCATGACAACACACTACAATCCAAATGCCCTTTAACAGAGGCAGACTTTAAAGGCCAGGTCATAGTTATAGAGCTAAAAATTACACAGCAGTCACAATAAATGGAGCAAGATGTAGTAAGAGGCAAAAATACTTTTCTTCATAACTTGAAGTAAAAAAAAAAAATTCCCATGAATTGGGATCCTCTTTTTATAAGGTCAAAACCAAATAAAACCACACAATTTCCAAAAGCACACAGAGGTGATAGTTAAGAAAGAGAGAAGATAATGGCCTGGGTTATCTCAGGGTCAGGGGGAGCAGCGAGAATTAGCTCAGGGTGAGGGACGGCGAAGTCACACACATTTCACTCACTGTAGCTGGGCATGTGCGGCTAGGCATGACTCATGGGCTCTGCTTGTGAATGAACAGCGTGTCCCAGAGGCAGCCACACACATGTGTGGGTGGCCAGAAGAATTATTGATGGCTCACAGGCATGTAAGGACCCATGCTGCACAGCCGTCAGCACACGCGCACGCACGCACACACACACGCACACACACACCATCCACCAATTCACAATCACATATACATATACACATACATATACCATCCACCAAGTCACGACATCTATGTGAGACTAGTACGTAAGAATTTAAGTTTTGACTAAATAAGTATATCCATCACTGTCGAATTTGATGATTGTATTGCTCATTGGTGTCCCCTAACTTTGGACTGTTTCTACAGACTGAATTTTTTTTTTTTTTTCAGTGACTAAGTGTTGCATTCCTGGTAGGACTATGTAGGCTCTGCAGGCAACTGAAAGGGCTTTGGGCGATCTGAACAGTGACACTTGTACTCAGCTTAGGCATCCAAGCACAGTTAAGGATGGACAGCATTTTTAAAACCAAGCTGAGCGCCTGGAATAGGGCAGGAGAATGTGCACAGGACAGCTCAGCAGCGCCCCCTCCTGGCTGCTATGTATGCCGGGCATGCAGGTTTGCTAGGGATACGCAGACTCCAAAGACCATCCGTCTCAAGACGGATGCTAGAACACAGCGCCCCCTAGTGCATCACACCAGAGCTGTCCTCAGGTTTTGATCCAAAGGCAAAAGAGAAAGTGTACTAGGTAACTTGCTCTTCTTGGTTAAGAGTTATTATCATACACACCTCAAAAATGTGGTGCCAGACGTTGCTGTGTTTGATAACTGTAAGTTATTATGAATAAAAGAATTTTATTTTGAAAGTGCTTTTAGTTAGCTGTAGAAAATTAATTTGATGGGACAGCAAGGAAGGTCAGCAGTCAATTTAAGAGGGTAGGCCCACAGAAAGAGGACATTTACTATACTTTAGGGGCACAACAGCAATGCAGACACACTTAAAATCTGCCGCCCTCCTGACTCATCTCCCAATATGGCACACAAAGCAAATGAGGCCAGCAAGGATCACAGGATGGAAAAGGACAAAAAAAAAAAAAACAAAACAAAACAAAACAAAAAAAAAAAAAACAGTGACAATCCCGTTTCAGCCTGACATACAGAAGGACCCTTCTTTCAACTCTCTCCATTTACTTTTGACCACAAAATTAGCTGAAAGTTCCCAGAATCCTCCAACAAATACAAACAAATATTCCTAACATGAATAGGCATGAAAAGGCCTAAAACGTTTTCAACAAGTAAAGTCTATGATCACTCATTCAGTCAGGCCCTCTGCTCCTAGTCCAGCAGGACTCAGGCTTCCAAAGGACATGGAGATTCATCCTTTGGGGGAGGCAGGAAAGACACGTCACTTTCCTGTATTGTTTTTAGCTGTCTTTAAAGTGTTTTGTCCTTCTTTTCACTAACCCGGAGGTAACCAGCCTGGGGAGTGGGCATGAATTAATGAATTTAGATCACTGTGTGCTTTTCTCTGTGACTCACTATCGAGCTTAGCCGGTGAGGGTCCCACAGGCCACTGAAAGATCTACCTAGAACAGAACAGCTCAGTTTCTCAGAGGGGCCAGTGGTTTCCTTTTCTGGTGCTACCAGGCTGTAGGGAGGCCATCCCTTTGTGGCTCTTGTGCTGCCTTCACCTCTAGGGCAAACACCAGGCCACTCTGTCACCTTGCTATGCAGGTGTGCACAGCATCGTCTTGCTAAAAAGGCAACAGCAGGTGAGGCTATGGGCTTATCTACTCAGCGTTCCCATTACCCTGAGCCCAGCTCCACTGCAGTTAAGACATTCTCTTAGGCCTGTGGTGCTGGTATACTGATTAGATTTTAAGTTTTAAATTGTCACATGCCTTCCTGGGATCTTAAGCCATAAATGATACGATGTACAATAGTTAGAAGTCTGTTTTCCAGAGAGGTTTTATGGTTATTTTTACCCAGGACTCCCATTGCTGCATACAGTTCTGAGTGAGGCACAGACACATACACACATACACACACACACACACACACACGTGAGACGCCTGCTCACAGAGCTCACCATGAGCACAAAGGAGTGGGGACAGTCTACTCTCCAAACTATCTACAAACAATGCATCCTAATTGCTCAATAGGTGAGGACACCAGCATTTCAATAGTGAAAAATATACTCAAAACTGGAAAATAATAAACATTTCTTTTTGCTGAAAGTTGACCTCTAATAAGTACATAGAAGAACATAACAGCAGACTTGTCCTGGCAGAGTCTGCAGCACAATGAAGGAAAAAGGACGTCCTGAGACAAGCAGACACACCGCACAGCAACGGGTGCTACAAAGAAGAGGGAAGGGACTCGCTCATATAGACACATAATATAGTTAGTAGGTTTACTAACATCTGTACACCTAAAGAAACTAATCAAGAGAGAGGACCCTGACTAAAAGGCTCAATCCCCATCCCGAAAGGCAAAGAGGAAGGACATCATAAGAAGAAGAAAACAGGAAACAAGCTAGAAACCTGCCACAGAGAGTCTCTGAAAGGCTCTGCCCTGCAGACTATCAAAGCAGATGCTGAGACTTTATGGCCAACTTTTGGGCCGAATGCATGGAATCTTATGTAAGAAGTGGGAAATAGTAAGATCTGGAGAGGACAGGAACTCCACAAGGAGAGCAACAGAACCAAAAATTTGAACACAGGGGTCTTCCCAGAGACTCATACTCCAACCAAGTACCATGCATGGAGATAACCTAGAACCCCTGCACAGATTTAGCCCATGGCAGTTTAGTGTCCAAGTGGATTACAAGGTAATGGGAAGAGGGACTGCCTCTCACATAATCTGATTGGCCTGCTCTTTGATCACCTCCCCCTGAGGGGGGAGCAGCCTTACCAGGCCACAGAAGATGACAATGCAGCCACTCCTGATGAGATCTGATAGACTAAGATCAGAAGGAGAGAAGAGGAGGACCTCCCCTATCAGTGGACTTGGGGAGGGGCATGCGTGAGGAAGGGGGAGGGAGGGTGGGATTGGGAGAGGAGGAGGAAGGGGCTTTTGGGGGGATACAAAGTGAATAAAGTGTAATTAATATAAAAGAATTAAAAAGTAAAAAAAAAAAGAAGAAGAAGAAGAGAGAAGGGTTTGACCCAGGAGCTGGAAAGCTGTCAGTGACCTCCCCTAGCAAGAGAGATGCAGAAATATCTGAGGGAGCGAGCACAGAGAGAGCCAGCAGAGAGGTGCACACACACCCTGTGGTGGTGGAGGAGGAACAGAGAAAGTGTGTGTGTTGGGGGCGGGGGTGAAGCGCAGGCACAGGGGCTGGAAACAAGCCGAGCTCCCAGGCAGCTCTGAAGACTGGATGTCATTCTAAGGACAAACTGGTGAAGGACTTTACAAGTGTTACTAAGCAAATGAGAGGTCACATGTGCAAAGGACATGGCACAGTCCCAGATCAACATGAGCTGGCTAGCGAACACTGACTCCCAAACACTTCCCTCGTACCTCGTCCTTCACTGATAATCACAGTATCTTCTGCTTGCTGTATCTTCATAAATGAAGTAGTCTTACTGAATTTTAACATAATGTCAATTGCCTTCTAAGTTAATCTAAAAATGAATCAAAAGTACTCTAGAAATCAAAGTTGCTTGCTGAATCACAAGATGCTAAACCTTTTGTAGGTACGATGAAGTAGACCTCTAGCATGGTACCTGGATTTTTAACAGTACGTATTTTGTAAAACATGTATTGGTACCAAAATGAACCAGATGAAATGAAAGTAATATGAGATTGTAAAATACATAACTTAAAGAGAGCTAATACTGTAAATTATAATTATATATTAATTATAAGTTTAATATAAATTTACTTAGCTAAAATATGTCTCCAGAGAAGGTTGAGAAGTTAGTCTATTTAAGTCTTAGACATCTGTAGTCTAGCCTGTAAACCATCAAACACACAGCGTCAGAGACCTCTGGCCATTCAAAATTGTTATATTATTTTCAAATGATTCTGCAGCGACCAATTAAGATAACTGGTAAAGAGATGTATTTAACCTAAAGTAGCTCAGAAGCTCATCTCAACATTTACATTTGCATAGACAAACAGCTAACCCCACCAACAGGAAACTGGAAATCTTTGGTCGCTGGTTACCAGATTGGCATCACATCTGGGAACCACACTCTTCCCAGGTACTTAGAGACCTCAGTGTGGACTTCCTCTGGGGTGTAATTGTCATCAGGGACCAGAACCTCCTCCATGATAGACAGCTGGGTGAGCCTTCTGCCACAGAGTCTTACAAACTCAACGAATGCACTGCAGCTGACTTCACACTCACTCAGGCCCAGCGCAGTTAGGTTTTTACAGCGTTCAGCAATGCGGATCAGTTCACTGTCGAGGGGCTGAAGGCCATTGGCACACACCACTAACTCGATCAGCCGGGGGCAGTTCAGGCCTATGCGGCCTAGAATGGTTCTGCTGACTGAGCGGCCAAAATAAAGGTGAGTTACGGGGGTTTCTTCCTTGAAGAATGTCTCAAACTCTTCTTCGTATAAAAAGAAGTACATGACAACATTAACTCCTGGGGAGTGTTTGATCAGTGCATCCCAGCTGCGCTTTTTAATAGAGTGAAACTTGATGTGTCCAGGGTTCTCACTCACAACATCTATCCGGAGATGCTCAAGGTTCACGTGCGTCTCGCTGGAGAGTGCCAGGAGAAGTTCATCGCTCAGGATGTAGTAGTTCAACGCCAGCTCTCTGAGGCCCTGACAGTGGTCCGCCACACAGAGGATGCCTGTGCAAAGCGGGGAGACATCCTTAAGCACCAAAAATCACACTGATAACCACAACAGATGTTGTCAATTTAATTTTTCCACTAGTTACTTTACTACAGGATGCTTGAGAAAATGGCTGCTAAAATATATCGTTATACGTGTGCAGGCTAATTAAAAATTTCCTCCAACACTTATACACTGCTGGGGTGTGTGTGTGCATTCAGCATGATCAAGTTGGCTTTATTCTACAGCTGCAAGGATCAACTTGTGCAAATCAATAAATGTAAGGCATCAGATAAAGTTCTTAAAGTACTTTAGGATGGCATGCTTCTAAGACTCTACTAGAAAACCATCAGAGCTGATTAACACTGATACAAAGTGGCAGGACACAAAAGGAACATATAAAAACGCCTACGTTTCTATACACTGATAACAAACGTGCTGAGGAAGAAACCAGGAAAACATTACATTCACAACTGCCCCCACCCCACAGGCACAGCTCGGAATAACCCAAACCAAGGAAGTGAAAGACATCATCAATGAAAACCCCAAAACAGTCAAGAGAGAATGTGAAGACACTCCACGATGCTACATGACGGATCACGTGCTCTGGCTGCAGGATGGACACAAATCAGGCTGAAACTGAGCTGAACTTTCCTGCAGGCTAACTTTCCAAACACTTCAAAGTGCTGTGATGTCGGGGGCTGGGGAGGAGGACAGGATCAACAGTCTTACCCAGCTATAAATCTTCTGGGCTCTTCCACTAGGCAAAAAGTGCCCACTGGTACAAAACCTGCTGACTGTTAGGGGCATAACCAGCCACTTTCTAATCAAAGTTGAGGCCCACTCCACAGAAAAGAATCCACACTTGGTGGTGTAAACCTTTTCAAAAGCCCATAGTTGGAAGGATCTGGCATGGAAGTGTTCGCTGTCCCTCTGTGAAACGGGCATGCTGTGCCCATCAAACCGACCTCCAAATACTTATCTTATGCTCATGGGCTAGTGCTGTTTAGCCTGGGTTGGAGAAGCCCCATTTTTGTAGTGGACAGCAGCTACTGCAGAGACTTTAGGTGGTAAAAAAAGATGAAAATGTAAGCAATTTCTGAGTGTTCAACTCTAAACACAGTTATCTCTATAACTCCCTTGAGACTCAGGAAAGCCTGCAGAAGAGGCAGGTGGAAAGAGCGCGAGAGACAGAGGACAGGAAAGTAAGCTGTGGGATGCTGCCTTCTGGATGTGACGACTCTGTTGTACTCCCGAGCTTCCCATCGGCTAGGGCCATCCACCAACACATCATCACGGGTGGGGGAAGGGCTCACTAGGTCCACCCCTCCCCAGGAGCTATTTTCTACTGACTCTTGCTGGGGGGAGGAGGTTTTCTTCAGGGATGTTGCCACTCCTAAGTTGCCCATGCTCTAATAAAGAATCCAACCCTACGCTCATGAAAGTGATTCTATTAAACTCAGCGGGTCAAAACAATGGAGAAGAAATTGATCAGAAGAGGAGCTAGCTGGGAAGAAGAAGGGCTCAGACAGGGGAGGAACAAAAGGAGGTAATACGTGATTTAATGCATGAAATTGTCAGATGCAGGCCACTAATTTAGAAGAGATTAACACATGTCCAAGGGAAAAAAAAAATTCTCTGAAGAAGCAACTCACATCTAATTTGAAGATTAAGCCTGCTTTTAAATAAAGTGAATAAGCTATGTTCCAAAGGCTTGTACTTTCCAGTAAGTAACCTATTGTTACTATAGTAAAAACCACCCAGTCAATTCGTATAAAAGTACAACCTACCATCAGATGAAACGTGAGGACAGCTGCTCATTTTTAGGAGCCGCAGAGTGTCGCTGTTGTTGGCCACAAGGATCTTCAGCGAAGGGTCATCCACTGGTGTGTCCTCAATTTTAATTGATGATAACGATTTTGAGTTGACAAACACAACTGTAAGTGCTGACACAAAATGAGACTTGCACGGCAATAGGAAAAAAAGGTTACGAGAATATTATTGAGAACTCACGGTTTAGATCGAGCAGCTTTAAAAAACAAATTGTTAAATGCTAAAAACAGTAAAAACAACAAATATATTATGTTTTTATGCTATCACTAGCCAGTAGAAGACAATTCTATTTTCTGTTTAAGGAAAATTTCAAGTTAGTATACAAAGAAGGAGTTTCATGATGGCATTTTCATGTGCATGTCTTTATACTTTGTCCTCATTCACCCCCTTCTTCCTGCCATTCCCTGCCCTCCCAACTTATCTGTCTCTGATTCCCTAGTCCCTTCAAATACCACCCCCGCTTTCTTGTCATGTATATTCTATCCATTTCGCTCTCCCCTTCTTCTCTTTCATGAGCTCAAACACACACACACACACACACACACACACACACACACACACACACACCACAACAGAGAGACAGACAGAGAAACAGCATATGAGAGAAAACAGTATTTGTTTTCCTGAGTCTGGTCTACTTCAGTTAACATTTTCCTGCAAACAGCATGCCTTCACAGAATTCTGTGTATATATTGTGTATTTGCTTCATTCATCTGCCTGTTGGTGGACAACAACTCTACTTCTTAGCTATTGTGAACAGTAAGTCAATAAACATGGCTATGCCTGCCTGTGTAGCTGACTTAGACTATTACGTCAGGTAATTCACCAGTAGCAAAACTGGATCATATAATAGTTCTTTTGATATATGTTCCTGCCTTTTGCAGGGGATTAAATGACTGTAGATTATTGAGCCAGGTTTTAGGTCTTACATTTTATTCCAATGATTTTTGTACAGAATAAGAGACATGAATCTAGTTTCATTCTTCTACAGATGGATATCCAGTTTTCCAAACAACATTTGATAAAGATGCTGTAATTTTCCCAATGTACGTTTTTAACTTTTGCAGAAAATCAGGTGGCTGCAGCTGTTTGGGCTCAGCGATAGAACTTATATGCTATAACACTGGTTTGTCTGTTTTCTGACAGTTCTGAGCAGTTTCTATTCTTTTGGCTCTGCCATATAACTTGAGACTGGCTTTTGTCATTTGTACATCACTCTTTCTGACTATAATTTGCTTTCTCAGTGAGGGTTTGCTTGTGCCTCTGTGTAAACCACAGAATTGTTTTCTGTATTTCTGTGAAGAATGTCAATGTGATTTTGAGACCGAGTTGAATCTGTAAATCACTTTGGCTAATGAAGACATTTTTTACACTATAAATGTCATATAGTTTTTCCATCTTTTAGTAGCTTCTTAAATTTCTTTCTTCACTGTCTTAAGGTTTTGCATTGCAGAGGTCTTTCATCACCTTGCTCCCTAGATAATTTAATTCTGAGTTTTTTTGAGGGGGGCTTTTGGGGGTATTATAAATGGGATTTGGTATTGATTTTTTATTAGCAGTTTCAATATTAATATATAGAAAGACTGCACCTTTCCTGTGGTAATTTTATATCTTCTTAATTTGCTAGAGTTTAAGAGTTTTCTGCTGGACTCTTTGGGATCTTGTCAGTATTTGTCTTCTTCCTTTCCTATCTGTATCCTTTTAATTTGATTTTCTTATTTCACTGCCCCCGTTAAGATTTCATGCATTATATTGAATATGAGATTAAATATGTTGAGGTGGACATACTTACCTAATTTTAGAGTGATGTTAGGGGTGTGGCGCTCCCTCTTGTGTGTCTAGGGAGATGGTCGTGTGATTTCCATTCCTAAACCTATTTATGTGTTACATTACACTGAGTGATATGAATATGCAAAACCAACTTTGGATCCCTGGGAAAAACTAGTTTGTTCACAATGTAGAGTTTCTTAATGTGCATGTCACATTCATTCCTACAACAAAAACTTTCACAACATAGTGGAGATGGAGTGATGACAAAGGAATAAATCCCATAGACCTTGTAAAGGATGTCTTAGCTATTTTCAACTTTAAGAACTTGATGTCCAAGTTACTGATTTTTCTAGAATGGGGATTAGCTAATCATGGACCACCAGGCAAACCCAGTGAAGAGTCTGTTTCTCCATGTTTCATTGAGTCAAGAGTAAGTTTTCGCATTTTGAAAGGGCTGAAAATAATCTGAAGCGTAACACTGCATGGCCTGGGAGCTGACGACAGACTTTAATGCTCACAGACACAGTCTGCATGGCAGGGAACCATGCGCCTTCCTTTTCGCATCGTCTGCATTGGCCTTCCCACTGCAGCAGCGCAGCTGAGCACAAGGGGCAGTGCTGCAGAGCTCTCAACGCTTTTCTGACCCCTTGCCAGGAGAAACGCATTTTTCCCGTTTCAGTCACTGCCACGTTTCCAGAGCGAAGATAGTCTCTGCACATGGCAGTCAACAAATACGTGTTAAAGGAACAAATAAAGGGTTACAACCTTATGTTCTTTTTTCTAGCAGACTTAATTAAAGTACATACAAGTAGTTACATGTTTTGAAGGATTACAAAATAAAGTGCATCAATAATTTGCCCTCAATAAAGGCAGAATTCCACACATTTTCAGATTCATCACTTCTGGCCAAGTCAGGAAGGGTAGAAACCAAATCCAAGGCAAAATCTCTTTTCCTTCCACAAAATCAGTCTTGGCTATATGAAAGGTTACACTGGCCCCCTGTTAGGATAACCACATTGGCTATAGTGTGTAAACATGTTGGCTTACACTAATTAAAACTCGTTTTTATATCCGGGCACGGTGGCGCACACCTGTGATCCCAGCACTATTGGAGGCAGAGGCAGGCGGATCTCTGTGAGTTCGAGGCCAGCCTGGTCTACAAAGTGCTCCAGGACAACCAGAGCTCTATTACACAGAGAAAACCTGTCTCAAAAATAAATAAATAAAAAAATAAATAAAACAAAAAGTCATTTTCACATAGTAGAGAGCTGAAGTGCTACTAAATTATTACACAGCTTTATCTCCTTTTCAAGAAGTAGAAAGTTGACTTTTTTTCTCTTTATTAAGGTCTAAATTAGCTGTTTTAGTCTTAAAGGACATTGAAGCAGCATAGCGCATGTTTTATTATAATCATATCTGCTATACTCTTTATGTTTAGCAAAATACTGTAATTTTATCTAGCTTTTCCACTAGTTTATAAACGGAAGGAACAAGAATGGACCTTGGAGAGCGTTTCAAGCTGTTCTGAGGCCGAGGAGCTCACTGAGACAGAGCAGGCTGCTGCCTGGCATCTCTGCGGGGAAGCTGTGCCAGGGAACCCAGACCCTGGACTGAGCAGACCCTGGACTGATGGGCAATGCTAGCCCTAGCTTTTAGAACCTAAACAGCAGCAGGCCAACCTGCCCCGCGGTTTATAAACAAACAAGTAACTAGTTAGCACTAGTAAGTTTTCATCTGATTATTTATATTATTCTAAATCCCCTAATGACCTGTTTTTTTTTCCCCAGGATATCTCTTAAAAAGATAACAGGCTAGTAGAGATCCTGGCTAGGAGAGCCATGACCCAGTTATAGGAGTGCAGTTACCATGTCCTCTGCTTTGGGAGTTTCCTTGAGGTGATTCCAATCAACATAATGAAGTGCTTGCTAAAAACCAAACACCTTTTTAACCTGATTTATGGTGGCAAAAAAAAAAAAAAAAAAAGGACAGACTCTCATCCTCCAAAGAGTTAGTCTGAGTGTGAAGAGACAACAGGCAGGCTAACCTGATCGTTAAGATGATGCTGAGTACTAACTAAAGAAGGACAGTAGATAGAATTCTGTAGGTGGTCAGTGCTCGAGGTCAACCTGGCAGAGTCTGCAGCCGCCTTGAGCCTCCGGGGCTTATCTTACTTACTTCTCCATTTACTTATTTGTGTGTGTTCACACACCTGCGCGTGTGATATCGCCCACAGGTGAAAATCAAAGGACACATTGCAGGACTTTGTTCTCTCCTGACCTCCAAAGGGTTGTGGGGATCACACTCAGGTTCTTGGACTTGGTGGGAACCCCTTTACCCCCTGAGCCATCTTGCTGTCCCAGGATTACCCAGACTATCACTGAGGACACAAGACTCACCAACTGTCCTGGACTGTGTGACTGGGACATGGGACCTGAAGAGCAGTGTACACTCAGCGCTGTCTGCTGCCTGAACATGGGTGTGACCGGATGCTTCAAACTCCTGCTGCCTTGACCTACCTCCCCAGCTTGATAGGCCCTTGAGCTACCAGGCCCTTCTCCCTTACATGGCTTTGGACAGGTTATTTTCTCACAGCAACAGGACGAGAAACTAAGCCAGTAGGAGCAGAGTGAGCAGTCTGTGACGTCTCTGAGGTGCTGATGACATACAGGTGAGGCCCAAGTAAGACAGTGGCTTCTGCAACACACACACACACACACACACACACACACACGCACGCACGCACGCACGCACACACACACACACGCACACACACACACACTGCACTTCTCAGCAACTCCATCTTTCTTCTTTGAGTACCCAGCAACGAGTTTTAGCTGACAGGCACACCCCTGGGGCTAGCTGGTTAGCCGGTCTAGCCTAATAGGTAACCTTCAAGGCAAGAGAGACCTAGTCTTAAAGGAGGTGAATGATGTTTCTGGGGCTCACATCTATGAATGTCCTCTGACAGTAACATGCATGCACACATACACATACCTGCACAAACACAAAGATCATTTAAAAAAGTTCAGCGAATCTCACAAGAAGCGCAGTACTCTTACCTTTGGCACGTTCATAAAACTTGGTTTGGCTGTTGAAATCAATCCCAAGGTCTGGATAGAACAATTTACCAGCTGAGAAAGAATATCACAGGCAGCTTCTGCCGACTCAGTACTACTATCAACCTATAAAGATAATTTTTGATCTGAATTTCCTGAGGGCATTCTATTGGAATTATGGGAAGTGCAATTATTTAATGTAATTCAATAACCAAGTTTTGTTAATCCCTTTCATCAATATAAATGATTATTTTTATATGGAATGTCTGAGCTCACAGAGGGAGAAACCGAGCTATGACAAAGTATGTTTCATGCTTTCAGCTCTTTATAATTGCTTGGATATTACCAGCCAAATGAGAAAACTGAGTTTTATGTCATTCAGTTAAAGCTCAGGCTCTCTACTTCAGTCTATACAGTAACTAGAGAAAAATCAGAAAATAGCGTGGGACGAAAACCCTGGATATTTACCAGGTGCCTAGAAGCAAGGCTCCAGACACACACAAGGACCTTAACCTTAACGTGCACGGGCTTGTACCTTAAAGCTGACATACTGCAGATGTGCAGCGTGCTTTTTGATGATCTGCTGAATGAGATCAGGATGCGTGGACTTAAAATAAGAAGTTGCTGACTGGTTCAGCTCAAACTCAAACTTTCTCCAGAGATCAGGGATGTGGAACACTTCATTCCAGCTCCTGCACACAGAAGACGCTCGGGCTCGATCTATTAAAGGAAGGTACTGGAAAATCTGTAAAATCACGTGGTGTGGCAAAGTCCCCCAGTCCAGAAGAACAGACAGCGTGCGAGTCTGGTTGAGGGATGTGCGGAGTACACGTTTGGGCTGCTTCACGACTGGTGACGACTGGACAACTTTATTCACAGCAGAAAAGTTATTCCTCTTCATTCTGTAAATACAAGAAAAGTTGTCTGTTTCTTTCTACTTTCCCACAATTATTTGTACCCTAATAGTACAGAATAATATTAGGGAAGGAAAATAACCCAACTAACGTAATTTAACAGGAATCTCCCATTCTCACACGCTGATGTGTGCTGCTCTGTGCTATTTGTGCAAACCCGTGCTCAAAATCATGATTAATGGCTGAGTACGGTGTTAAGTGATATGACCAAAGTTGTGCGAATTGCATGAAAATTAAAAAAAAAAAAAAAAGAATTGCATGTTACTGTGTTTGTGTATGGGAAAAGTGGCTGGAAGCCTCTAAGAGGAAGCATCCAAAATAGCATATACCCTAATTTTTGTTTTCCCCATGGTCAAGTGCTGTATCTCACTGTATCCCACAAAGGAAACACCACACTAGAGTTCCGCTGAGAACTGGGAGATCCGGGAGACAGTACAACTAAAAGCACTGACAGTTAGGAAAAGTCTCAGCTATGCTACATACTAACCACGTGACTCTAAGCCTGGTTTCTCATCTGTAAAACAGGGACCAGAGTCCTCTCAAGGCTGCTTTGAGGATTGGACCACTCTCTGTGTGAAGTGAATCCTCAGGAAATGTTGCTGGGTACTTGTATTTTTCTGAACGATTTTCATTCTGTAATCACGTGACAATTCTAACATAAAGCCAAGGGATCTGTGATGAATTTCAGGTGACAGCTTGAAGATGAGCATTCTGGGAAATGTGGATGTAGTAGGGACAGAGCCATTGCACGAATACATGTCTGATCCTCTGCAGTCAGCGACAAGGGGCACAGGAACAGACAGTATTCTCCCCTAGAAATACTCTCCAGGTATTCTCTGCCAGGGATACCACAAATTCTAACCTTCTGAAGCCCAGACACGTCAATATATATAACAAATTATCTACAATCTCCTCTGTATGTTTTATGCAAGAATCCAAAGAATTAAATATACGATTTTTGAGAGGACAAAATATGCAGTCATCTCATTTAATAATGATAAAAATGTTTCTGAACTTAACTCTGACTAATGACTTAACCCTCCTTTCATCCATCAATCAAGGAACATATATACAAATTCGGCATCAGAATTGAACATACCTTCAAATCTACTGAAATATTTATTTACAATGTAAATACATCTGTCTTGAGATTCAGTCTGAGTGATGCGAAACATTTCTTAGCCACAGCATAAAGTTGGATCCCAGAGGCAGGACTGACCTATAAAATCACTGAAAAATGGAAAGCCATTTTTAGGGCTTGGAAACTGCAATGGAAAACAAAACCCTTGCTGACTTATATCTCAAGCATCAGAGAAAGGGGTACCCTACACATCACCATCTGACCGAACAGTTACACCGGTAACTTAAAACCTGCCAAGCAATACAAGGCAACAAACAGTTCAGAGCACAGCCTACGGATGTACTCTTTACTGCTAGTTCCCTTAAAATCTCTCTCAGTGTGTGTGTGTGTGTGTGTGTGTGTGTGTGTGTGTGTGTGTGTGTG
>NW_026596117.1:24732319-24762062 GCF_907164565.1 Psammomys obesus | reverse complement strand
TGTGTGTGTGTGTGTGTGTGTGTGTGTGTGTGTGTGTGTGTGTGTGTAGTAAAGAGGCTGAGGCTGGATTCTAAACTCAGAGGCAGAAGAAAGACAGCCAACCACAGATGTCCATAACTGTCTCACTCAGTAGCCTACAAAACAGTTGCAACTTCACGACAGTAAGAAAAGCCATCCCTAGTATAAAACTTAACTAGAAGAGCAATGAAGACAAATAAAGACTTCATCCCAACGTCAGGATTCGTATACTGCCTCATAGTTTTCCACACAGAGGGATTGTGTTATACTGAATCGTCATAAAGAATTAATGTTATTAGGAGATTAATTATTAATAACATTAATAATTAATGTTATTAGCCAAGACAGATGGCTCAGTCGTTAAGAGCACTTGCTGCTCTTATAGAGGACCGAGGTTCAATTCCCAGCACCCACACAGGCACCAGGCACACTTATGGCACACAGACATAAGTGAAAGCAAAATACCAATACGAGTAAATAAACGTCTTTAAAAAGAACATTCTACTGATAGCAATAATTTAGTAAAAAGCATGTCAATTTTCTTTCTCCTTACATAGAGCACTAAACCCCGCCCTCCCAGTTATAAACTTCATACAACACAACATTATAGCTGTGTCAGTGTATTTCACAATGTAAGATAAACTGATTTTTATTACTTAGATATACTTTTTAAAATCACGTGTTCATTATTTAATTAAATAATATGAAATAAAGTAAATGACTTATGAACATGGAACGTCACTTGGTCATAATTGCATTTCCACTTTCTTGGAAATGGTTTATGTAAAAATTCTACCTTAACAGGCCATAGAGGAAGACAATGCAGCCACTCCTGATGAGATCTGATAGACTAGGATCAGAAGGAAGGAGAGGAAGTCCTCCCCTATCAGTGGACTTGGGGAGGGGCATGCATGGGAGAAGGGGGAGTGAAGGTGGGATTGGGAGGGGAGGAAGGGGGTTTATGGGAAGATACAAAGTGAATAAAGTATAATTAATAAAAATTAAAATGAAAAATATTTTTTAAATTCTACCTTAAATATATGGGGCCACTTAAAAAAACTGACCATTTCTTTTCATGTTAAAAAAAATGGATTGCCTCATTTTCGAGACCTTCTTACCTAAATGCGGCTTCCAAGTTACAGTTCACAGTGAACCAATGAAGTGAATCATCTGCTGCCATAGAGTACTCACCAACATCCATTTGACTTCACGCTCAGTCTTGGAAAAACACCACGAAACATCATTAGGGCACATAATAACTTCATGATCAGGTTATTTACAAATCATAATATGCATTAAGTGATTTTATTTGAGAATTATTAACACTAAAATTATTTTCTGCTTGTGGAAATATGTCAGTATTTGCCATGAGTGACACCGGAAGCAAGACTAAGGTTACATATCAGGCAGTAAACGACTCTGAAAATTCACATTTTACTTACTATCACAATTACATGTATTTGTTTATAAGCTGTATAAATCTTCACCATAGTTCAAGCTTTTCTGTGGCATTAAGATATATTTACTTACAAAGGAAACTTCAATTTTTGAATAGATAAGTTCATTTTTAAATACATCATCTGAAGTTTTGCCAAATGTCATTGGATTGAAAACACCTTTTGACATGCAACGGTGCCAGAAAGGTTGCACAGAGCCTGACCTGGACCATGCCTTGGAATCTGAAGGGAGTTGGGCACGGAGCAGCCTACCCCGTCTCCCTGCAACCTCTGTTCCAGCCTGGACTAGAAAGACGCGACACCAAGCCGGGGCAGAGTTGAAAGTCTAAAAACGAATACAAACGACAGTGCAAACGCACCGCTCTAAAGCTGCACGGTGCAGTTTGTCTTACATTCTAACTGCGCAGAGAAACGGGACTCGGGGACAACCTAGCCCAAGTACCCTCCACAGAGGCAGCGGCTCAGCGGCGGGAAAGCTGGACAGCCCCCAGGCGGCGCGGCCCGGCTCGGCTCGGCTCGGCTCGGCTCGGCTCGGCTCGGCAGGCTTGGTTCCGAGCGGCTTCGGTTCCGCTCTTGCCTCCGCGGCCAGGCAGCTCGAGGGCTCGCCTCCGCCTCCGTAGCTCGGCCCGGCCCGCCCCGCCGGCTCCCTAGTGCTGCGCCACAGACATTACCTCGACGCCTGAGCTGCAGCCAGCCCCAGGTAGGCCCTCAGGACAAACGCAGGACTCTGCTGGACAGTCGCTTGCAGCCACTTTCTCAGGTGGGCGGGCCCCAGCGCCGCCAAAGCCACAGCGACTCTGAGGGACTGAATGGACCCACGGGCCAGGCCCCGCCCACGCCACGCCCCTCCGGGAAGCCTGACCCAGTCAGTTCGCTATTGTTCAGCTCCTGAATCCCCGCCCGCGGCGAGCCTCGCCCCGCCCCCAGGAGCTGTGTTGTTCGTCGTGCCCACCGACGCCCCGCCCCTCAGTAATGCCCCGCCCTTCGGAAGCGTCAGCTCTCAGATGCCCCGCCCCTGTCAATCCCGCCCCGCCCCTAGCCGCTGTGTTTAACTTCAAGGGTAGCCCCCTGACTCCCGCCCACACCCCGCCCCTTGGGGGAACGTCCCGCCCACTGGTGGAAGCTCCACCCCTGGCAGCACTGACCTTAGGTAGCCCTGCCCGGGCCCCAACCGCTCTGTTGGAGCCCAGGGACTCGCCTAGCATATGCTGATTCCTGGCCCCCTAGAAGTCCTTCGGTGGTCCCAGGGCCACTGTGAGAGTGCGGCTTAATTAAGCGGCAAGCGGGATGCTTCGTGAGTATTTAGTTAAATGACTGACTGCCCAAAACTAACAGTTCCAGTTTTAGGTTTCGCTTGAGAAGGACGCCCCACTGCCAGCATGCAGACACTTGAGGGACCCTGATAGGAAGCTGCAGTGAGAGTCCCTCGGGTCCTGAGCTGCAGGCCAGGACTGAAGAAGGTCACCTGTGAACTGCCAGCCTGCCAGTACGGTCGGCTACGGATTTTAAAGCTTGTTTTAAAACATGTTTCAAAATATGAGATCAATCCTACGCACTGCATCCTGGAACCTTCCCTCTCGTTTATTACATGGGAACCCAGTTCTGCGTCAACATATAATCCTTCTCATACTCTTTTTGTAATGACCAGCTTTATTGCTGTATAACTTGACAAACACAAACTACACACACCCTAAGTTTTGTTGCTCTTGAAACCATGCTGGCAAAGTAATGACCATAGCATTAGACGCATGTCTCCCCAGATTTTCCTAGGTCCCTCTGTAATTCCCCCATCATGGTCCTCTCCCACCTGCCCTAGGACGTTTTACATTAGTTTACAGTTCGTATTATAAACTGAGTTCTGTGGTGTCTGGCTGTCAGTTCTTTCCCTCAGGAACTCAGATCTTGCCACATTTGCCTCCAAGTGACCTGGACACCATTTTTCCCCCTGTTTTGTCCTTCTTTGATGTCTTTTAGATTGTTTTTTGTCACCGTATGAACTAGATTCCTATAGTCAGTCTAGAGCATTCCAGTTTGCCAAAGTCTCTTCTTCATAAAATTCACTCAACAAGCCACCGCGAAGCTCTCATACTCCAGGGAAGCTTTTCAGCCTGGATCTATCTTGAATCCTCCTAAGCTTCCAACTTGGGTTCCTGCTGTGACTCACCATGGCTCAGCCCTAAGTTGCATATATCACTCGCCAGAGCAAGAACTCTGCAACCTCACTCCCCCCCCCCCCCCCAATGGCTGCATCACTGAAAACCCTATGCCAGCCTGGGGACAGCTCCCTGGAAAGCTGCAAGCCCAGCCCCCTCTGCCCAGCTGGCAGGTAGCTCAACACTCAGACTTCTCTGCATGCAGGTCAGCTGGTCGGAGTTGGCTTCTAGCAGCTCGTGGGCTGTTTGAATTTCAAGGAAACAGCTGTACACCATCCCTTATTCCATGCCCACAGTTTTTAGACTTCATCTTTTCATAATGTCCCAGCGATCATGCCTCTTACGAACACATTTTTTTTTAATTGTACTGTTGTCTTTGGATGAATATACCAATTCCTCTACCTGTCCTCAAGCCCTGATATTTTGTTCTCCCCGTGATCTGTTCACTACTGAGGCTTTCCACGGGGTTTTTCATTTCGCTTACTGGAATTTTCATTTCCAGCATCGTTTCAGTTTGGCTTCCCCTGGGTGTCTCTGTCTTTATTGAATTCTATTCATACCCTAGATTGACTTCCTTATGTCATTCAGCTGTTTGTGTTCACTGGGATTTCATTCAGGAGTTTGTTTATGTCTGCTTTCATTTCTGTGAATGGCTTTATCATCATGCTCTTGAATTCTTTGTCTAGAATTTCATCTAGGTCACTCTTGTTGAGGAACATTACTCTAGGATGAGTAGAATTTAGAGAAGACGAGTATTGGTTTTGTTGTTGTTACATGTGTTTTCACATTGGGATTTGCATATCCGGAGTTAGGTGGTTGGTTTAATTTTGTTATCATTATTTAAATAAAGTTTGCTCTTTTAGTTGGAAGCATTTGCAATGTTTAGGAGGGACTAGGTTGTAGTAGGGTTAAGTGTTGTTTTTCTCTTAGATTGGTGTTTAGAGAACCAGCCCCCATTCCCAGCCCTCCCTTGCTGGTGAAAAATAGATTTCCATTGTTTATAGCTATTCTGTCGTATGTCAACTTGACACACAAACTAGTGTTATCTCAAAGGAGAACCTAAATTGAGAAAATGACTCCATAAGATCCAGCTGTAAGGCATTTTCTTAATAGGTGATTGATGGAGGAGGACACAGCCCATTTTGGATGGAGCCATCCCTGGGCTGGTGGTCCTGGGTTCTATAAGAAAGCAGGTTGTGCAAGCCATAAGGAGCAAGACAGTAAGCAGCACTCCTCCATGGCCTCTGCATCAGCTCCTGCCTCCAGGTTCCTGTCCTGTTTGAGTTCCTGTCCTGATTTCCTTCAATGAAGAGCAGCAAGATGGAAGTGTAAGCCAATATACCCTTTTCTCCCTATATTGCTTTTTGGTTGTGGTTTTTCACTGCAGAAATAGAAACCCCAACTTAAGACAATAGTCTTCCCACTTTATGGTACTTTGTTGTGGTAGATCAAATGGACTGAGACTAACCAGAATTAGACTCACACAATAACCACACAACTCACCCCCTCCCCCCCATGGGAAGCTGAGGAAGCCCTGAAAGTGAAGATCTGCAAGTCCCAAGTGAATGTGTGTTGACATGAGCACAGCCATGTCAAGGACCAATGCCTCAGACACATGGGAACTTACAAAGCCTTTCCCCTAGGGTGAGGTTCAGAGGGCTGGAAACGTCTTTTTGTACTAGTGCAAATCTTGACAAATATGAGTGTTGGTGAACAATTAACCAGGATGTGCAAAACTAGCACCTGCAGCCTCCTCCCAATTGTTCATAGCCTGAGAATGCTTACCCTAAGGAACCACCTCCTGAGGCCCCCCCCACCCCATGCACCATTATTTTGTTCAGGGTTTTCTCATTGTGGTCAGGGGTAGGGGGAAGGAGGGACAGACAGGATTTCCCAGCTTGTGCAAGGGTGAGCAGGGGTTCCATCAGAACAGTCAGTATAAATGGAAAGGGGGAAAAATGAGAAAGGAGAACACACTCCAAGATTAGTGTATGATAGATAACAAACAGAAGAAAGGAATACTCATGGGGTGGGCTGTAGGGGCAAAAAAATATGTTAGGGAGATGAGGAAAGCCTTAGACTAAAGGGCGGTAAACATACATTGTCAGATAACATGGAATACTCCCATCTTCAGGAGGCTAAGGCACAGGGACCCTGAAAACCAGGCCACTTATAGTCTTTGGGCAAGGAAAAGAAAGAAAGAAAGAGAGAGAGAGAGAGAGAGAGAGAGAGAGAAAGAAAGAAAGCCAGGAAGGAAGGAAGGAAGAGAGAGAGAGAGAGAGAAAGCCAGGAAGGAAGGAAGGAAGAGAGAGAGAGAGAGAGAGAGAGAGAGAGAGAGAGAAAGAAAGAAAGAAAGAAAGAAAGAAAGAAAGAAAGAAAGAAAGAAAGAAAAGAATAATGAGAAAGGTGGGCAGCCACAACAATATAGGACAAGAACAAACAGGGCCAACCTGGCCTTGAAAGTCTGAACATGTCTCCAGAAGTACTGAGATAGGAAAATTTGCCTCTATGGAACAGATGCAGGAATGGCCTTGTTTCCTCTGCTCTCTGCATTTTAGAGACAGTGTGAGGAAGCTCACAGGCGATGGAGCCTCACATCCTGCTTTTGCTACTTCCTGTGGTGCCAAGGACAAGCTATGTAACTCGCTGCCCACCTCTTCAGATTACAGCGCATTTTTTTCATAGCGTTATTGATCGGTTAAGGCAGTTTGTTCATAGCAAGCTTAGAGGGTGGCTGGACACAGTGAGTGCTATGCTATGAATGTTGCTGAATTCTAAGCCAGAAGCTGGTGCTACTGGGTGTGGTGCTCTGAGGAGCCAATTAGATACTGAGGGCGGGGCTCTCATGATTGACATTAGTGTATTAAAAAAAAAAAAAAGACTACAAAATGCTAGCTCTCTCCTATCTGGTGGAGATGTACACAGTAGAACTGATAATCAGGAAACAGGCCCACAGTGAATCTACAGTCATTTAATGTTGAACTCTGCTGCTTCCAAACTGTGAGAAACATCCACTGTTTATAATCTACCCAGTTTACAGTACTTTTTCATAGCAGGCTAAATAGACTAGGACAGCAAGCCATTCAATAACGCAGACAGGTAGTCACATTCTTTCTGGTGCCTCTAGCCCAGTGCCACACAGAAGAACTCAGGCATTGCACTCACATGCTCTAAGCAGCAACAGGTCCTGGATCATATACGTGAAAATGCTAAACATCTTCAAAATATTGGCCCCGTTTAGCTTCCTGCTGTTTTCCTTCCTTCCTCACTGCTAAAACCTACCCTCACCAGGCAGGACATGCCAAGGGCTGAAAAGTCACACTCAGGAGCTGAGGCTCAAGGCTGGACCCTCTCTATTGAGTAGAGGTAATTGTTTTTCATGCCTGGATTAAATCGTACTTGATTTGCCAGTCACTTCAAACTCTACAGTGATAGTGTTCATATGTCTTTTTGAAAAGAAAAAAAAATGCATTTGAAATATGTAGGAACATATTCTAATGGAGGCACTGTTGTTTGGGGCATCATAATACTGAGCTTAACATTTCAGGTGTCCCAAAGACGCTGCCTACTCTCTGTCACTGGTAATGCTGTCAGACTCATTACTGGAGGTCGGACAGGAGTGGGGGGGCTGAGAGGGGACAGTGGGAGTGGAAGAAGAATGAGATCGAATTACATGTGTGAAATCCTCAAAGAGTCAATAAAAATTTTTAAAAAGAATGTTCTCTGAGACTTCGCAGTGGGCAAACATGAGCCAAGCGCAATGATACATCCGTCCATCCATCACTGTCAAAACTAAGCACGTTACTTTATACGCTAATTTAAAAATTAATAAATATAAAATTTTACCCTTGATAGTATCCCATTTGAACCTTTAATCATTCTTTGAATATCTATTTTTCATTCAGAATTTTTCACTTAAGAGGATGTATAATCTGTTTTCTAAATAAATTTCCAAAGAAATAGAATTCCTACATACATATTTTCTAAGTATTTTAAACATACAGCTTTTACGTCATAATTCCTTAGATTAACTTTTCCCTGAAAGAACATTTCGTTTTACTCAGATATTAAGGCTATTCATTTAAAACTCATGACTGCCACATTTATGACTAAATGCAGAAGAACTCACCAGCACTTCAGTGTTCCCACAGCACGAAGCTCCATGGACAGGGAGTTATGAAATAAGCATGTCTAAATGGGTCAGGCTTAGTCACCACTGACAACGTTGACTCAAAGCCACCGCACTGCTTTGGAGAGTGAATAAAGCCAGGGCATTGCATGGAGCTCACGATTTCATTAAGGCCTGCTTCCGGCACGACGTAGCCTGGTCTCACTCAGCCTCCCAGGTCTGAACCACTTATTTTTAAAACAAGGAATAGAGGTGACTGTGACCCTTTGCCTGGTGTTCTCCTGGTCAGGCTTTGGCAAGGCAGTCTTTGTATTAAAATGTAGCACGGGGTCGTCTTTGTAGATCATGTGTTTTAGAAAGCTGGAGCCCTGGCAAACATCTCTGTAAATACAATCCTCTTAAAAAGAAACAAACGGTTCTATTGCCACATTTAACTAAAAGCGTCACAGGAATACTCCTTTCGCCTAGAGATAATTTTCCAGGGGACTTTATTTGTGAAAAACAAATCGTTGTTCCGTTACTTTGTTGGCACAAACCTGGATCCATTGAGAGAAAAAGGGGCAGTCACTCAAAACCTCCTTAATAAAAGGAAGCTAGTCAATAGACCATGCTTTAGAGTTGCCTTGGAGACCAACCCTTTAAGGGCCAGTTGCACCAGCAATCATAAGCAAGAGTCTAAGAAAATTTCTTAGATTTTTATTTTTAAACAAAAGTAAAATTTCAACACTGAGATGCTTTCTGATACACACTTTCAAGGCTCTAAGCTTTTGTATCTTTTTTATGGCAAAGTTACCAATTTACAGTCTCTGAAGTGGGCTTATCTTAAGATTGGAACACACACACATACACACAAATGCACACTCACTAGCTGGTTGGATTTACTAGCTGGAGAAAGAAAACGCTTCAGCGTGTTTTAAGGACGGGGATGAGCACTCCGAGGCGGAAGGCTGAGCAGTGAGGAGCACTGGCTATTCTTACAGTGTTTGCCCCCTGGCACCCACATGGCGGCTCCCAACCTTCCATAACTCCAACAACCTTCTGGAACTCCTGCTCGAGGGCATTTGACACTCTCTTGAGGCCTCCACCAGCGCTGAACACTTGTGGTGCGCAGACATTCACAAAAGCAAAGTACTAATACATATAAAAAATTCTGAAAATTGACCAGGAGAAGGAATAAACTATTTATTATAGGATGTACACACTGGCCTTCAACATGGAATACATTTTAGACAACACAGAAAAACATGCCATGACATTTGGTTTAATAGAAGTATTTTAAAACGTATTGTTAGGTTTTTGTTACTTTTTATGTGTATGAGAACTTTGCCTGCTTGTAAGTCTGTGCACCACATGCATACCAGGTGCTCATGAAGGCCAGAGACTGGAGTTACAAATAGCTGTGAGCCATAGTGTGAGAGCTGGGAACCAAACCTGGGTCCTCTGGAAGAGCAGCCGGTGCTCTTGCCTGCTGAGCTGAGCCATTTCCCCAGCCTCTAGGGGTAGCATTTAAAAGGCAACTACATAAAAGCAGCTTGTTGGCGAATAACAAAAACAGGGCCACAGGATAACCAGTTCACTAGGGAGACTTTGGCAGAAAGAGACAGGGGGTCAGAAGATTTGCCTGTTGGGGACAGGGTACCCAAGGAGTCAGAGAAGGCAGTGAGCCGCAGGCTTCCTGTGCAGCACGGAGGGGTTCGCACAATGGGGATGGTCTCAACTGTGAATCGTGGCTGACCCTCACACAATTCACCAAGTGTCCAGGAAACTGCCGTTAAGGGAAATTCTTACAGAACTGAAACTCAGACAGGACACAGAACATGAACAGATCCTCTCGTGGGCCACCTGTGTGTACAGCCTGAACCTTACAGAGTGAGGCGAGACATTCACGTACTGAGATCATTTGTTTTTCCTTCCCGTTCCTTCTTTTCTAAATACTTTTTGTTCATTCTTTGAGAATTCTATATAGTGTATTTGATCATGTTTGCCCCTTCCCCAGAGCCCTCCCAGATCTACTGCCACCTCCTCACCCACAGAGCTCCCCACCCTCTCTCCTCTTCCTTCAGCCCTTCAACTTCACCAGGTCCACTTGGCCAGTGACTTTCAGGTTCGGTGACTGCCCCGGGGTGTGGGCAGTGCACCAGAAGAGATCACACCACGGATGAAGAATCACTCTCCCTCCCTAGCAGCTGCCAAACCCCACAGTCCTGAAGCTGGGGGTGGGGCTTGGTGCCCACCCTCCCTTCCATTTAAGTGAAACTACGCTGGACTCCAGGCACGCTGTGCTCCAGGCATGCTGGACTCAGCGCACACTGCGCTCCATGCTCACCGCACCCCAGGCACACCACACTCCATGCACACTGAATTCCATGCACATCCGGCATGTGGAGTGGTGCGGCTCTGAGGCCAGCTCAGGAGAAGTCCAGTCCTTTGGGATGGCACAAAGCCCTGTGCTTAGAGACAAGGTTTTCTCCCTGAAGCAGTGAAATGGATCAAACTTTTCCCCACAGTGATCACTCTCATCAAACAAATGCAGTTCGGTTTGAATCGTAGCAAATGAGTACAAATACTGTCCTTAGATGCTTGCTGATACCTTTTTACCTTTCTATTTAATATAGGAGGATTTTCTCCTCAGAGAACATTTCATCATTCATTTATCTCTAGCAACATCCAGCATACATACTTGCCTTTAGGGAACTTTTCAATTTTTTTTGAAAGGAAATTTTCCATTCCTAAATGAAGTGTGTCTCATGAAAAGTGAATCACTATTGATTCACACCCTGAAGTATACTGTCAGTTTTAGTAAGGTAATTACACAGGCGCTTCAAAAGAGAAGCCAAGACTCTGGCCTTCCTGATGTGTTTCTTTGGGGCAGAGCTTTTAAGTCAGCAGGCACGTGTGAGACGTGTGAGCATGAATGTGGGCAGCCCTTGAACAAGTCACGACTCTGGTAGGCACATATGTCACTGACCCTAAACGCAATTCCGCAGTTGCCTGTCTTCAACGGACATATCGATAAACTTGTAAGTGAAACACAGAATTGCTTACCCGGCTGTCGTAATGTCCACAGCACTTTTGTATTATCTTCAGGTTGAAGTTAGAGCAGTATCTAACCGTGAGATATTTGCTGTTGGCAAAAGATATTTTCCACAAATTTAGATTCTTCTAAATTCTAGATGTGATCTACAAAGACTTAGTGAGAGTTACTAGGGCTGTGATGAGCCACCATGACCAAATGCAATTTGAGGAGGAAAGGGTTTATCACTCACAGTTCCTTATAACAGTTCCTTGTGGAAAGCAGTGTGGGTTGGATTTTAAGCCGGGAAGGAACCTGGAGGCAGAAGCTGATGCAGTGGTCATGGAGGAGTACTGCTTAGTAGCTTGCTCCTCGTGGCTTGCTCAACCTGCTTTCTTAAAGCCTGGGACTTCCAGCCCGGGGGTAGCACCACCCACATTGGGCTGGGCCCTCCCCCATTTATTACAAATTAAAATACCCTATAGGTGGGCTGGAGAGATGGCTCAGCAGTGGATGCTCTTCCAGAAGACCCGGGTTCAACTCCCAGTCCCCACATGATAGTTCACAACTGCCTGTAACTCCAGTCCCAGGGGATCTGACACCCTCACACCAATGCTTATAAAATGAAGATAAATAAATAAATAAATAAATAAATAAATAAATAAATAAATAAATAAAGCCCTATAAGCTCACCTATAGCTGATCTTATGAAGGCATTTTCTCAAATAAGCTTCTCTTCTCTCTGATGACTCTAGCTTGTATCAAGTTTACATACAACTAACCAGCACCGAGCCACAACCCCAACTTAATTCAAATTGTTTTGAGGATTATTCCATAGAAATATGTTGAGGTTCTCCCACAGAGTAACTGCTGCTGTTACTCTGCTAAAAGCCACAGCGTTAGACCAAATCCTTAGGCTTTATTGCCACACCCGTAGCTTAGTCTCCACTGTCATGGCAGAAGTCTTTCTTCAGTGGCTGACACAGTGGATGCTTGGTCTCTGTGGCTCCCAGTGTCCGCTTTCTCCTCTGTGTGGGATGTGCTGGAGAAGAAGGTGGATTCTGGTCCTACTTGGTGATCATGTGCTGGGGACACGTGTACTGCCAGTGCCTGGGATGTTGAATGGAGAATAACCAAGGCAAGTGCCTTGTGCTACAAAAAACATTTGTCATCTTGGTTTCATTGTAGCAGATCATACACATCTGGACATTTATTTATTCATTTTAAATTTCCTACTTTAGTGAAGCATAGGTTTTTTTTTTTTTTTTAGGGTGCATCCTCATGGCTTTTGAGGTTTTATTGGTATCTTTTGTAATGTCTCTAATTTTAATAGCTTGAGTGCTCTCACTCTGTTTTAGATACTCTGGCTACTGGTTTGACAGCTTTGTTCATCTTTTCAAAGAACCAACACTTCATTTCATTGATTCTGTGTATTATTATTTTTTACTTATATGTTATTAATTTCTGCCTTGCTCTTAATTATTTCTTGCCATCTACTGCTTTTGGATTTGGTTAAGTTATGTTTCTCTATAGACCTAAGTTGCATTATCGGGTTATTTATTTTGGATCACTTGACTGTTTTTGATGTGGGCATTTATTTCTGTAAACATCCTTAACTCCCTACATGTGTCCTGTAGTTTTTGGTATGTCATTGTTTCATTTTCATTCATTTCAGAGATTTTTTAAATTTCCATCTTGATTATTTCAGTGACCCAATTATCATTCAATAATGTGTTGTGTAATTTCCATGTGTACTTTCCACAGTCTCTCTTCTATTGACATCTACCTTTATTCCATTTGATCAGATAGACTATATGACATTATTTCCATTTTCTGGTATTTTCTAAGGCTTGCTCTGTGTTATAAGACATAGTTCATTTTGAAGAACTGTCATTTGTTGCTGAGAAGAATGTGTATTCTTTAGTGTTTAGGTGGAATTTTCTATGGACATCCATTAGTTCTGATTGACTTATGATGTCATTTAACTACAATGTTTTTGTGTTTAATTTTTGTCTGGATAACTTGACTAATGATAAAAGTGAGGTATTAAAGGCCCCACAATTGCTGTGTTGAGATTAATCTATGGCTTTGGATCTAGTAGAGTTTGTTTAATGAAATTAGGTGTAACTGGATTTAGAACTGTAAAATCCTCTTGATGGATTGTTTTCTTAGAGCCCATTTATCTCTTCTAACGAGTTTTGGTTTGAACTTTATTTTGTCAGATATTAAAATGGCTACTCCTACTTGTTTCTTAGTTCCATTTGCTTAGAATGCATTTCTTCCTTTTTATATTCTAAGGTAGAATCTTTTCTTGATGAGTTGTATTTCTTGAAAGCAACAAAAGATGGATTCTGTCTTCTAGCCCAATCTTATTGTCTATGTCTTTTTATTGAGGAATTGAAAGCACTAATAGTCAGAGTTAATTTAGCTGTGTAGTGATTCTTGTCATCTTGATTATTGTGTTTTCATTATTGTGTTTTCACACCTTTCAATGAACTGCCTTGATACTGCTTTTCTTTTCCTGTGGTATCCTGGGTGTCTTTATCCTTCTCTTTAGTCCAAAGTATTCCTTCAGTATTCAGTGGGACTGGCTTAGTGATCATGAATTCCTTTAGTTTGATTTTGTTTCTTATTTACTCATAAAAGCTAGCTTTGCTGGGTATGATATTCTGCCCTGGCAGTCAGGATCTTCCCAAGACCTTCTGGCTTTAGAAGTTTCCACTGTCTAATCAGCTGTTAGAAAGGCAGGGACATTAGAGTATGTGACTTTGCCTGTCATTCTCTCTCTCTCTCTCTCTCTCTGTCCCTCTCTTTCTTTCTCTCAGCTTTCAATAGGTTTTTTTTTTAATCTTTTGTTTTTAGTGTTTTAATGTGGGATCATAATGGCCCAGGGTTAATTGGGGAACAATCAAGGAGAGTTTCAACCCCAGAAACTCATATGAAGACAGCAGGCATTGGCTCCCATCCCTCTCCCAACCTGGTGCAAGAAAGTTGGCTGCTCCACCATCAACCCCAGGAAGAACGTACTACTCTGACAGTTATCCGGCCTCACTCCCTGTTTTATCGTATAAGGTTTTCCCTCTTGGACCCCCTAGCCCCTGAGTATGCTGATGAAGTATCCTTCAATGCCTCTGCCCTGGCCAATTATACATGATCATACAAACCTTGACCCAGAGACCCTGCCCACCTGCCCAGGGGCATAAAGACCCCTTTCCCCTCTAATAAATAAAACCAGTTCTCTGAAGGTGTCCCAGGTACATGTGTTCTTTGCCCCAGCGCACTCGCTGCCGACTGAGACCCTACATTATTTATTTATTTATTCCCTATGGAGCCTGGCCATTGTGTGGTGGGTTGGCTCAGGAGGGTTCAGGATGGCCTTTCTCTTGAACTACAGACTGTTTGCTTTATTTCAACTACAGAGCAATAGCTGTCTCTTACTTCTGTCCACAGTAGATTCCAGATGGTCACCAAAAGTTGTTCTCTTGTTGTCTTCCTGTCCCAGCAAATAGAACAGTTCCAGTTTTCAGTTAACCTTGAAATTATATGACTCTTTAAAAAATTTTTTTCTTTTTTTCCCACATGTCAGCAAATCCCCCATCTTCCAAACATGACCATAATCTGCATCTCATCACTGGTGGCCCACCACATGTGATGATGGCCTGAGTCACCACATTCGCTGATGGCCTATCTGCCTCCCCTCTCCTCACCCACAGTGTCTCAGGACAGGAACTAGAGTAACCACCACAGCACCTACTCTAGATCAGCCCGCGGCTTTCTCTTACTCAGAGTAAAAACCAAGTCCTTCGCAGGACCTATGACATCTCCCATGGCTCTTTCCCCCCCTTCCCCCACCATTCCCCTCCCTCCCTCTGCTCCTTTCATGGTGTCCCCCCTTGCTCTGTCTCACACACCCTGAGCACACTCACACCTCAGACTTTCTGCATTCCCTCTCCCTTCTGCCTACAGTGTTCATTCCCTGGTGCCGGTCCCTCTCCTCTCTCAGGACTTGGGGCAGACGACACCTGCCTTTTCTTTCTTCTTAGCACTACCCACTGCATCACTTAGGCAGGCTGGATATTTGTGGTTTTCACCACCGAATCCTCACTACTCTAAGAAGGGCTCGGTTGGCACCCAGTGAACACGGAGTGCACAAAGACAGAGGTGAATAAATCGGTGTCCCACCATCTTACAGAACCACTCCAGTAGTGAGAAGACGGGTGAGAAGGTGGCTAGACAGGTATAGACACAAGCCAGTGGCATAGATGACAAACTTATGGCTAGATAGACAGATGGAAACTGTGGGTAGACTGACGTCAGGTGTCCTTCCCAGTTCTCTTCCTTAGGAAAAATGGGACCACGCACTCAGACAATCACAGACAGAACACTCCTATGTAAGGTTAAGGAAAGCATATAATCACTGTGTATTCTGTATTTCTCATACATTAGGAATCAAGGCCTTTCATTTGACAATCTTAAAGCACGTTTCCAAAAGAGCACTGTAATTACATACATCACTATTGTACATCAAGTGGTGTTAGGAGGCTTAATGGATTCAGGAGCTCACTTGCTCGTGACACATCTATATTATATAAGAAAATACAAAATGAGCCCAAGTGGCAGTCTGACATTAACACTGTGTCATCGGAGCCTCAGAAAATCGATTATGCTGAGGACTATTAGCATAAGAAAAGGGGAAATGACTTGTAGATTGTCTCCAGTCTCATGGCGCCTTTGGAGCAGCCAGTCACCTCCGCTGACTCCATGTGTTCTGTCTCCCCAGGTATGTCACAGTTGAACAAATTACCAGAGGAAGGCTTTGGGGAGGAAATGGGGCTCACTTTTGTGGTTAACCAAAAGTACGACTCTGAAGTGAAAGTGTGGCGTGTATGCTCTGTGTTGACCACACTGGGTCAAGAAAAGTTCTCGTGAGACCAAGCCCCGACAAACTTTCCAAGTTTAGAGCATGGCTCTGGTGTCTAGTGGCCTAATGGCATGTCCCTTGGCACAGTGATCCTCTCTTCAGATGCCAACAACCTTCATCCTCCTTTCCCTCAAAGTGTCACACAGAAGAGCCTCTAGCAACAGCTTAAACGCTCACCTCTTTTGAGATTCACACACAACTTTTTTAATATATCATGACCAGAAGCAAAACTACTGACAGGCCTATAGTGAGTCTCAGGCCCATCCTCTGTGTGTAGGTACAATAATTTGACTGTCAAAGCCCATGCAGATGAAATTGGGTATGACGCTCCAATCGTATCTAGCATGAAACTTGTACATTACAGGGAACTGTCTTACTCGTGTGAAGTGTGAAAGAGCGGCTGGCCCCCATTCCTCAGCCATGGTCATAGACAGCTGGAGAACCCTGAAGTTATAGCACCTCATCTTGTGACATGAAGTAGAAATCGCAAGGAGTGCTCTTCGGATCTGTGAGTCCCAGGGAAACAATTCCATGTCTTAAGTTGCACGTTTGCTTGGATGTAAGTAGGATACAGTTCTTTCAAATGCTCCTGTGCATCGGCAAGATTATTCTGAGCACCATCCCCACCTCAAGAGCAGCTCGGAGGATCTCATAATACAAACCACAAGAAGTAATGAGGCTTTCAGCCTGAAATCAGCCTGTCACTTGCTGTTATGGTTTGAATAAAAATGTCCCCGATAGGGTCATATGCTTATATGCTTAGTCACCATGGAGTGGCACTGTTTGAGAGGGATTAGGAGGTGTTGGACTAGGTATGGTCTTATTGGAGGAAGTGTGTCATTGTGGGTGGGCTTTAGGGTTTCAAAAGTCCAAAGCCAGTCCCAGGGTCTCTCTCTTTCTGCTGCCTTTGGATTCAGATGTAGAACCCTCAGCTACTATGTCTGCCAGTATGCCACTATTTCCCCTCCATAAAGATAATCAACTAACCCTCTGAAGCTCTAAACAAGCCCCAAATAAATACTTTCTTTTTATGAGTTGCCATGGTCATGGTGTCTCTTCACAGCAATAGAACACTGACTAAGACACTTGCTTTTATACCTTAGTAGCCCAAAGCTCCAAAATGGTCAGCCAGGATCAGCTACCTGACCAAAGTTAAATAATAGGGACAGTGAAGAATAATAGAGAAGCCTGAATAGTAGTGTTGAGTTCAGCTCAACCTTGGTCACCATCTAGCCATCTCTCTTCAGAGAAGCATTTCTTCCCCATTGGAGACAGCAACTAGTGTGAGACTTTACCTGGGGATGTGTGAACAAACATCTATTCACCCCATAAATGGTAGACAGTAGTAACCCCTCCCGAGTGTAACAGAGAACTAGTGTATTTTTCAGGGTTTACTTTCAATAACCCGGCTGGCTCAACAGCAGGTGCATCCCTGAGAAGCCCAACCAACCTGGGCAAGAATTTGTGAAGAGCTGAATCCCTAGGGCTCCTGCTCAACCAAAGCAGCTCAAGAAATCTCCTGAGAGAGTCTTTTTCAGTTGAGTTGGTGGGAGCCTCTGCTGGGCAGCTCAGTTGCTCACTGGCTCTAGGTGGGTGGGCTGGCATGAAGTTCTTTTAAGCAGTTCAGCTTGTCTAAGAGTCTTTAAGGCAGTGAGTAGGTCTCTGTCTCTTCAGGTGGCTTGCCTGGTCAGAGTGTCTTTCAGGAGGCCTTACTGGTCAAATATGCTTGGGGAAGTTGGGACCTAGTGAATCTGGTAAGTTTCAGGGACTTCCTGAAGCTGTTGAGTTCGTTTATTCCTGACCTTAGCTCAGCAAGCTTTCCTGTGGATTGGAATGTTTTACCTCCTCCTGTGTCTAAAGGAGCTTTCCTCTAAGATGAAAGCTTTTAACTTGAAGGAAATCACTACACAATAATATTAGGGAGGGACAAGGGAGAGAGAAGTTGGGGAAAGGACTGAAGGGAGAAAACTCTAGCAAGTTTCCAGTAAACAGTTTTTACTTTATTTAACAGACCTTAACATTTGCTAATTAGTATTTTACAGATTGAAAGGATGTCATAAAACCAGTGTACCATGCAGCTGCTTTCCCTAAACTGAACAGAAGAAACTACAAGATAAACCTCAGACCACAGGGGCTTTAAGATTAGTAGCAAGTGAGGTAACAGAAGATCGTGACACTTGATAGAGGTCCTCATCATGCTAGTTCCATGAACTGCTATGACAGGGCTCTGGCAGAGTCAGTGACTTTTCAGAGGCTTTGTGTTGGGGCAAATCATGTGAAAGTGGGCATGTCGTGGGTTTAGTAACACAATGAATACTGTTTTTACAAACCTGAATAATTGATGATGAAGAAGTGGGAAGGGTGCTCTAACAATTGCTTAGTAAGAGTAGTATCATTCTCTGTGATCAGATTTTTTTCAGACCACAAACAGGATGCAGATGAATGGTGCTGAGACAAAAAGTTTGGGTGCCAGAAACAAAGATGATCACCAAAAAAGAGTTTGTTTTACATGGCTTTGTTAAAGTAGGCAACCACTTTAAAACTTGCCATTTTCTAGTTTTAAGTTCAGTCATGACACATAATACTTTAAACGATTCTTTACTGGTGTAAACACATGCTGAAGGTAGCTTATCCATCAGTTTATATACGGACATTATAAACAAGGAAAGGGAGAACTGTTTTACTACCTTTTATACCATATAAATTATATGAAAGTAATGGCTTTTCATTAAAACAGATATATATAATAAAACCCTATAGAGCACTCCAAACTAGAAAAATACTCACTCTTAGCACTACAGCCACATTCTCCACCATATATCATGTACTACTCAATTAATAAGCCTCAAGAAACTTGTAATTATTAGACATAAATAAGATGTAAAAAATCTTCAAGGAGGCATACTAAGGAGAAAGCTAATTTCAGTCATAAGTGAGTTTTAAAGATAATTTCTTCTAATGCCGGTGAGAAGGCTCTGCAGGTAAATGCACTTGCCTCCAGAGCTAATGACCTGACTTTGATTCTGGTAACCTACAGACAAACATAACTGGTTCTTACAAGTTGTCCTCTGAGCTTCACATGCATACAATGGTGAGCACATACACACACACACAAACTCTCTCTCTCTCTCACATATACACACACACACGTAAGTAAGTAAGTAAACTTTCTTCAGTAGCTTCATATCCCAAGCACGTAATAATATAACTGGTATTTAGCTTTCTGAAATACTGGATTGAGCTGTGACATTTGATAAGAGCCCCTCGTGGTGGTAGCATCCACCTGCTACGCTGTTTAAGTTTGGGGACGTGAATGCAAGGTCCACTGCCCATCAAGTTGCTTTTGCTTTCCCTGGCACTTATTCTTCTCTTTCTGTGTTTCCAACTGCATGTCACAGCGTCTCCTGGAAATTCTAAAATCTTGGCTTTGCTGGTTAGCAGCCCACAGTCCTGTTCTGAGAGGTGTACCGTAGCACCATACGCAAGCCTAACCACAGACTCTTTGACCTAAGCGTCCATTGAACAATCTGTGTCATTCACTGTTTAAGACTGGAAATAAGAGTGGGCCAGACTGCTTTCTGACTTTGGGATTTTTGCTTCTGTGAAAGAAAAAGAGAAAGAAATGAAATACAAACTGATGAATAAGTGGGGAAATGATTCTAGAGGCTGATAAATGTCACTAGGGAAACAAACAGGTAATATGATAGAGGGTACAAGAGGAGGGTCATATTAACAGGGCCATTTAGGTCAGTCCTTGCTGAGGACATGGCTTCTCGGCCAGACCTGAGTGACAGGAAGAAGCCAAGCTGTGTATTCCAGAACCCACAGAACAGAACAACAGGAGCTAGAAAGAAGAGACCGGCATTATGTTATCGGAAAGGGAAACAGCTGTGAAGGGCAGTGAGGAGGTTGGAGAAGGGAAGGGAGCAGGGGCCAGATCAGGAATGGCATCACAGGTCGTGGTGGGAAGCTGCAATTCTGGCCCCTGAGTGAAGGATCATCACCACAATGAGGAACCCTGTTCTCGAAGGTGTTGCAGTCAGGGAGGGGCTGCTGGCTGTGCTGTTGTAGGTTGAATCCTATGTAAGGGTGTCAGGCATAGAGTTGAGTTTGGGCCAAGAGCTAGTACTTGACCAGTCTGTAAGCCCTGTATCCACCACGGGGGTGATTGATCATCTGTAGAAAGAAAGGGTTTTGTTGTTCTGGGAGACAGACTTTCACAAAGCGCAAAATGGCTTTGGGCTCACCAAATAGCTGAGGCTGGCCTTGAACTCCTGATCCTCGTGCTTCCATCTCCCAAGTGCTGAGATCACAGGCGTGTGCCACCACCTCCCCCCCCCCCACAAGTTGTATGATGCATCAGAGTTTGAACTCAGCTCTAAAAAGAGAGCTCCTTTTCACAGCACATAACACACTGTGAGGGAGCAGCCTCCAGAGTGAAAGCCTGGAGTATGTTGCAGCTCTGTGCACAAGGATGGTAGTTATTGTCACGAAGAGACAAGAAGAAGGTTCTGGCCGCATCTGGGGTGGAGATTGCTGGTGGATGAAATAGGAGAGGTGAGGGGAAAGGAGTGATCAAAGTGAGTCTTAGGTTTGCGAGGAGCAGTGCTGTCCATGACTGAGGTAGGGAAACTGGGATTTTTATTTTGAGGACAGAGTAAAATATTTAGCTTAGGCTGCGGTTACCAGCAAATGCAGTGTCAGGAGCCAGAGTCATACCTTACTTCAGTTGATGAAGTTTGCAGCTTCGGTAACTGTGATCCAGAAGTACGAAGCTGTGGCTTCATTTGGATCTCCCCATGATTCCTGATTCATTAGGAAAGGAGGCAAGGAAAAGACGGGGGTAGAGGGACCAGAGTCAGTTCTGTATGGAATGCTTCAGTCAAGGGAAGACATGGCCTCTCAAATGTCCAGCCTGGCCCTCTTCTCTTCCCTGTGATGGTGGGAATACTCAGAACCCTTCGTGGAGGGAGTTGGCATGCATGTTGGGGTCCTCTCCCGTCACATTCTCCAGGGCTTTACTGCTCATCCCACTGACATTCCCTGCTGTCCCTGGGAGCTAACAGCAGTTGGCTGAGGACTGATGGAACCTCTGGAACTCCCTGACTGACAGCCCTATACAAGCTGGACCAGGGTACCTTTTGGGTGTCTGTCATACCTCCACCCAGCTCCTGGCTCTGTGGGCCAAGGTCCCTTGTCCCCTGGGTGTGATGTCTGCTGACTTTCCCCCTAGATGCAGTAGAGAACCCTTTGGCTAACACGGGGGGTTCCGACTCCCGTCCTCACACAGGAAAATTAACGGAGCTTTATCTTTCTGCAGCTCACCCCATCTCTGTCTGACTGTACTATTGAATGTACTCAGGAATGCTGTCACCACCTCTTTCCTAATGCCCAGGTGGGTGGCACAGTGACTACATGGGGGGATAATTGCCACTGGTGGACCCCATAGCAAAACAAGGAGACAGTGCCCTCATTATCCTTTCAAGAAACATCACATATCTCCTCTGACTGCCTAGGGCTTGGGGGAGCAAAGACAATCCCTCGGTGCCTCCCTCTGCCCTTGGCACTAGATGAGGTAGGCTTTTACCTTAAATTCCTTCCACTTTATATTTCTGGCTGCGAAGAAACATCTAGGCTCACAGTAGAGCCATCAGTCAGTTGGGCGGTCTTCCATGTATTTACTGAATCTACCTACAATGAAGGAATTAGTTCTTTCCACTCTCATAGCTACACCTCTGAGTTTGAGGAGTGACCTGGCTTTTTTTTTCCTAATAAAGACAATAAGCTATTTTTATATGGAAACGTATCATACTTGTAACATGAGTTTATAGCCCTTGACACTGTCAAGGCTGAAGACATCGTTTGAGTCTTTGGCATCTGGCTGAGTAACACTGGGAACTGGGGACAAGGACTTTAAGTCATGCCAGAGAGGAGCAGAAAGATAAGGGCTGGCTCTTGGGACAACCCATTCTAGGTATCATGAAAGCATGAAGGAGCCTCAGAGCCCACAAAAGTAAGCTTGCATGTGAGACTGGCAGAGAGTTAATAATGTGTGGTGAACTGGAGTCCAGGACGCAGCAGGTCTCCAGAGGGAGGGTGGCATCTGAATCAAGTGTTGCCGGAAGGTCTGACTGGTACAAGATCCCGTCAACATATGCTGACCCTAACCCAGAGAGACACTCACGCAGAGCTTACCTAGGAAGACATTAGGGATTACGTTTCCAGGTCGTAAATCAACTCAATTGATCAAAGAGGATCCCTGGCAAAAAAAAAAAAAAAAAAAAAAAAAAAAAAAACTCATAAATTCATGCCACCCTTTGAAAGGAAGATGATGTTCTTCTCAGCTGTGGTCTTTGAGCCAAACTGAAACTCCAGTAGCTGACTGTGACCATGAGTGCTGGCCACCGGAGAGTCCCGGTGATTACTGAGAAACACGAGCAAGCTCTCCGGGGGATCCGCCGTCCGCCTCTTGCTGAGTGTCACACAGGCTGGGACAACTCTTTCTCTCTCTGCTTCGCCTATCTTTTTCTGAAATCAACCTGGAAAACACTGTCGTTCTTTTGGGCACACACTGAAGTGCACAGTTCTGAGTGAGGCAGACCTCTCCTCAATAGCATGCTTGGTGTCACAGGTGTGCTGGAAAGGGGACTATTGTCAGAGAGAGATCCCCGATTTCCACCAGTGAAACAAAATCCTGGGGTACCCACCCCCCTCTTATCCTGATCCCAACTCCCAACTGTGACTGACTGTGGCCATCATGGATATCTTACTCATTTCCCCTATTCCATCTGACCTGTTAAATCCAGTTTTAGGAAGAACCTAAACGAGGGAGTCCCTGGGCTGCAGACCATTTAAGTGAGCATGGCAAGAAGCCAAGTTTGTCTCCGGGGCCCACCCCAGAGCGAGTCAGCAGATCTTGAGAGAGATGAGGAAGTCAACTCTACCCTAGCCCTACCACGCTGTCCTGACACAGAGCCTTTGTGACAGAGGCTACAGCTGAGAGAGTCAAGCAACTCGTGGGAACATGGGGAAGCTTCGTAGGGTACTGGGTGGCCAGACCAGCACAGCTGTGTACCTCTCTGTCTATACCTCGTGATCATATCTGGTGATAAGGCCTTCTGTTTCAACTTGATGTGGGGTTTATAATAAGACAGTATGTGGATAATATTTAAGAGCTGGTCTATAGAAAAGGTTAAAAGAATTATTGCTGAGCGATAGACTGATTTTTTTTTTATTTTAAACTTTAGAGATGGCTTCATAATTCAGAGTGCTTGCTGCTCCTCCGAAGGGCACCAGCTCAGTTCTCAACACCCAAGTGACACCAGCTCTGGTATACGCCCTAAATCCCAGCAAAGGCAGGTGGAGTTCTGAATCGGGGGCCAGCCTGGTCTACTTAGTGACTTCAGGCCAGCCAGAGCGACATGATTAAGATCCTGTCTCAGAGATAAACTCATTAATTAAAGCTTAAAATTTGAAAGGAATTTAAAATTTTTTTAAATTTTTATTTTCTTATGGGGTGGCAGCTGGGGACACGTACCATGGCAGGTTTGTGGAAGTGAAAAGACGCCTTGTGGGAGTCAGTTTCTTCTTCAGCCGTTTGAGTCCCAGGGGCCCAAGTCAGGTCCTCAGGCTTGTTGGCATGGGCTTTTACTAACACTGTCTCACCAGTTCAGGAATTTTTCTCTTGAAGTTCCCTATGTATTTCAAACTTATGGGGGAGAATAATCCACAATTTCAAGTTTATCATATTCACCCGTCCACAGTGCAACACCACATGACAGCTATGAGACTTAGTCTCACGGTGAGAGGCCACGCAGGCGTGCCAAGCCGCTTGTGTGAGCATCTTCTTCCCCAGCAGCCATACCGGAAGGAAAAGACGATCCTGCTAGAGACGCCCGTGGAGTCTCACCCCTAACTCTGGTGGGCAGGCTCCTAAGGCTTGCTTGCCGTCTCCTGCTTGTCACATACCTGTGTCGTCCTCGAGAGACAGGGTGACAGGATGAGCTCTCTGCGATGCTCGATGCTCGGACAACAGTGGCTTCGCTAGCTGACTGGTGCATCTCGCCCTCGCACTGTGATGGAGCCAGCTGCCACTTAAGATCACCTCCAAGCCAGCAGCCAGGAGGACTCAGTGTTCCCGGCCTAATGACCCCACGAGGCATAGAATCTACCCATCTAAACTAGGAGGGAGCTCCTGCTTCCAACGGAGCCTTCAGGTGGGACCACACCTGCACCCTCTTTCTTGATACCTCGATGCAGCCTTGCAAGAGGCCTTGAAACACAGGATTCCCAAGGGTGACCTCTGAAAAGCCAACTATGCAGCTGTAAGCAAATGTGGCTTTAAACATCTAGTTTTTGTTTGTTACACAACCATCACTAACTGACAGAGGGTTGGGGGTGTAAACCAAACCCTGAGCCATCTTCATTGGCCCCTCCTCCCCCCCACCAGGGGTCAGGTAATAAGATCAGGTTGTGAGGAAGTGAGGAGCAGAAACGAAGTTCAGTGTTTTTGAATCTTCCACCTCAAAGACCTGAAGAAAGTGCGGGCGGTGTGTGGAAGGGCAGAGCCAGTCCTCTGGGGAAAGGAGGGTTCAGCAATGACTGAGTGCCACCTAGTGAGAACGGCTGTGTCAAATGGCCTGAAGCTTCCACAGAAGTGGGTGACTTTTTACACAAGCAGCTCTCAGAGCTTACAACATCCTCCTGAGACTGTAAGCTGCTGTTGGTACACCCAAGGCTTCCAAGACTGAAGACCTGGGTTCAGGCCCAGAGCCCACGGGGTGGAAGCACAGGCTCCACTCTCCATGCTTTGTCTCCCAGTTCTACATTTTGGTATATGCACAACCATCCCCAAGTAAATTTTTCAAATACAGTTGTAGATTATTTTCTGTTTTTGTTGAGGATGGGGAGAAATTGTACTTGTTTACTTAATCCCAGCTGGAGGTTATCCCAGCTCCTAATGCTGATTTCATTATCTTTCAGAGCAAAAAAAAAAAAAAAAAAAAAAAAAAAAAAAAAAAAAAAAAAAAAAAACTATCTGTATTAACGAAAGGAAACACTGCCAGATGCACTAAATATTCAGCAGTTTAAACGGATCATTGAATGCAAATGACTCTCCCCGCAAAGGCTCTTCCTAAAGAGCAGCCCCATTTATTTCCTATGCTAATTATAATTCTTACTGTTACATTGCATCAATAAGGAGAGAGCAGGCTATTAGAGAACAGAAGCCATATTCAAAAAAAATCACAGCAGACAAGTCTCTGTGGGACACTAATAGCAATGAACACACCTGCTGCCATCTTGGCACCTAACGTCATTTTCCTTTAAATGGAACTAGAATTCTTTAGAGAAATGGAAGCTTCTAGAACTGGGCCAGAAAATGGACAATATGAGCCTGGAGTATCTCATGGCAAGAGAAAAAGAGGGAAAAGAGAGGGAGATGGGGAGAGAGTAGGAAAGGGGACATGTAGGGAAAGGGAAGGAAGAAGAAAAGGGAAGAGAGGAGGTAAGAGGAGGGAGGCAAAGAGGGAGAAAGTCTCCCTCCGAATACTAAATTGGAAAAGCCATACTGATGAACTCAAAGGGTACACTGATGACAACTTCAGCCAGCTCCTGATGATCAATCTTGGAACAGTATGAGCAGTAAGTAAAGAAAGCATCATCAAATTACACATGGAATATTTTGTTAGTTCACAAGCTGATGCACCAGTGCACCTCTGGGTTGCTTAGCAACCTGATGTCATGTCCTGCTGACCGGCAGATAAAGGCAGCAGGCCGCCACTTCTCTTTCTTCTCTTCTCTCCACCTGTCCCTCTGTCTGTCTCTGTCCCTGCTTTGCTCTCACACACTATCCGTTGTCTCTCTCACAGCTCACTCAGTCTCTAGCCGCTCTTCTCTCCTTCTCTTCCCTGCGGTTCTCACATTAAACTTCCTTGTACCACATCTGTTGCACAGCCTGTAATATCTGTGTCATAACAATACTGGTCTCTCCATTTATCGAGTGAAGTATTTATCCGTACACATTTGTGGGTGGTTTATATTTCATCTTATGCTTTGAAGGGGAGTGGGCCCCATACTGTTGTGGGGGCTTCATATGAATGCATATGATGGGGGCTCAGTTGGGATGCAATGTTACACATTCTGCCACCATCGTCTTCTACAGATGAGGAAACTGAGGCAGAAGTCCCATGCATAAAGTCACAGGTATACAAGTGGCAGATTTCTCGGGCTCAAGTTTATAGCATGCTTTATGTTGCCCCTCAGGGTGCTGGGGAGGCTCAGTAGGACAATGTGTTCTAAATGTGTGGCTATCCTGGCCAAAAGATCGATGATTGCAGGTGCTATCTGTGTAGAAAATTAAAACGATCCACAGAACTAGAAAATAAATGGTAAAAATAAATTTAATGAAATAGATAATAAAGGAAAGCTATAGGGTATCAAATTTTTGTGGTGGCTTCCATGAGAATGGACCCCATGGACCCATGTTTGCATATGTGGTCCCCAGTGGGCGGAACTGTTTGGGAAGGGTTATGAGGTGTGGCCTTGTTGGAGAAGGTGTGTTGCTGGGTGCAGGCTTTATGGTTTCAAGATTCTCATCATTCCCAGTGCTTTTCTGCCTCATGTTTATCTCTCAAGATGTGAGCTTTGAGCTACTGCTCTAGCACTTTACCTGTGTGCCTGCTGCTGTGCTACCCAGTTACAGTCATAGACTGTAACCCCTCAAGTAAACTCTTTCTTCTATAAGCTGCCTCGGTCATGGTGTCTTATCATAGCAATAGACAGAAAGAAGTTGGTACCAGGGAATAGGCTATACTGTGATGGGCCTGACTTTTTTCTTTCTTTCTTTTCTTTTCTTTTTTCTTTTTGAGGAATGTGGACTTGAGATCAGGAAAGCAGTTGAATGTTGTGAGAAGGGCACAGTGGGTCATCCTAGTAGGATCTTGGAAGACAGCAGTGCTGAGAGCAAAGTGGACTATACAGACCCAGCTCAAGAGGTTTCAGATGGAAAGAATACCAGCAACTGGGCTAAAGACCATACTTGTGATAGTTTGGCTGCTTTCTGCCCTTTTCCTAAAAATCTGACTGAGACTGAATATTGAAAAATATTGGATAAATTTCCTTGCCAGGGGAAAATTCAAGACAGCTTCACACGGACTCTGCCTCATTATTATTAGAAGTCACCAGTATGCAATGTCTACAGTGAAAATTAAGGTAAAAAAGAAAAAGTTAGGAAACTGTAAAAAACTTGAATCTTTATAAGGTACAAAATACAAATGTTTTACAAGGTTTTATTAAAGAAAGTATATAATTTGTTAATTTTGATTTTCAACAAATTCCAGGTAATGTTCTAGGAAAGTGACTATTAAAAAGTCAAGAAGTGAGAGGGCTGGTAGGTAGAAGATAATATGCTGATAGTGTTCTATTGTGGTGGGCTGCATTTGGTGCTAAGTACTCACATCTCCCCGACCCACGCTCTTTGCTGCGTCACCTTGGAGAGTTCTGAGCGGCGGGCCAGGTGACCACTTCGTCACTGAGCAGCCGTGACTGCTTTGGCTCTGCAGTCTGGGCAGATGTGATCAGAGCAGAAGCCTGATGTGCATGTCACCCTTGAGCGTGACATACTTTCCCTATGACCATGGGGAGAATATATCTGTGCTACCCAACCAGTCTCAGGCCCGGGAGCACCAAGCACCTCATCCTAGTCCACCCAGGCTCAACAGATCCTTCAAGGAAAGCCCAGCTGAGCCCATAGATGTGTGCAAAATTAATGAATCTCACTAGAATCTGGTGAAGTTCTGAGGTTGTTTGTTACACAGCAAAAACTAACTGCTGTATGTAAACATAATAGCCAGTTGGAAGACACCACACACACACACACACACACACACACACACACACACACACACACACACACTATACTTGTATTAAGGTAGAAAACACTCCAGCCCTTGTTTATACTTTAATACCTAAGTCGACATTCCACAAGGCCCATGAATGCTTCGTACAGCATATCACACTAAAGCACTCAAAAGAAAATGTGCTTCAGCACAAGTGCTGTACCCCAAAGCTGCAGTGTTCCAGATCTGGCCAACAATCCACCTGCTTCCCTGCCAGAGGCCTCGGAGTCCTTTGGGCCGGGCTCTCTCATGTCATTTGCCATATCTGGAACTTATCCACCTTCACTGCCCACAGGGCTCTCTGAGATCTTCCCTTTGCTTCAGACCCTAACTATCCCCAAGCCTTTGCATCAACTATAGAAGCTCTAGTTACCTTGCTGTCTGTCCCTCTTGTGTGGTAGACACACTGGAGCCACAAGGCCTTGTGTTCCCCATCCTTTTGTTGTTGTTGTTTCCCCCTGCTCTTTCGCAAGCTGCCTGTGTGACTCACTCGCTTGCTTTCTTTGAGACTCTGCCCAAATCACCATCATGGAGAGGCTTTCACTGGCTGCACAGTAGGCCACAACTCTGCTCCCCTCCCCAAGCCCCCGCCTCTGCACTGGCTTTTGTCCTCCTCGCACGGCTCAGCACTTGACATAGTACCAGAGTATTTATTTCTATTTGTTTCTCATTGTCTTTCTGCACTCTCTAAAACGTAGGCTGCACAGAGCAGGATTTTGGTTTTTGTTCGCTTCTTTATCCCAAGAGCCCAGAACAAAGCACAGGATATAGGTCCTCAACAAATCCTGTTGAGTAAGTAGGTGAACCTAGGAAGAAACATCGTAAAAATTAATGGAACTTGTGTGAAATTAAAACAAAAAAATATCTATACATCTTAATTAAGGGAGATAGAAAAGTAGTCTCAAATATATAACTGATAACTGAGCTTTAGGAAAAGAGAGCCAATATCTTAAAGATAGAATTTCATCTTAAATTCATTTTAATTGTCTATGTTCCCTATAGTATTTAGTGGAAGGATCATCAAACAGATCTAAAGGACAACTTAGAATGTGAATATTTACAACTATTGAAACTGTTCTGCAAGAATGGACAGTAAGCACTAGGGGTATGCTCACTCGGTATGTGCAAGGACCTATGCTGGGTCCTTAGCACTGAAAATAAAAGGGTAGGCCTGTGTTCTCTACCAGCTGTTAAGATATTTAGAATGCTACAGAAAAAAGATCACGGCAACACCAGTGTAAACAGACATTTCATTGGCGGAGACTGTAGACCAGAAACAAACCTGTGATCAGCCATACTGATTTTCAAGTCGATGAAATTTAGATTCACCTAGACAAAACGCTAGACATGTCTGTGAAGGAGTTTTTAGATTGCATTAACTAACATGGGGATGCCCTCACCAAATGTAGGTGGCACCATTCCCTAAGCTCAGATCCCGGGTTGAATGAAAAGAGAGCAGGCTGGGCCCTAGCAGATATTGCTCTCTACTTTCTGACTTTGGATACAATGTGACCAGTTACCTATTCCTGCTCCCATGCCTTCCCGCCATGACAGACTGTAACCTCAAACTGTGAGCTGAAATCACTCCTTCTTCCCTCACGTGGCTACAATGTTGTAATGGCAGCCTTGGGGCAGTAACAGGATTGATCTCTCTAGAATCTACCTCCACATACTAGCTACTTGCCTCACTGTGATAAAACACCTGAAGGAGGTAACTTGAAGAAGAAGAAAGGTTTTATTTTGCCTTATAGTAGCAGGGGAAATATTCCACCCTGGCAGAAGCCCAGGAGCAAGAAGCCAGCTGGTCATACTGAGTTCACAGTCAGGAAGCCGCAGTGATGGCTCCTTGTGCTCAGCTCACTTTCTCCTTTTTAGAAGCATTTTTTAAAAGCCTATTTAATGTATGTATTTGCATATTGGCTTGCATGTGTGTCTGTGTGCCACATTCATGATCAGTGCTCACAGAAGCCTGAAGAAGGCCTCAGATCCCCCGGGACTGACGTTACAGATGGTTGTGAACCACCACATGAGTGCTGGGAATCAAACCCTGGTCTTGTGGAAGAGCAGACAGTGTTCCTTACATCCATACCACTTCTGCAGCCCCCGTTTTCTTCTTCTTCTTCTTCTTCTTCTTCTTCTTCTTCTTCTTCTTCTT
>NW_026596117.1:24689665-24732309 GCF_907164565.1 Psammomys obesus | reverse complement strand
CTTCTTCTTCTTCTTCTTCTTCTTCTTCTTCTTCTTCTTCTTCTTCTCCTTCGCCCCCTATCCCATGGTATAAGGTGGAGGTCCTCTCATCGAAGTCAACCTGGATAATCACTCAAAGACATGCCCAGAGGATGACTCCAGGTTCCGTCAAGTTGACAGTGGGTATGACTCACCAATGTACCCCAAAGGGATACACTGACTTTCTGAGTATATGAAGTGATCTTGGGATAAGGGTTGTGTGGGGTGGGTCAAGAGAAACAGAGAGTGGACCCTGGCATTGTCCGGAAGCACACAAGCTTTGGGATTCACTGTCATCAATTCAAGCTGCTAATCCTGTGACTAAGACATGCCTTCCCACACCTTAGCACGTGTTTCCACATAAATATACCCATTTTCCCATATAAAAATGGAGTTTTAAAAAAGGTTCAGAGCCCGATGTGAGAAGATACAGGAGGGGCTTAATATGAAGATTTGACTGAGTCCGAGATTTATAACATGGCCAGAAAAATCATCAGCACTTCTGACATGGACATGGACATCAACACATGGACCAGAGCAAAGGGACTGAGACAGGGACCAAGTTTCAAGCAAGGACAGACTGTGCTTACAGCAGGATGTGGAAGCCCCAGTTACGAAGATGGGCTGGGCTGTTATTAGGTAGTGAGTGGTGGGGAGTGAGGAAGAGAGTAATGGGCCCTGGGTCTCAGGCTGGGGAGAACTTCATGGCAGGGAATGGGGAACAGCATTTCTATGTCAGGCAAAGAAGAACTGGCTCAGGAGAGATTCTGGTGTCCAGGTAAAAAGCATCCTCCTCTGGGGAAAAGTGTATCCCACAGAGCGGGGAGAAATATTGATCTAAGAATTACTATTTCACAAGGAAATTAGTGCTGGGAGATTCTGGAAACTAGTTATCTTTATACTGTTTAGAGTGAAATGTGGAATTTTTTTTTTTTTTTTTTTGGCTCGGAAGCTTAGTTAAAAAAACAACAACAAAAATTTTTTTTTGGTCATTTTGTGTTGTGGCTTCCTAGAACAAATGACCATTTTTGTTGTAGAAATAATCCATGACACAGCCTTTTAATCACAAAATAAGTGTGTTAAGCTTTATCTTTTGGAACAAAATAAATGGCTGATTATTGTCTTTTGTCACTTATTGCGAAAGATGTTATCAGAGCTGGATCTTGCCTGCAGTCTGCTCCCCAGTCTGCCTTGTAGCTAAAGTCAGTGAGTCATTTTGGAGTTGGGCGCATTTCCTGCCGCTCATTTGCATGCATACTTGCATTCTGATGCTGAGAAAATCCTAGAAGCCAAGCCTCAGAAGTTATACAACTTGGACATCACCTGCTGTTTTGATGGTGTATTCGAGCAGAGCTCTCCTGGTGTCCTCAGTCTGCTTCTGAGTGCACAGGAGGAGGGGGGTGGGGGCAGAAGTGAACAGTGAAGAACAAACCACCTGTCCTCTTTCTATTTCATTCTTTACAGGAGGGAGGCCCTGCCCCACAGCCCTTCCTCCTTTGGCCACTAAGAGAGCAAATCCTGCACCAAGGGCTCAGAACACAACATTGACTCTGTTCGTGACCTACACACTCCTCAAAGGCTTCTGTGTTCAGCTTTTAAAACATTAGCTAATCACCTGCTGGGAAAGATGTGTTGTTATTTCTAAACAGTATACATGTGAATAATATATATATAATGAACTAACAAGAGCAAATTTATCAGTCATGTACTCAGTGATTGCTGAGCACTTAATGAATTTAGAATTTGTTTTTCCTGTTTCTGTAAGAATGCCATTGATATTTGGATGGAAATTGCATTAAATCTATAAATTACTCTGGACAGTACAGACATTTTAAATATATTCATTCTCCCAGTCCATAGATATACGTGGCGATTCCCTTGTGTGTACACATACCATCTGGAGTTTCTTTTATCAGTGTTTTGTAATTTTCACTATATGGCTTGTTTTACTTCTTTGGTTGAATTTCCTTCTAGGCTTTGGGGTTTGTTGCTGGCCCTGAACTGTTCGAGCCATCTTGCTGCCCGAGCATCCTATGGGCCTATGGGCTTGCACCCCCATACATGGCTTATTCCAAGGCATCTATCTTGTCTTCTTTCACTTTATTTTTGCTGCTGCTGTGAATAGACAGAATGCCTCTCGTGTCTTCTGAGTAAGTTCACTATGAGTGTATAAAATCTGACTGGCTTTTGTGTTGGATTATGAAGGATTTCACTTCACTTTAGTTTCATTGAATTCCTTTATCTGTGTCTTTTGGTAAAGTTTTGATTTTTTTTAAAAAATCTATATATCATGTCATTTCATAGCAGGTCATTTGGTTTCTTTTCTTATTTGTATACTTTTGATTTCTTTTATTTGATGCCTCATCCCATTCAAAATTGCTATCCCCCAAAATAGTAAGTGTTGACTGGCAAGAGTGAGGAGTAGAATGTGGGTACTGCTGGTGGGAACATAGATCAGTACAGACATCCTAGCGTCAGAGGTCAGAAAAACAAACAAACAAACAAACAAACAAACAAACCAGAAAATCAGATTGACCAGGGAATCTAGCAGTCCTGCTCCTGGTTCTATAGAAAGAAAATGGCTAAACACATCCTACAAGCAGAGTTCAGCACTAGTACCAACTCTAGCTCAGATGTAGGGTCAACCTACATGTCATGAGAGAAGAAAAGCATGGTGTGTGTGCGTGTGTGTCTACACATGCACGTGTAGGTGTAATACAATACGTTCTACTCCAAGACTGAAATTCTGTCATCTGTGCGGGATAGACACGGTTGGAGGTGGTGAAATCAGCCACACAGAAAAGCAAGGAGCTCTCACACATGGACATACTAGCCTCATAGTAGACAAGAATGAAGAGTAATTCCTGGAAGGTAGGAGAGGGAGAGGAGAAGAGGAGTTGAAAGATGTTGATAACAGGCACCAAGACACAGTTAGATAGAAGGAGTGAGTTCCGGTGCAGCGCAGTACCTCAGGAGGAGAACCAGATCACTGAAGTGCAGGAACTCAAAGGTTCCACATACGGGCACAGAGAGATGACGCAGAGGCTGGCTGCTCTTGCAGAGGACCTGGGCTTCATTCCCAGGACCCATAAGGCATCTCACAACCATCTCTAACTCCAGTTCCAGAGCACCAGATGCCCTCTTTGGTCTCCATAGGCACTGCATACATGTGGCAAACATGCAAACCAAACACCCACATACATAAAATAAAAATAAATGTTTACAAAAAGGTTCCATATAGACAAGTGATAGGATGGAAAGCGAGTTGCCTTGTTTGATAAAAACACACTGCATACCTGCACCGAAATATCAGCACACTGTCCCACAAATACATGCAGTTATTATGTGTTAATTTTAAGGAGATACATACAGATACACATAATTGCAATAATTACTGTGCTCAGGGAAAGCCTGGGGAACGACAGCAGGTCCTTACGGGACAGCTGAGGAAGAACATTCTAGGCGAGCTTAGCAAGGATAAGGGTGAAGACGTGAGAAGAAATGGCAACACGTTTTGAGGGCAGTCAGTAACAGGAAGTCAGCGTCCAGTGAGACTGGGCCGGATCAGATCAAACTTCCAAACTGAACTGTCATTATGGCTAGACAATATACTCCAAACTAAATAGTGTTTTTCTTCTGGGAGGAAGGACCAGATGGATAGTGCCTCCACCCTGATTCCTTGGAACCGTAAAAGTCAGGTGAGCCACCCTGACCCTGAGACGCACCCATATGTATGCATGCCGTCTTTACACTATCTCTTCTGGATGGTGGCGGGAAGGTGGCTCAAGGACTATGGGTCAGGGTAGAACTTTCTAGGTGGTGTAAGTAGCCAGGATTAAAATGGGACTCATGGCCCCCACTGCAGCAAAGTTGTGAGGGAAAAGTAGGTCTTCAGCTGGCTGTATTGCCACACTGAAATCTCCAAAGTTCTGTCAGAGAGAGGCACAGATCTGGACTTAGAAACAAAAGTTTTTCCCATAGGCTAGGAGGCCATCAGCCTCTTTAAGTGTCGACAAGAGGCAGGCATGTAGGACTAAGCTGTGGAGAGACTGGGGGATTTAGTAAAAAGCCATGTCTAGCAAGACGGCTCTCCTTTCCATAGTACAGCCAAATTCTGACAAATTCTGCGTCTCTCTCCTGAGAATGGAAACCCAGTTTAAACGCACCTCTCCATTCAAAAAGTGTTTCAAATTAATTGTTCTAGTATAAGAATAGCCGCACAAACCACTCAGAATCCGGTCTCAGACATGGATGGTTTATTGGACCACCTTTTCCAAGCTGATCAATCAGGGCCACAGTAAGAACACAGGAGCCTAACTGTGATGGGTTCAAGTTCTCACAGCAGGGTTTTTATAGAAAGAACCAGATGCAAAAGACATGGGGAGGGCAGTAACACATTTTGGCTAACTAGACAAAGTGCTATGAGCTAACCTTTAAGCTGATTGGCCCTAAGTGAGGTAAGTGAGGCAGGGCTTAGGGGCTTCTAGAGAACATCCAAAGTGTAACCAGTTGTGTAGATAAGAAGGGCGCAACCAGAGTGTAGCCAAGTGAATAGATAATGAAGCATGAGGTATAGCATTATTGAATCATGTAAAATATAAGGTCAGCTTGACCCTCTGGCTGGGCTGCTAGTGCCAGCTATGAACAACCTCTTTCCAGGAAGCAGAGATGAAAAGTTTTAAAATTTTGAACTTAAATTCACCTTAGGAAAAGAAAAATGGGAGCTGAACACAAAGATGGCTGCAGCTTTGTCTCAAATAGCAGGCTTATAACATTAGTGTCTGAGGTCAGTCCACAAGCATTTAGTCAGAGTTTGAGTCTCCTGTAAATCAGTATGGAGACTGGACTGAAGAACCAGACCACAGAGACCTTGGAATATGCACGGGAGTGGGAGGGGGGGGCAGAGTGGGGAGAAGTGGGGCAGGGCGGGGCAGCTGGAGAACAGTTAAGAGTTACACTTGAGGGTGTCAAGGCGGCTCAGCTGGAACTAGCACCAGCTGCCAAGCCGGCCAACTCAAGCTTGATTGGCAGAGCCCATGTGAAACAGCAGTGTTACCTACAACCCCAGAGTGCCTATGAGACAAGACACAGAACTGAACAGAAACTCGAAGGCCAGCTAGCCGGGAGTACACAGCACAGCAAAAATAAAAAGAGACCCTGCCTCAGAGACAGAGGGAGAGAACTGACTCCCTCAAATTGTGTCTTGACCTACACACACACACACCCTCCACAGTATTCATATTGAATAGATGAATTCTAAAAAGAATGTTTTTAAAGATGTGTTTGGGGGTTGAGGATGGTGTAGATTGGCAGTACGACACGCTTGCCTGGGTTAGGGTGCAGCTTGGTGCACAGTGTGCTTGCCTGGCTGAGCTCAATCCCTGCACACCCCAAAAAACCTGCGCTTGGGACTTTCAATATAGAATCTATTGATCCCTGGCTGTATGACTTTGGACAAATCACTCGCTTCTCTGTGCCTCAGTTTCCCCCTGTATAAAATCCTAAGGATAACTACAGTATTTTCATCAGTACTTTTTAGAGAATCTGCTTTCGGGTCATAGTGATGAACATAGCCACACACTAGAGGACTTGGTGGCTCGAGGGGTAGAGACTGAGGATGGCAAATTAGTCCCCATCTCACTTGGTGGCTTAATTTACATACAGTACCTAGGATCGGGGCTGATGTATGCCATAGGTGCTCTGGGTACCAATCAGCACCATTTGAGTACTGAGCTTGGATTTGTGTTTGTAACCTGATGTTACCCAGTGCTTACATAGTGTACTCTCCACCGTCTGAGGTGCTGCTGAAGCTCCTGAGGCCATTGCTCACAAGCACAGTGACAGAAGCCTGTGCTAACACAGAACAGCCCTTCATATACTCAAAAGTACACTGAGACTTCTCGGAGGTATGTGTGTGTGGTAGAGCATCCATTCCTAGGCCTGAGAATCTGTCAGTATCTAGCAATCCAATACAGTAAACTGAGGCTACACTGGCCAGAGGAAAACCCAATGAGTGGAAGGGGTCCCTTGCCTTCCCCTGATATCTCCAGCGCGACCCCTTCATTACACCTATAACTGTCTATCAGCATTTCCACTAATGTGGAGGGGAAAACACAGACCTGGGCTTTCATGGAAAACGTTCTGACTCTCACAACCAGAATTCCTGCCTTTACGGGGGGGGGGGGGGTTAGAGTAGATCTTTAACTTTTCCTTTAGTATTTCAGAACCCAACTATTAGAAAAGCATCTTTTCTGGGGAATGGTATTTCCTGGCACAAGATGCTCCTTGTCAAGTGACTCAGACTGATTTTTTTTCAATATCAATTGGCCCCAACTTACAGAGAAAAAGTGGGCACTGGGTATCAGTTTGATGTCAGGGTTTTTCCCCGTTTGAAGAGCTTTAAATATGGCTAGTCTGGAAGGTGCTGGTAGACTGAGCTCCAGACTCCTGTCAGGATGATGGTGGCATCCATCCTTGCCTTCGCCCTGCTCTTCGGTTCCATGCTGGGCCAGAGATGCAATACCAGGTTGGGTGTCATAAATACCAATTTCCTCATCGAGAAGCTCAAGGTAGGTTTTCGGGGCTGCGGGGAGCTGGCACTTGTGTGAACCATCCCCTGGAGGATGACAGAGGGCTCTTCGCTCACTGTGGGTTATCTCTTTGCCTCCTGTAGAACGACCCACCCTCAAAATGCAGCTGCAGTGGCAATGTGAGTGAACCATCCTCAGAACCTTCCAAACCTGTCTCAATGTTCACAGGTAGAATGCTCATGCTGAGATTTCTCTCTTGCAGGTGACTGACTGCGTGTGCCCTTCCATCCCGTCTGTAAGTATGGTCTGACACTGTTTAAGTTTTGAAGAAAGTGAACACAATTTACTTGACATTCTAAGATCTAAATTGTTGCTTAAGTGGAACTGTTGTAGTATAGGGCCCCACCTTTAAAACCTATATACTTAGATGTACATTATGCACACATCTATGTGGTTAAGTTAGCTTCATGGACCTTGAGAACTTTGGACATTTTTCAAAGTCTAAAGATTATTGACTGACTTCTGAGATAAGTGGCCATGTGCAAAATGACAAAAACGAATATTGCTTTCTGATTCATCTGCTGATGGCTGCAGGTTTGTAAAACAAACCAAATAGCATCAGGAATTGACTATCCAGAGGTCACACACACACCTCCTTTCTCTAGCTTCTTCCTACTCTGCCTCTACCCCTTCCTCATTTCTTCCTCTTCCTCTTCCTCCATCTCCCTGCCTGTCAAATGGTTCCGACTGTCCTCTGGGAAGATAATATCTAAGTTTGGTGCTGGGGACTGAATGGGACCCTGAGAAGGCACCTCCCACCCTGAGAGTGAGGGAAGGGCAGGGGGACTCCGGGTCTCTTCTAACTCCTGCTTGGAATGAGGGTGTAGTCATCCAGGCCTGCAGCCACTGCAGGACTCACTCTTCAAGCTGGACCTGGGAGGAAAGCTGAGCTTGGAATCCTGCAGAAGCTGGAAGCCCTGCCCTTTGGGGGCTGTGGTTAGGGAGTCTGTCCCCTCCCTTCACATTGCAGGATCACAGCTTGTCTGAAACATGAGCCCAGAGCAATGACATGTCACATCAGCTGGGGTGAGAAAATGCTTTCCCTTTCTCTGTCCTTTCAAACTCACAGCCACTGGACCTGGACAGGGCCACCAGGACCATGGCAGATGCAGCATTGTCTTTGCAAGGGCATCAGGCCCACACTTCCTGGATGGAATCTCCTCCAGGAATGTCACTGGGAAAATAACCTCAGCTTGAACTACTTAACGTCATTTCCTAGAGTGACAAGGAGCAAATCCAAAAATAGCATGACTTTGGCTAACATTGGTTAAATTAAGTTGTGATTTGTTCTCAAAGCAGTCCTAGATAGCTTTTATAACCCCTTTCCATGACTCCTTGTCATTTACTAGGATGATTGTGCCACACCGTGCTTCCAGGAAGGACTGTCACAGGTGATCAATGCCACACAGAGAACAGAACTCTTGATTACTTTCTATCAAGTGAAAAAGACGGTTGAAACCCTAAAGAATAGCAAGTGTCCGGTGAGTTTTGTGTTCACATGTGACAAGTGATTTCTGAGTGGATGCTGTCCCCAAAGGAGGAGGGCCTTTGGGTCAGAGCCTGAGGCAGAGAAAGGAGGACTAGGTAGGCTCTGGGTAGAAGGTGGGAGTTAAGAAATTTAACCAGAAACAGTATCACTGAAGTGGGATCTGCCCCATAGTCTGTCTGTACTCTCCCTGGTTAAATGGAAACTGCTGACACTTGGTGTGTGTGTGTGTGTGTATGTATGTACAGACTTCTGGAATCCTGACCCCAAATCAACCCCTATACAGACTTGCCAGATGCCAGCTAGCTCAGGATCACCCTGATTATTTTCCCCAGCTTTCACTCCTCTTCCCTTCCCATCAACTGGTCCCCGGGTCTGCAGGAAGATGGGCCTGGAGCTGCTGGGTGTCCACCGCTGCAGTTGGTCACTCTGTCTTGTCCTCGTCTCTCTCTGCAGCTTTTTTCCTGTGAAAAGCCGTGCAACCAGACCACAGCAGGCAACACACTGACATTTCTGAAGAGTCTCCGGAAGACGTTCCAGAAGACGCAGATGGGAGTGCCGAAAAAATGATCATGAAGATGAATGTTATTTATTCTATTTATTGAATAATTTACAAAACCGTTCCTCTTTAATTGTTACAGCAAAGGAATAAACTCAGCTGTTCTAGATCAAAACCGGTTGTGCCCCTCCTTTTTTTTTTTTTGTCACATTCACTTTTGGAATTAAAGCTTCCCAGGGAAGGATCAATGCAAGCAGTCTCCAGGCGCCTTCTCTTTGCTTTTTCATTCCCGCTGCTCAGAACAAATAAGGCCCCCAACTTTTCATAGGTAGAATGGATCAAATACCTGGTAATAAACAGATTCATGAGCCTGAGCCCCAATGGGTGGGTCTGTAGGTGCACAACTATGTAGGGATAATCTGAAAGACGAGAGCAACGAAGGCTAAGAGCAGCCTGAGGGAGGCATGGGGCACTGCCAAATTACCAAGGGGTTTGCTCCTATGAGACAGACTGTGGCCCCAGATTGGAAAGGAGCACTGTTTGGTGAGTCTGAGAGCCAAGAGATTGCTTAGGAATGTGAGTGTGGGGGCTGGAAAGATGCACCAGGGGTCATGAGCACTTGCTGTTTTCCCCAGAGGACTCATGTTCAGTTCCCAGCACCTTGGTCGGGAGGGTCACGACCATCTGTAACTCTAGCTCCAGGGGCTCTGATGCCCATGACCTCCAAGGACACCTGTAGTCAGGTGTACATGCCCACATGCAGGCAAACACATCTACATACAATTTAACAAACAAGAATAAACGTGGGCACCATTTATAGAAGCACGTAAGGGCTGGCACCAGGCTTGGGGCTGAGTCACAGAGTAAGGCCTTCGGGTAAGAGCTTGAGGCAGAGAGGTATGGTATCTACATGGTCTGCTCACCTGGAAACTGTCCCAGGAGCACCCACCATCAGCCAGCAAAGCCTAATGTGCAGGCCCTGGGAGATCCCTGAGTCACACTGCATGGCTGGTAGTGTGGCTGTAGCCGTTTCCCCTCACCCTAACCCTCCACACGGCCCACCCCAGTGCCCGCTCCTGGTGTCTAGATGAAGATGGGAATGCTCACGGCCTCCTAAGCACGCCTGCCTGCCTGTCCAGATCATGTGCCAGCTCTCCAGGGACCAACCTTGCTCACTCTTGTGCTAGTACCGAGCCACCATGGAGCAGGCAGCGTGTGAATATGGTGTGAATGGATGAATGGTCTCCAAAGCATAAGGGCACAATTGGAAATGAGTCAAGAATATGGATGCCTGGCGGATAGATTGGACCCAGAACATTCTGTGGGTGTCTTTGCAACATCTCCAGGCAGGTCAAGGGTCAGTTTTATTCTACCTGCCTAGGATGCCTACCTTGGCCTTCCCTTTGGCCCCTTCAGCCTTGACTGATGGGCTGGCAGACACAAGATCAAAGGTAGGGTGAGTCTTTGTCCCTCTCCCCTTCCATCTGCTGGTACAGAGGTGTGTTTATGTGTTTTCGGGGGTGGGGGTGGGGGGGGCAGAACCCCGGCTTCCATCTGCACACTCCCACCTCTTCACAGTGAGCTCATTGAATAGAGTGTGTGTGTGTGTGTGTCTGTCTCATGCCGGACTCCTGTCTGGCCTGTGGATCTCCCAAAGCAAGGAGCCTTTCTCCACCCTTTCCAAACTTACCGCTCAAAGTGTGGCACACAGGGGGTGCCAAGGAAGTGGCACACATTCAGGATAATCCTTAGATTAAGTTCTTAACATCAGGCATTGTTTCCGTCTGTACTGGGAGGCAGAACTCCCTCCAAAGGGAAGGGTTGATAGGGAGTAGATACTAGTATTTCTTTTTTATGAGCAAGAAAGTGGAAGTTTTTCTAGGTTTGGAGATGTTCCCAAGATCCCTCAGCTGGTGAAAACCTAGAGCAGAGAGCCACTTCCAGCTGACTCTGCTTGCCAACCCGTCCCACTGCCCAACCCAGTCTGCCGTTCTTCTGTTTACATAAGATTTCTATACTGCTTCCTCTGACCATTTGACCTGAGGGTCAAAGGAGTTCACTACAGCCCCAGTGCACACTCATTTATCCAGACAGCAAGGGTCAGGCAGGGTTCAGATTTCAAGCTCTTTAGCCCTTTCAAAAGTTAACGCACAACTCATGTGCCACGTGTTACATAACAGCCATAGCAGGACCTGGGGCGAAATTCTGTAATTAAACTCATCATTCTCAGCAAAACCCAAGAACATTTGCACGGAATAGGTCAAGGTTGACAGGCCACCAAGTCACAACAACCTGGAGTCGGCTGAGCTATTTGGGTTTCAGGATGCTGATAAGGGACTGGAGAGCTGCGAGAACAAAACAGCTCTGCTCCAGCTTGGGGCTTGCTTACACTCTGCCTGGCTCTGGGTCATCTCCAGGAGGAATGGAGGTTTCTACGGCTGCCCGGCTGACTGGCATGGCAACCACGGGAGTTTTCCCCTGCATCTGGGTTTTCTGAGTCAGATTACTCACTGTGGTTTGCTGGCTGTACTCACAAAGAATCAAAGGCAGGGGCGCTGCGATGGTCTCAGAACTCAACCCCACAACACAAGCTAGTGCTAGAGGGGAGGGACCCAGCAATATAAACTGAAGTTCTTTGTCACATCAAAACCACCTGCCAGCTTGGTGCTTTCCCTTGGCTTATCAACCCTGCAAACAGACTCTGAGGAGGGCTCACCTGGGGTGAGGAGTGCTCACCTGGAGTGAGGAGAGCTCAGCTGGAGTGAGGAGGATCTCCTGGAGTGAGGAGGATCACCTGGAGGGAGGAGGGATCACCTGGAGGGAGGAGGGATCACCTGAAGTGAGGAGGGCTCAGCTGGAATGAGAAGGGCTCAGCTGCAGTGAGAAGGGCTCAGCTGGAGTGAGGAGGGATCACCTAGAGGGAGGAGGATCACCTGGAGGGAGGAGGATCACCTGAAGTGAGGAGGATCACCTGGAGGGAGGAGGGATCACCTGAAGTGAGGAGGGTCACCTGGAGGGAGGAGGATCATCTGGAGTAAGGAGGGCTCAGCTGGAGGGAGGTGAGCTGTACATTGAGAGCTGAACTCTATCAAGAAGCACCTTAGAGAAAGGCATTTATTTCGAGTTTGCTGTGTACCAGGCAGTACTAGGTGTGACTTCTGGGCTAGTGAGTTGACCCCTCACATTGATTGAGCTCATGAGATATTCACCAGCAGATGTGAATATTTCTCTGAGATGGTAACTCTCACTGTGTAAAGGCCCACTGTATGAGGCCCAGAAGCCCAGTGTTCAAATGGACAAGAGGACTGCCCTGTGCAGAAGGCGAAGGCTCAGGCAGATTTGCTCCACCCCAGAGGATAAGAGAGGGGCTCCTTGGAGAAGTGTGTTCCTGTATCACCGCCTCAGGATCCAAAGTCACCGCCAAGGAAAGAAGAGGAGCATCTTGTGTTGAACATTTCACTTGGAATTTCCAATTTTTCCCCAGAAGTGGCAAAATCACTCCCCGAACTTCATCCTGCATCTACTGGGTAGGATAGAGGCTTGGTGGGGGATGGAACAGTGGGACCTGGCAGAGAGAGTGGAATGACACCTAAATTTAGGTAGAAAACAAACAAATCAAGTCACACCTGAGCCCTGGACACCTGAGGACAAGGTTTGCTGACTCAACAGCCATGATGTAAGCACGCAGACGCCAGCTCAGCCGACAGTGAGATGCTGTGAGGCCGGAAGGTAGAAGGATCCTGATGGTTTTTAAGACTCAGAACTGAACCCAGTGGCCTCTCTCCATGCTCAGGGGAATGGAGTCTAGTGGGCCCTCTCTCTGCTCAGCCAGGAGCCGGAAGCTGGAAGTCATGCCTCTCTGGATGTCTAGCTTTCACTGCTGGATTACCTGCTTCTGGAATCTTCTTTGACATGAGTTTAGCAGAGAGGATTCTGACAGTCAGTGGGCGCTGACTGTGTCATGTGTCCTGAGTATGTAAATATCCATTCAGTGTGTGCATCTATCCCACTCAAGGCCTGTTTACACGCTGTTCACATGAAGGCACACAGGAGCAGCTATGGTTCTCAGGGTTTTGCAAGGACCAGGCCCAGGAAACACAGACACACCCACCCTTTTTGAACCTTCCAACAGAAGCTAAACTACCCACAATCAGGGAGGAAGGCTGCGGGCATTTACAGATGTGGAAAACAAGGCCTCTCAGAAGCCAGCTAGAGGTATGTGACTCAGAAATAACCAAGGGGCTTTCAGTGTTTTTATTTGGAAGCGCAAGCCTATGCTGGGTTGCCAGGCGGGCTGACCATGTTGAGATTAAGCAGACAGCCACTGAGGCTGGAATCCAAGGGAAGGCACACAGGAACATGGAAAATCAAGAGACAGGAAAGGAAGGGCCAAGGACCACCACATAGTAGACTCCCTGGGGTTTAGTTGACCTCTGCTGCCATCAAGTGGCGATTCTGTGGAATATCAGCCAAAGAGGCTTTTTGAGGGAAGGTGTTTCTCGTTCTCAAGACTAATACTATCTTCACAGGACTCTAAGACACCACCTTCCTCTCCTTATTTTCTCATGTGTGCATCATGCTCTTTTCCAAGGAGTGCACAGCAAGTGATGTCATAGACAAGCAGAAGGGCCTCCAGCTGCTTCTTTTCATTCACTACAGAGGAGCGAACTCTGCCCAACCAGGAGACCTGGTTGACCTGGGAGAGCCTTGCTGGCCTCTGAACACACAAAGCTTCCAATCCAGCTTCTCAGCCAAGGCACGTACTAGAGCATGCCTGCCTGACATGTCCTGGGATGGAGAGAGGCACTCTGGGTCTACCTCGGCGTTCTCTAGCATGCCGGGAGCATCTCCTCACCAACAGTAGCTGCTGAGGTGAGGATGAAGGACCTCCTGGTCAACGGTCTAGCAAACTAGCACAAAAGCTCTGCTGGAGCGTCTCCACTCCTAACCTGAGACAGCACCTACGCACGGCGGGTGTTCGACAAACGTGTGAACAGGGGCCCCACAGCCATGGGCTCAGAGCTCCCACGGGACTGAGCCCCAAGAGCTGTTGGGGAGGGAGGATGGAGAAGAGCACCTGTGATCTACGCTGGGGAGAAGGACCATGTTGGCCTCTGGGGAGCAGCAGTGATCATTTTAAGAGCTTGGTCCAGATCGCACAGAGGTGGGAGGGGATAGAGGCAAACCAAGGACAATCCTTAAAGGTTTGTTTTTAACGTGCTGTGGAGACAGCTCAGCTCCCTTGCTGGGATCTAAGGTCACCCTGCATGGCACTTCTCGGCTGCTGGTGGCTGCCCAGGTGACCGTTCGGGCAGGATTCTGAAGTCACAGTGTGCTGAAAGGGTTTCTGTGATGGAGTAGGTGTGGCTGCTGCAGGTACAAAACTGGAAGTGACATCACGGACACATGCCACATATCAGCAATGCTGTCTCCTATGTGGTTCCCACCGGAGAGAAAACAGAAGCATAAAATCACACAGAGCGTGCATTTTATTATGGTTTCCACGTAAAAGTCAGGGCCACACAACACCCACCTCCTGCAAACTGAGACTGCCATCTGCCACTCATGACACCAACAAGTGACACTGCTCAGGCTTTTGAGAGAATCTTTGGCTTCTTCTTTGTGTTTCTGTCCAGACACTGTGCCCTCCCTTCCTACCCCAAGGGCCAGGGAGAAAATACACTACTCCCTTAGTTCGGCTGGTTTCTCTCTGGGCAGGTAGCATCTCCACAGACCGAAACTGAGTAGAGAGGAGTGTGACCAAGGCCTCTCAGAAGCCAGGTAGAGGTGTGTGACACAGAAACTACCCAAGGGGCTTTCAGTGTTTTTGTTTAGAAGGGCAGGTCTATGTTGGGTTTTCACCACCGATGGGCCCAGAATGGTTTGCCTGTTTTTCACAGGTTCTAATCCAGAGCTGAAAGAGATGCTGACTGCCTCATCTATGGTCTGCTGCCTCCTTCCAGCACTTGGACTGGGGAGAGAAAGAGTCTGCAATCATGAAGGAAGTGACTCCAAGCTCAGTGTGCTGGCTGTGGCCCACCTGGCACACAACAGGAACGGCGGGGTCACCCTTCTCTCCAATAAGTCACTCACAATCATCGCTCGTTCTACAGGTACTGCAGGCTCAGCTGGAGGTGGGATGAGGCCTGGTCAGATGACAGTGTCCCTGAGAAGAGGGGAGGGGGAGCTTTGTAAAGAGTCCTTTTTGGAGTTGTGGTTGTGGCCAGCAGGATCTAGGCTCAAGCAACCCACATGGACACGGTTCTTGTGCCACAGAGACAGGGCAGGGACACACTGTATCCAGTCAGCATGGCCATCCGGGATTGTTTTGAAATGTTCAAACAAGGAGGTGTCACGGGAGGAACACACGTCCTTTCCTTGGCTATGAAGCCCCCGGTGAAGAGGAGGTGGGCTCCCAAGTCTGCAGCATGCACACCAGACAGAATATAGAATAGGCACTATTCTAGGAAGGCTCTGGTACCAGGATCCTGACACAGGGCAGGGGCTGATGACACAGGAGGGGTCATGAGCAAGCCAGAGAACTGCCTGCGACCCTCTTTCTCAAACTATCCCCATCACAAAATAAGTACCCCCACAGTCCTCACTGAGCTTCCCTCTCTGCCATGAGCAGCCTGGAAGGAAACAGAACCAGGGATGGATGAGAAGGAAGGCATGTCTCCCTAGACTCTGGCGAGCTGTGTCCTCCATCCCATGCATACAATGCTTACTGGCCCTCCGGAGACAGTCACCATCCACCACTTCTTAGGGTCAGCAGTGTTCTGGGCTCATCGGAGAGACACTGTCTCCTCCATTCTCGGGGCTGGATGGGGACGGAGGCAATGCTGTGTGCACCTTCAGAGAGTTAACGTTTCTGCCACGTAGACCATAGCCTGCTCCAAACCTTTGCAAGTGAAAGCCCAGGCTTGCTAGAGGACCTCGTGTTCACAGTTCCTGGTCAGAGCAAGAAGTCAAACAGATGAGTGAGGTTTGTTTAAAATGACGCTGCAGGGATCACTCCCTCCCACCAGAGGGAGCCTCTTCCTTCTCCTCAACTCCACTGCCACTCCTAGAAGCTTTTTTGCTTGAGGAGACAGGTTTCCAAAGCCCCTTGCAAAGGAGAGGACATTGAGAAAGAAAAGCCTGCAGCTGGCTCAGCTACTGCTGTCAAACGCCGAATCTCGGACAGTGATGACTTGGTTCTCCAGAAACTTCCTCCAGCCTCCTTAAATAGCCAGTCCTCAGGGTGGCCAAGAATGGCATGGTGCCACCACGAACACAAGTGCCCAGTCACTCCGGGGTCTTGGTTCTTGGTTTGGAAGCCATGTTGTAGGTGGAGATTTAACCACGTGGGACATGGTTCTGGTCCATTAGGCAGGAAGGCAGCTGCACTGTGCAAAGTCCGCTCTGGGTTTAAGACCACAGTTGGACCTTATGGTGACTGCAGAAATTCTTGCTCTGTTCTTTCTGTAGTTTCTATGTTTTCCTGCAATATAAAAATGCATTGATTTGTTACAGAATTTAAACAAAATTATTTTTCCCTGCATGGACTGGGTTGGTGATGGCACGCACTCACCTTTAATCCCAGCCCTCAGGAGGCAAAGGCAGGTGAATCTCTGTGAGATGTAGGCCAGCCTGTTCTATAATGTGAGTCCAAGACAGCCAGAGCTACACAGAGAAAGCCTGTCTCAGAAAAAAACAAAAACAAAACAATACAAAACAACAACAACAAAAAAACAAAAACAAGAAAAAAAAGGCGGGGGGTGGGGGAATGATGGACTTGGGAGGGGCTGTTGTCTGATCAGCACAGTGTTAGGAACTATGTCCTTGCTCTGCCCTCCCTACCTTGTCTTGAACATCACCGAAATACAGGGAGGCCTCACCAAGAGCTTAATTTGTGAAACGTTAAGTTACTACCCTTTTCCTTGTATATAAAAGGCACAGGAAGCCAGAGACGATGTGAGTATGAGGATTCTAATAAAAGGCTGCAACGGTTTCTTTAAGACCAGCTTCTAGGTTCTCTGTGGTCAGCCTGACTGATGGCCCTCTCTGCCTCCTCTCTGCCTGCCCAGGATGTGGCACACTGTCTGTGCTTCCCAGCAGGCCCCGAAGCTCAGGGTCAGAGGCCTCGAGGCTCCCCTGATGGTGGCCATCCTCCTTGGGAGAATTGGCAGTCCTAGAGGCCAAGTGAAATGGCTCCTCAGCTGATGAGAATACCCAGTTTTGACCCCTCCACCTTCTGAGCTTGGCAGGGGACCAGTTTGAGACCAGAGAGGAGCAGCAGCGGGAGGGAAAAATACTGATGTCAGCCATTCTTCTTCCAGGGACAGTGCTGAGTCACCATCAGGGGAAGAGGGGGGAGCTGCTGTGCAGAGGCCTTCACTGGGAAGAGTGGAGGGGGACAGCAGGGACCCAGGGCGTCTTTCGAAAGTGGGCCACACCTCAGCTAAGAAGCCAACCTGTCATCCTGGAGGAGGAGACCTACAACTAGACCTGGAGGACAGAGAGCTGGAAACCCCAAGACCAAGAGGGAGTTGGTTCAAGGCATAGCAGGAACACAGACCCCAGGAGAGAGTGGGGGTAAAGTCAGGGATTGGGGAGAGAAAAGTGCTCGGGGGTGGGGGGACCTGGAGGAGGAGGTGACATCAAAGACTGACTCGCTTTAGAGTGAAGCAGGGAGCTGTTGAGAGCATTTGAGCAAACAGATGGATGCACAGAGCATTTGAGCAAGAAGTCAGATTAACAGATTGAGCAAGAAGTCAGATGCACAGATTGTTTGAGCTGGAAGTCAGATGCACAGAGCATTTGAGCAAGAAGTCAGATGCACAGTGCTACATTGATCCTTCCTCAGTGAGAATGGAAAGGGGAAGAGTGATTGTAGGAGGCAAGGGAGGGCCTGTCCTGTGGAGCTTTGCTAAGGAGGAGTGTGTTAAGCCTTGTAAGAAGCAAGGAGATGGCCCTGTGTAGGCCTGGGGTGGTCACTGGGGTCAGTACACTCAGATCTTAAGAAAGAGGCTAAAAGCACTTCTCTCCAAGGATGGCGGAAGCTGAGAATGGGGAAGACAACAGGCCAACTAGCTGTGAAATGTGGAGTTGTGGCCCAGCTCGGTCACTGGAGACCCAGCATACCACTGCCAAAACATGGCTGGTTCAGAACTGAGGTCTTTCTCCTCCTAAACATGCCACGGGGGACAGACAGGAATTTCAGAAGCTCACAACAGTTTTATGAGGAAAGACGTAGTCCCAGCTTCAACCTTAGCTGGGAAGGAAGCCCACTGACCTGGTGCTCACGTGCCTGTCACAGTGTGGTCGCCACGGAGTGCCTTCAGTGAGAGCTCATACCCAAGGAACATGGCTGCACTCATGGGGAAGCCGCGCACAGCATTCACAGTGATACCCCTGAAAAACACCTTTGTGCAGGGGTGGGGGTTATTCCAGGGTTAGCCCTCTGCAAACAGGAAATGACTGCAGGCCTGGCCTGACCAGAATCCAAAAGATCTATGGGTGGAAAGCCTCCGGCATGCCCCAGTGTGGTAGAGGACAGATCCAGGACACAGCATTGGTGGGTGTCAACATCTCCAGTTACACCCACCACGGAAGGGTGTTCCAGCAACAGCCCAGACAACGCTTCTTCAAGCTTCTCCGGGGACTCCCTGCACTGGTGGGCACCCCGTGACTGCTCATCACCTGTGGGGCTGAGGTGGCATGGCCTGAATGGAACAGCTGCTGCCTCTGCCTCTGTGGCAACCTTGTGCCTCCTCTCCCTAGGCAGTGCTATGACATGCCTCCCACGGGCTCCCCACTCCCCACGTCTTTCTGCTTGATACCATGTGGACCCAGGGAAACGTGGGCACCCTACAGCCTCTTAGATGAGATAAGCTCCCTCTGGAGCAATGGCAACCTTACCAGGCATGGACAGAAAAGGGTCTAGGGAGCTGCTCCTCAAGGTGTTCTCTAGAAACACAATCAAAAGGTAAGCCCTCTCCCATGCACTGTCGGAGGGAGAGCTGTCAGGACAGGAAGCAAAACTTCTCTCACACAGAATCATTTTAAAGTTTAAGGCATAGAGTTTTCAGCAAGAGGCAACCAGCCTGAGCACATGTCCAGTTCCAAGGGCCACTGGCAGACACAGGACACAGCTTGGCTTAGGAGAGGAGTTCATGGACCAAGTGCTGGAGCCACTTGGGCAGACCCACGTGGGACCTGGGTAATACCAGTGCTCCTTTCCAATGCCTAACCATATTGGAATTCCTCAGGCTCACCCAGAGTGACTGAGTCGTAGCAAGGAACTGAGTCCAGCTCCAAGGGGAAAATTCCATGCTGGGTGCCCACACTGCCTGTAACCTTGGCTTGACTCTGCTCTGAGACAGAGCCAGGTGGGCTTGGCCCTGGAGCACACAGCCTCCTGGCCCAGAAAACAACATTCAGGACTTTGGGGCCAAGACCCCCCTCCTGAAGCCTCCACAGCTCCCTACTGAATGGGGCATGTCTGCACTGCTCCCTGGCCTGTGCTGACCCTCCTGCCCCAGCCTTGTACTCTCTCTGATGGACTTTTCCATCTGTCCCTCTGGGCCATCTCTGGTCCCCTCTGCTGCTCTGCTGCTCTAGACACCTGTTTGTAGCCTCTGTCCATCCAACCAAGGCTGCCGCAGAGTGGACAATTAATCACAGAATGCCCTCACTGTTCCCCATGGTCCAGGACTCAGGAGTCCCTGACAGGGCAGGAAGCAGTCTGCGGGTATGTTTCCCTTGGTCTCAGTACTCACAGGTTCTTGGCCCTGAGTAGTCCTTCCATAAATACCTGTCAAATGAGTCCCTGAAGGACAAGCACGTGAATGAATGACAGAAGACCACCCTGTGCTGAGGGAGTGCGGGTGGTGGTAGCTGTGGGGGTATGGCAGGGTTAGGACTTCATACCCCTAAAGGGCAAGGCCACCAGGCAGCTGATGCTGGCCCCTCAGGAATCTTGACTCTCCAGCCCTGAGCCAGCCTCATCACACCATCAAGGCTCAACTCTAGTCTATCGAGTTCAGAGAATAATCACTCTTTCAGGGGCCATAGCTATTATGGCCCAAGACAACCCTCAGCATGAGCAGAGATTAGGACCAAAGCACTAGGTGCTGCTTTAGCTTTAGTCTGCTGGTAACAGGTTCCTGAACCATGGGCTTCTGGGTTTCCCCTATCCCAGCAACCCTTGAGTTATGAAGGTCTACCTGCCAGCAGCGTCACGAGTCCTCTCTGAGTCCCTGCTATTAATGAGTTCCCCTTCCGTGGAAAGGTGAGCATGGGTATGATGACAGAATGTGTAGGATTTTCATGAGCCACACACAGGATGTTCTAGGAGTTATTCTCCAGGGAGGAGAGCCCACGTCATGGGGACCGCACTCTTGGTCCTGGATGAAGAAACTTCCCACGTTGTGGTTGGAAAGCTCGAGACAGCCGGTGAGGTATTGCTTGTGTATGCTGCTGCTGTTTCAACGTGAAATGCTCACACATGTGAGCACACAGACATCTACTCACTTGCCTGTTTGTGAGTGCACTGCCTGTTTGGGGAATATGTCATAAGAAACTCAAATTGGTAGCTGCTTTTGAAAGAATGGGGTGAGAGGTGGGACTCTGAGGCCTGTGTCCTCTTGCATGTTTGGAAGCTTCCTGCTTTCATGCGGCGCTGACTTTTCCATCAACTAGTACACAATTTAAAGATTAATGTGATACACTGATACTCCAACCAAGGACCATCCATGGAGATAACCTAGAATCCCTGCACAGATATAGCCTGTGGCAGCTCAGTCTCCAAGTGGGTTCCCTAGCAATGGGAACAGGGTCTGTCTCTGACATGAATTCAGGGGCTGGCTCTTTGATCACCTCCTCCTGAGTGAGGAGCAGCCTTGCCAGGCCACAGAGGAAGACAATACAGCCAGTCCTGATGAGACCTGATAGGTTAGGGTCAGATGGAAGGGGAGGAGGACCTCCCCTATCAGTGGACTTGGGGAGGGGAATGGGAGGAGATGAGGGAGGGAGGGGTTGAGAGGGGACAAGGGAGGGGGCCACAGCTGGGATACAAAGTGAATAAATTGTAATAAATAAAAATAAAAAAAGAAATCAATGATCAACTGCAAAGCACAGTTTCATTACCTTAAAAAAAAAAAAAAAGATTAATATTTGGGTTGGTGAAGTGCTTCATCAACCGAGCACTGTGTTGTATTTAATGAGGCTCGATTCTTGGCACCACAAAAAGCAAATAAAGCCTGTCTCTGAATAAACACCATTGAGGTTAAGAAAGCAATGGCCCAGCCTCGGCTGCCCCGGGGCTTTGTGTCTGTGGAGTACAGCAATTAGGGGGTAGGGATGGAGTGGGGTATGTAATATCAGCAACCTCTTCAGCCCCTACAGATTTTTCTTTAATGATGACACTTTAAATTGGGAAAAATGACAAAGAAACTCAAATAAAAAGACAGCATCCCACTTGAATCTCTTTAAGACCCGTAATTGCTTATGGAATCACAAGCTGATGGAAAAAAAAATGAAAGAAAAAAAAAATTTAGTTTGTGCCTGAGTGGCACTCTCTGTCACTGGCTGCCGTTAAATACAACAAGAATTAAAATAATGAAGACAGCAAAGCTCCAAGACTATCTGTCCTTAAAGACAAAAAGCTCTCCTGAGCCTCATACTGCACGGTGGACAGTTGTCAATGCCTGGCCTTTCTCCTGTGCGGATCTCCACAGGCGATGCTGCCTCCAGCTGCTGTGATGCGCTCAGGGCAGAGCTTGGGCCTCCCCATCCTCTCCTACACTTCTGCCCCTTCCACTGCTGGCTTGAGGCAGATGGGCTTCATCAGAGTGTGGGCTTTTTTCTCTGTGTTTACTGCTGTGTCCCCAACTCATAAAACTGCACCTGACTTAGCCCAATGTTCTAAGGCAAATTAATAGTGTACTTGTGAAAATGAAACCCCTCAGGTGTTTTCTCCAGGACCTTTTGCCAAATTCAATGGTAACTAACTCTTTGCTGCTAAGGGCTCCATGTGAAATTGACTGTGGCAGTTCTGCCTCTGGAGGAGGGTCTTGGTCTAGATGAAGGGGAGGTGTGTCTTCTGGGTCTTGCACCCTTTCATTCAGCATGTTAGTTCTGGATCTTCCTTGATCAGGGGAGGGAATGGAACGAGCAACTTCTCCAAGAGGAGAAGAAGCAATAGAGAAAGCATGGCAGAGCTGTAGAGAAGCAAGCACTGGTGTGTGCACAGGAGCACAGTGGCCGCCGGGAAGAGCTCTGCCAGGCCTAGAGAGATGGTTGGAACCATCTGGCAGGACCTGGGGAGAGGCAACACATGGGCACAGGCCCAGGCCCTGTGGCAACATGCATGAATCAAACTACACAGGGAAAGCAGCTTCAGGGTGAGGTGTGGGCTGGCAGCTGCCTCTGCGTGTCCTTAGGAAGGAGAAAGAACAAACAAAATAGACTCTATTCCAAACAAGAAAGAGGAAGAGCCTTGCAAGTCCACAAATTGGGTGAGAGGTTACCTGGAAACTGGTAAAAAGACAGGTGATACACAGAAGAGAAGGAACCAGAAAAGAGAGCATTAGCCTTGCAGCTCACAGAAGGGGAAGGGAAGCTGAAGGCCCTACTCAAAGGTGAGCAGGTGAGCGAGGCAGGCAGACCCTCAGCAAATGCCCCAGCACTTACAAACCTCAAACCCAGCTACAGGTTTAGGGGAGGTAGTGATTCCTCTGGACAGGTCAGAGGAGACAAATTTCATTCCTGTCATGCTACTACTATAACTGAGAGGACAGTGCCTGGGTATCATCTGAAGAAAGGCTACTATTAAAAACCTGAACTAGCAAGGCTAGAGAGAGCTGAGCTGAACTGGCTCAGCAGGTAAGAACACTTGCTGCTCTTTCAGAGGACCAGAGTTCAGTTTCCAGCACCCGCATCAAATGGTTCACAACTCTCTGTAACTTCAGCTCCAGGGTATCAGATAACCATTCCCTAAACCCCAAGGGTGCTTGTCCTCAAATGTGCACATGCACCTCCCCAACCAGACATATACACATAATTAAAGCAAAAAGAGCTGAGCTAGCCCTGGGACCTAAGATACAGGGACATGCACAGGAGAGGAAGCCTCAGTTCATTGCTCTGCCTTAGCCTCGGGATTAGGAAAGGACACGGAGGTAGTTATGGTGAGCCAGAAAGCTCAGGGTAACAGGAGCCTCGGCTCAAACAGGGGAGTGTTTAAGCCCTCAGTGGTGGCTGAAAGCAGATCTTAACTGATAACAGCCCTACAGCAGAGGTCAGTGAATGGCTCAATTCCTAGAGTCACCTGTCTGCATTAGAAGCTCCTTCCGTGTACTGGACCCACAGCTGTATTAATATACAGCAGGTGGCTAAGACCCAGGAGGCCTCGAAACTACACAGACAGGTCCTCCACCTACTCGGGTGCTCTGTTTGCTTACTATACTGCCAACACACTTGAAAGAATCCATCATGTCCAACATAGCAATCCAGCAAACCCCCATTACTAAAAGGGAAGACAGAAAAGAACAGACAATAACCCAACCAGTCAGAAAAATAACAACAGAAATGGCAGGAATTTATAAACTCCTCTCAGTGATAACCTTAAATATAAATGCCATCAGCTATTGAATAAAGAGACTCAGAATAGCTGACTGGACTAACAGATTAACCCAACTGTCTGTTGTCTGCAAGAAACACACCCAGAGTCTAAGGGTAGAAGACAACCTAAAAACAAGCTGGCATGGCTATTCTTATATCTGATAAAGTAGACATCAAACCAAAATTAGAAGAGATAAGAAGGTCACTACATACGAAGGAAGAGAACATTTCATCAAGAAGACAGAGCAATTGTAAATATATTCATATCATAGTACACAGTTTCTAACATAAACACTAAAGCACATTAAAGCTCATGCAGATCCTGATATAATAATAGTCAGTAATTTAAGTATCTCATTCTCATGTAAAGATGGACCATTAACCTAAAAGCAAACAAACAAAAACCTCTCAACCTTAAATTACAAGATAGACTAAATGGACTTAACATACAGGAATGAAATGTTTCGTCCAACATTTACAGAATATATATTCTTCCACAGCCTGAGGAACCATCTCTAACATAGGTCACAAATCAAATATAAAAGCATAAACGTGAATTCTTCTTCGTTATCAAATCATAGTGGAATAAAACTAAAACTTAATAACAAGATAAAGTATAGAAACTGTGAAAATGCATGGAGGTCAAACAACACACTCATCAATAGTTCTTAAATGCCCATTGAAGAATCCAGGTAGAAAATTTTAAAATTCTTAGAATCAGATGAAAATAAAAACACAAGTGTATCAAAAATTTCAGGACACAGGTAAGGTGTTTCTAAGAGGAGTGTCTCTAGCTATAAACGATTACACATAAAAACTAGTTATCTTAAACAAAGGATTTAATTGTGCAGTTCAAAGTCTTAGAAGAACAGCAAGGCAGTTAATCTCAACACTCAGGAGATTCTATTAGTCAGATCTGCAGAGTGAGTTCCAGGACACCGGGTTTATACAACCCCCCCCCCCAATAAAAACAACAACAACAAAGTCTTAGAAAAACAAGAACTAGCCAAACCACCAAGTAGAAGTGGTTAAAAAAAAAATCATAAAAAAATAGGACAAAAATCAGTGAAACGGAAATTTAAAAAAACATACCTACATGCCTAGAGTCAACCAAAGAGTTGGTTTTCTGGAAAAAATAAACAAGATTGGCAAACACCTGGACAAACTAACAGAGAGAGAACGAGAAAGAGAGAGAGAGAATCCTAACACTAAAAAATGAGAGCTGAAAAGGCTGAGATTTCCACAGATCCCAATGATATCCCAGTATTCACTGGGGAATACTTAGGCTATCTGTGTTCCAAACAACTGGAAGGGCTAGATGAGCTTGATAGACCCATATGACCTAGTAAATTAGCTCAAGAGGATATCAACAATTTAAATATCTATAGAACAATCAGTGAGATCAAAGATGGAATAAAAAAAAAAGTTCAGAACAAAACAGATTCATTGCTGGCTGAATTAAGTATTTAAAGAAGAACTGAATCTAATGCTCCAGAAACTTCCACAAAATAGACAAGGAAGCAACACCACCAAACTCATTCCACAAAACCAGCTGTTGACCTGTACACCAGCAGTGGGTGAAGATGAGAAAAGGGAATTTATAGACCAATGTCCCCATTGAACATGGACACAAACATTCAAGAAAACCCTTTCAAACCTAATTAAAGAGTACAACGAAAGGCTCACACACCATGACCATGGATGGCTTGACTAAACATACACAGAGTAGTATACACAGACAGAGATCCACTAGAGGGAACATACATCAACACGCTAAAGGCTGCACATGGCAAACCCACAGCCAGGCTCATACTAACAGGGGGAAACTGAAAACTTGTCTCTAAAACCTAAAACGAGGCAAGGGTATCTGCTCTTTCCTCTGCTGTTCAATCCCAAGCGTGAAGCTGTAGCTGGGGCGATATGACAAGAGAGGAAATAAAAGGATCGCAGATAGAAGGGGGGGGGGGGTCAAGCCGTCCCCATTCGCGGATCAGCACGATATTATCCTTAAAGCCTAAATAGTGTGCCCCCAAACCCTCAAGACTCTGATCCACATTTTCAGCAAAACAACGGGGTACAAAATAAACACACAGAATCCAGCAATGTTTCTATATACCAATAACAAACTTGCTGAGAAAGAAATAAGGGCTGAGAGGGGAAAGAGGTCCCATCCACAAACGCCTCATCAAAGATGAAATATCTAGGAATAAACTTAAGGACGGGCTGGTAGCCTCTAGTACCTGCTCCTCCCTCCCACCCCCGGCCTCACCACTGCATGCCTGCGCCCTCTGCTAGGCTGCTGCCAACCCAGAGCGGCCTTGTGAAGCTTACCTTAAAGCCTTCCCGCTGGTAACTCTGGACAATGCAGTCCAGCACGCCCTTGTACTTGTTTAAATAGACGCCATCAGCTTGCATCCGACTTTTCACGACATCCATCGGAGTCGCTGTCGCCCAGGAAATCGCCCCTGCAAAAGTCGGAGAAACCAAGCGTGTCAGAGCTGGCTGTCTCGGGTCTTCAAGGCCCGGCTTGATCCTCAGAAACCCCCAGGGGCTTGATCCACTTCCCCAGGGGCTGGGGAAGTGGGCCGGGAACAGGACTTCCGGCGCTCTCTCTCCACCCACTCTTGGGCCTAGCAGAATGCCCCTGCACCTCCTCTGTGAAGAGGCACCGCACCGTGCGGTGTTTATGAGTTTGTTGTGATGACACTGTGAACCCGTGGGAGCCTGGAACAGGAGCCCAGGCCACGCTCGCTCTCATGGCAACATTTATCAGAGGATAGCAACTGCTTCACAGTACTCCGCAGCCTTTCCCAAACAGGCAGAGAGAGCTCAGGATGAGGCCTGTGACCAAAGGCTTGAGGCTGCCTGCAGGCAGGGTTTAATCTGAATGTGGGGAAGCTAAACAAAACCTGTCACAAAGCCTGCTCAGCAAGGGCCAGCCTGGGACTGCCAGGAAAGATAACGCATAGCCTTTTTCTGTGTAAAAGCTTTTATAAATCTGTGGCATGAAACGGAGGGACCACAGACAAGAGGTCATGCTGGCTGGATCAGCACAAAAGTTCCAGTTTGAGCATTTGTGTGACTTTCAAGGATTCGAAAAACTGTGATAGGTTTGTTTTTGGTTTTTCCTAACACAGAAATTGGCACATTCTTGGCTGGAGAGAGACAACAATCTAATGTCAAAGTCCAGGGCAGCTGGCTTGCTAGGTTTTGTAGCAGCTGCCTAGCTGCTCTCCAAAGAGACCTCTGCATACTCTGGACCCTCTGCCCATGCAGGCCTGCAGGGCCCTAGCTTCCTGGCATGTCCGTTGGAAGCCTGTCTAGATGTCCACAGTGAGGGTGTCCTAAAATAAGGTGGGCAGGCCCTTAGCACATGCTCTCCACACTAATGAGGAAAGATGGAGACTTGGAGGTTCTTCCAGGGACCGGGTCAAAGGATGAGCCCTAGACACGCAAGGGCATAGGCAGAACACTATCCTACAGCCAACGCATGGGCTTTGTGTATGTTTGCTATGTGCTTAAAACACAGATAGTAGCTGGGCAGTGGTGGTGCACGCCTTTAATCCCAGCACTTGGTAGGGAGAGGCAGAGAGGAGGAAGAAAATGCTTGATTGGCAGCAGGGAGCCACATCAAAGAAGGTGTGGCAAATCAGGGTGACAAAATCAGCCAGTGTGGCTACCTTTGGATACCTCTGACTGCAGAGCCCCTGCCGTCCTGCTTCATGGCTTGGGGTCTGTCAGTGCAGAGCGTGGAGACCGGCTCCCCACTCTATACCTAACAAAGTCCGGTGTTCAGGAAAAGGGATTGGCGATAACAGCTGCTGGAAATCACCCATTGCCTCAAGGTCCAGCGAATTCACGTAGAGATTCTCACAGCCCTGGAGGGAAGGACATGATAGGTCCAAGGGCGGGTCCCCCTACTCAGTCTGACACAGGGTAAGTGAAATGAAAGACCCTGAATATTTGGCTGGCTGAGTCCTGTCTCCTCAGAACTGGGAAGGTTGTGGTGAGCTCCTCCTCTACACTCCACCATCACTGTGGCAGGCCCGGGACCCAGGGACAGGACTCCCACTGCTGTGGCCCTTACCTGCAATGCCACCTGCTAGCCACACTGCAAAAGGGCTGGGCCCTGTGCAGGCCTCGGGCGTGATCCATTCACTCAGGAACACATAGGGAATAAAGTAGAGGCAGTATCCTGGGATGTCCCTCAGCAGCATGGCGCTGGCTCCCCGGTACAGCCCAGCCAGGCCCTCAGTCCGCACAATGGTTACAAGGCAATGCACTGGTCCCTGATATGTTGCCTGCTCCCCTAGGGCTACTGCCCTGGACTTCAATCCATGGCTGGCTGAAAAGACAGACGGAAGATGAGGGCAAGTGACCAGGCAGGTAAGAGCCTGGCCAGCTACTGGCACCACAGCCCTTCCAGCCCATTGACAGAACCCACTCACACGGCTCATTCGCTTTACCAAGCTATCTGTCACCCTTGGCACCTTACACCAGAATTCTGAAGCTCCAATAAGGAGCCCTGGCAACCTGTACACCAGACTGGAGACAATTCAAGCCAAGTTGCCTTGAGATTCCTGGAGCCTTCTGGTCAACCATCACTATGCATTTCTAAACGGTTGTGGTTGTAGAGTGCTTGGGATCACTGAAGACAACCGAGTCAAACTCGCTCTTGATGGGGATTTGATAGTCACCCATTCTCTCTCTCTCGCTCTCTCTCTTACTCTCTCTCTTCCCCAACACAGTGTGTGTGTGTGTGTGTGTGTGTGTATGTGAGAGAGAGAGAGAGAGAGAGAGAGAGAGAGAGAGAGAGAGAGACTATACCCAGGTGGTAAAATAAATGTGATTTGAAGCCAGGCTGTCCTGATGCAAATCCTCCCCCTCCAAATGTCAGCATTTTCTGCCATTGTTTTCTGATCCTTAAAAGATGGGCAGGCTGTCATGGGTACAAGTGAGGTAACATGGCAAGTTCTCAGTGTGGTGACTGAAATGGTGCAGGGCTTGGTAAGTTAGCAGAGAAGGGCACACTGAGAGGACCTACCAGCTGGCTAGAGAACTGGCATGTTCTAGCTCATGCTAGCCCTGGCCTGGCTGTGCCCTAAAAGAGCAGCATTAGTAACCCTCAATGATTCTGTTTGCTTTTGTAACAGGCCCCAGACCTTACCATCTGGGCCATTAAACTCAGCAAGGAGACAGTACCACCTGCCAAGATGAAAACAAAGGCCTAATCCACCCAAGTCCACAGTTCTGGCAAAGTCCCTAAATGTACTCACCTTGTTTTTTGGCTTTCGTAGTTCCACTTCTAGCTAACTGTTCTTGTTAGCTGATAACTGAAGAATATCAACCCAGGGTATGGTTTTTGTGCTTAAAATCTCACCCTGAGAAAGGCTCAGGCCTACACTAGGGTCCCAAACAACCAATGCAGTCACCAGCGGCTAATATAGACCTTCTCCTCTGATGGACACACTGCAACACTTTCGGGCTCAGGGGTCTATGCTGGCTGGTTGTGGTTTTCTCCCTTTATAGTTTTTCCAGGGGGACACAGAACAGCTGAGCCTGGGTCTCTCTCCCAGCTGGTCTTCCCAGAAGCTACCCCTGCCCGACCTCCTTATCCTCATCTTCTCTGCTGAGGCTTGTGTCAGAAAGGTCTTCTGGTACAGACAAAATGACCCTCAGTGTTCCTTCTAAAGGGCCCAACTAACACGATGTGGTCAGGACGAATTACAAGACCCACCCATGACCACAACACCGTTTGAGCCACCTGGGTTCAACCCTCTGATCCAGGCATCTGCCTGGGTCTCACATGTGCTGTAGACAGGAAGTGGTCCTTCATGCTGGGAGCTCTCTCCCAAGACGCCAAACATTCCCATCTTTTTCCGATGAACACTCAGCTGTGTAGCTCCAAAAGGAGATTAGAGTAAAGGAGACGGACTTTAACTCACCCTGCAAGTCCACAGCATTGCACAAAAAAATAGGGCTGAGCGAACTCCTAAGCATGCATTTCTGTCTCTTTTGGGGGGAGGGAGGTGTGTGGAGAGTAAAGGCCACCTGGGGCTCCTTTGAGCAAGACCAGACATTATGACCTTTGCGAGGCCCCAAAAGATCATTATACATTCTTTCCCAAAACTATTGTGATATTTCCAGTGTTATCTGTGTGACTGTCTGGCTGTGTAAACACTGGCTGGGCAGCTCCTTTCTAAGCAAGGCTGGCCTGACCCAGGAGTCAGGGCTTCCCTAGATCGGCTTCTACAGTGTGGATGCCCAGAGTTACTGATTGAAAGGCCTTGCCCAGATAATGATCTGCTAGTTTGGCAGTGCAGATGTTGAAAGAAAACTTGCCAAAAGTCCAGCTAGCCCCGTCAATAACCCCTTGTATTTTTTTCCCCTTTTCTCTCCTAAGTAAGCAATAAGAAAATTCTCCCATATTATCTAAAGTTTTATACTATAAGCAATCTAGCTTTCATTGGTTCATAATTACTCATTTGTGGCTATTAAATCAGTGTCCTAGCCAGCAAAATATATAATAGACCATAATAGAAGTGAAAAATAAACATTAGGGTGCTGACACAGCTCCGTACCAACCCAAACTCATACTGTTACTACTTGTCAACTTGGCATTATGGTAACAAAATACCCGAGGCAATTATCCTCTGAAAAGGCTCATTTTGGCTCACGGTTTGGATGGGGGGTGTTCTTTCAATGACTTATTAGCTCTGTTGTTTGGGGCTTGTAGCAAGGCAGTGCATCATAGGAACATAAGACAATCTCACACATGTGTACAACATTCTTTGAGCACGCCCTGCTACCCAGCCCTCTCTCACCTCTTCCTTCCCTTTGTTCCCTCCTCAGTCTTACATCTTTCATGACATACCTACATATATGATTTTATGCACCTGTATAAAATATGAGACTCAAATAAAAGAAAAAAAAAAACATGCGATATTTTTTTCTGAAACTGCATTAATTTACTTAATAGATTATATCCATTAGCTTTCCCCTAAACTACATAACTTCATTCGTTGTAGCTGAAATAATTCTACTGTTCGCACAACCGTACTTTCTTTGTGAGCCCTACTGTTGACTCCTGGGCTGGCTCCATAGCTTAGCTGCTGCGACGGTGTTCCAGTAAACACTGATGTGCAAATATCCCCGTGGTGTGTTGATTTGGAGTGTTCTGGGCGAACACCCAGGAGTGGCACAGCTGGCTAGGTTTTAGTTTTTGAGGAGCCTCAACACTGATTTCTACAGTGGTTAGACTGCTTTATGTTTCTAAGTTCACCCTTACCCTACATCTTCTCCTGTCTTTGTTGCTGTTGTTATTGTTTTGGTTTCTGGCTCTTAGAGACAGGGTTTCTTTGTGTAGCCCTGGCTATCCTGGAACTCACTCTCAGAGCAGGCTGGCCTCAAACTCAGTTCCCCCTGCCTCTGCCTCTCATGTGCTAGAATGAAAGGTGTGCGCCACCACCACCCAGATGTTTTTTATTTTCTTAATGTTTGCCATCCCAGCTGGCGGTGGTTGAGTGAGTGTTCTTTCATACGTTTCTTGGTCGTGCATTTATTGACAAGTGTTTACTATTTCATTAGGCCATTCATTGACTGGGTTGTTTTGGCTTATTGTTATTTACTTACTTGAGCTCTTTGTATAATCTAGTGTTAACCCTCTATGAGATATCTAGCCATGAAAGATTTGCTCCCTCGGTAGTTTGTTATACAGAAACCTTTTAACGTCATGAAACTCCACTTGTCAGCATTATTCCCTGAGTGGCAGAGTCCTATTCAGAAAGCCTTTGACAGGCCAGTGAGATGACTCAGTGAGTAAAGATGCTTGCTGCCTACCGTGATGACCCAAGTTGATCTCCCGGGACCCACAAATGAAAAGCTGCTCTCACAAATTGTCCTCTGACCTTCACATGTGTGGCAGGACGTGTGTCTCCTCCAATGCTAAATAAATAAATATAATTTAACGATCAGAAACTCGTTGCCGATGCTTATATCTTGAAGCATTTCCTCTTATTTTTCCTCTAATGCTTTCAGGGGTTCAGATAATACATTCAGGTCTTTCAATCCATTTGGAGCTGATTTTCATACAGGGTGAGAGTAAGAACTTGGTTTAATTCTCCTAAATGTGGCTATCCACTTTTGCTAGCATCATATGCTGAAGAGGATGTCTTTTTTTCCAATATATATATTTTGGTATCTTTGTAAAAAATCAATTGTCCATAGTTGTGAGAGTTTATAGCTGAGTCCTCTGTTCTGTCCTATCCTATCCTATCCTGTCCTTTCTGTCCTGTCCTGACATATCCTATGGTCTTTGTGTTTGTTTTTGTTCTTATGACTCTATAGTACCACCAACATTTCTTTTTGCCTAAGATTATTTTTGCTTTCTGGAATCTTGCGCTTCCATGGGTATTTTAAGATTGTTTTGTTTCTATTTCTGTGAAGAATGACACTGGACTTTTTATGGGGTTGCCTTTATATATGAATTGGTGCTCTCTTAGCTTTCAGTACTTTCTTTACTCTCTTGTTTAGTGGTGTAACTATAAGTGATGTCAGTAAGTTCTTTTCTGGTCTCCTCTGGTATTCTAAATGCTTCCTGGTTCTAGATGGGCGTGTGCATCTCTAGATTTGTGGACGTTTGTGCTAGGATTTTGTTGGATAGATCGTATATGCCTTTAGATTGAAGTTCTGACACATATGACTTTTAAGTTGGATCTTTTAATAGTGTCCAACAGATGTTGTGTGTTTTGGTCATATTTTATTACTTTGTCTTTGTCAGTGTCTGAATGTTCTAACATTTGTTTTCTATCTCTAAAAGTTTGTATTCGATTGGATCCATTCTGTTAGAGGGACTTTGTAAAGAAGTTTTTTTTTTTTCTTTGACTTACTAGAGCCTCCATTTCTTACATTTCAATTTGATTTCTATTCATTATTTCTATCTCTTTATTGAGGTCCTATGTCAAATCCTGTTTGACTCTCTTTTTTCATTTATTTATTTGGATCCCGTTTCAACTCATTTGCTAGTTTCTTTGTATCCTTCAATTTCATTAATCATGCTTACAATCCTTTTGAATTCTTTGTCTGGGGTTTAATGAAATACTGTCTCATTGAGATCCATTGCTACCTTGATTTTTCAAGTTTCTTACATAGTCTCTGCTGGAACTTATGCATCCGGGCTTGAGTGTTGGTTGGGTTTTATCAGCTGTATTATTTCTGTTGAATATTCTGCAATGTTCAAAGTGGTGCTGGATTATGGTGGGGTGAGTGTGTAGTTTAGCAGTTTAACTCACAATCCATGTGCATAGGCACAAGGTCTGATTCCCTTTAATACTCCAAGAACATGCACTACAGGAAGAAACACAGCAATTGGATAGGACCACTGCACAAATGTCATACCGTCATGCCCACTAGTTGAAAATAGCCATTCCCTTAACTTCAGTAGTTATTGAGTGAGGCACTGCATCTACAAGGGTGTTAGTTGATAAGTTTAGGAATGGAAGGAAGTAGGCTGGGCGGCAGGATTACGTCAACTAAGAAAAAAGTTGAAATGGAAAAGTATCCAAGAAGGGGAAGTTGGGATAACTTTACGGTCCACAGAGCACAAAGATTACTAAAGCTACGGAAGGCTAGAGTTAGGAAGTAAAAAATAGAAAGTTCAGGGGTGAAAGAAAAGACATGAAACAGGAATGGAAAAAAGTGTTCAAAGAAAGAACAGTAGAGTGCTGACATTAGAACAGGTGGAAAAACACAGAACAATCATAAAACCTAAGCAAGTAACTTAGGATATAATTATGTAAGAGCGAAGATTGCAAATTAACAAAGGTTAAAAGGAACGAAAAAATAACAACACAGCATATGAAAGTCCATTAGGTTAAAAATACCACACCAGTCAGTATTCCTTCCCGGGAGGGTGGGTTTTGAATTCTTTCCCTGCTGTGATGTTTCCTGAGGCAGCCTGCTAACTGGAGAGAGTGCAGTTTGGAATTACAGTTCAAAGCTATAAAACCAGATCTTAGAGTATGCACTGCCCCAGGAGAATTTAGACAAACTCCCTTTCGGTGTGAGTTTCTGGTGCAAGTGTGCTGACTGAGTGTGCAGTTCTTGGGCCGGATTGTTGATGCTCTCCGGCTCCCGCTCTCACCGCAGCAGCACGGGGGTAAGGAAAGGAGAGGGATAGGAACCCCTGCTTCCAGCCTGTGTCCAGCATCCTTTCCCACACCCACCCCAGCCTCAGCCTTACAGCGCACACTTCACCAAGACTTCACCTCCAGGACTTCTACCCATGGTGCATTGGGCCCTTAGTCCTCCCACCTATGCTGCAGTTCTCTCTGGCTGCATAACTTCACTGGGTGAACTATTTCAGGCTGGGCTGCATGCTCTGCATGTCTAACCCTAAATATTTCTGAACTCGTATCCCAAGGCTCAAGATGTCATCTTGCTAGCCTTCGTAAACAGGTTCATACTCTACAGCAATTATACCGTTATCTAATCTGCTGTCATTTGACATCTTGACATGCTGTAGAGCATTTTTCTCCTCCAGGAAGGAATCTAGTCTCACCATCTACGACATTGCCACAGACTTGCGCTGTTTTTCATGACACCGCCATTCAGGACGAAAACAGCCAGCCTCTTCTTGTTATAGAGCATTCGTCATCTAGGGTGTGTCTGCTTTCCTTGTTCTTTCCCTGCTGTGACCTGCTCCTAGTGTTTCTTCCCTGTTCTTCTTACCTCCTTTTCCTGAGCCCCCGTCTTTGCCTTCTGTGGCCTTCGACTCTTGTTTTAATCAGGTCGTTTCTACATTTACACTTAATACAAAGCTTAACTCTTAAAGGCAGGCACAGTTAGTGAGCTCTGACAGTTGCACATACCTATAGAAGCACGCCCACTGTGGAAATCATTTCCTACAGTCACAGGAAACAGTGCGGTGCTGCACAGCCCACAATGCTCTCAGGATACCCGAGGTTCAAGAGCACCATCGAGGAAGTGCTCCCTGAGAAGGAAACCACCTCTGGGGTAGTGGTTGGTTTGGGTCCACCTGTACCAGTTCAGTGGCATGCATGGTTCACGTTGGAACCACAAAAACGTGTCAACCAGCTGCAGATGTTACAGTTCTCGGACCACATGAAAACACATCAGGATACTCACAAGGGCCAGGCCAAGGTCACAAAGGCTTGATGAAGATTCTGCACTGTACTTGTCAACTCAGCAGCAATGGTAGGAGCAAGAGAAAACTACACCAGGTCAATATACAGCTGCTAAGCAGGTTCCGGAATTTTCTTTCAGGAATTCCCAGATGTTGACCATGTAGCACCCAGAGCTCTATGCCTTGACCTGGATGGTGTGTGGTCTGCAAGTTAGCCCCAGGAGAGAGTCCTCTGGAACTCTAGCACGGACGAACTGTGCTTCATGGTGGCTAAATGTGAATGACTCTTACACACTGATTTGGGGGATGACAGGAAAGTGGCTCCTGGAAATATGTGCACTTGAATTTCCTGGACTTGCATGCCATTTGTCCAAGGGGGCTAAGGAAAGTTAGAGGAGGCTGGGCCAGTGTTCAGCTCACTAAGCTACTGATGCCCTGCCAACTTCTTCAATCTATCAGTCTCCTGCATCAGCAGCTTAGGCCCTTTGGAGACTTTTGACAGAAGGCTGTGGTTAACTGGTCTATGACTCTTCTGGAAGTACCTGGGTCCTGTTTCCTGAGCTCATCTCTACAGGTCTCTCTGCAAGACACTTTTGTTTTTAGGGGGGGTAGATGTCACTTCTATTTGGTTTTGGTTGTAGTCATTTGTTACATTGACACAGTCTGGGGTCATTTGGGAAGGGGGATTCTCAACTGAGAAAGTGCCTCCATCAGATTGCCTGCGGGACATTTTCTTGATTAGTGTATGATATGGAAAGGGCCTAGCCCACCATGAGTGGTGCCATACCTGGACAGGTGCTCCTAGGTGGTATTAAAAAAAAAATTAAGCTGAGAAGCCACAAAGAGTATGTTGGCTGGTCTTAGGTCAACTTGACACACAAACTAGAGTTATCTGAAAGGAGAGAAACTGAATTGAGAAAATGCCTCCATAAGATCTGGCTATGGGGCATTTTCTTAATTAGTGATTGATGGAGGAGGGCCCAGGCCATTGTGGGTGGGGCCATGCCTGGGCTGGTGGTCCTGGGTGCTATAAGAAAGCAGGCTGAGCAAGCCACGGGGAGCAAGCCAGTAAGCAGCATCACTCCATGGCCCGTGCCTCAGCTCCTCCTGGTCCCTGTCCTGTTTGAGTTCCTGTCCTGACTTCCTTCAGTGATGGACTATGATCTGGGAGTGTGAGCTGAATAAACCCTTTCCTCCCCAGGTCATTTTAGGTTGTGATGTTTCCCTGCAATAAGGAAACTCTGATTGACACAGAGAGCCAGCCAGGGCTGCTCTTCGGCTCTTCTTCAGTTCCTATGTCCAGGTTCTGTTCTAAGGTTTCTAGCCTGACGTACCTTCATGATGGACTGTGAGGTAGAAGACGAAATAAACATTTCCCTCCGCAGTCTACTTCTGGTCACTGTTTTATCACAGCGACAGACATCACGCACCCTTTCTGGGACAGTAAGCTTCCTCAGGCTAGGAACCTGGCATGATGGCCTGTCTCCAAACAGTTCCCGGTCCCTGGGCGAGTGGCAGATGCAAGCAGGTCAAGGCCTTCACAGGGCCATATGCTTGACCTTCGACAGTGACCCTGGCCTGAGGCTTTACACACTAAAAATACCCCCCCCCCACCATGTTCTCTGGCACGGGTCTCAGGAAACAAGCATCCAGGAACAGGGTGGCATTCCCTGGGGCACACAAAGCGCTATACCCTCCTAGGGTTTGGTTTGGGCTTGCGCAGCCTGGCACGCCCCTCAAATGATATGCCCAGGAAGCCTTGCTAGCTGTCATTCCTCAAGAGTCCATCAGCTTCCCCGAAATCCAAGGGCTCCAAACATATCAGCGCCTCTGTAGAAAAAGTCCCGCCTTACAAACAGGCCGGCATGTGTGTGCCTGTCCCGTTACTGTTTACTGCACAGCCATGCACAGGGGACTAGACTTCAGGAGCCTTTGTTTCCTTGTCTGTAAAGAGGGGGCAGAGATGCGTGTCCTTGGCTCTGTGACACACAGAGAATGCTACGAACACGCTTGGCTGAAGCCGTGAGAAAGCTCTTTGCTTGAGGGAAGTGGGTCCCATCACTACGTTTGCTGCCCCGTCCCCCAGGAGTGTGGATTCTGAAAGGACAGGCCTGTCACCCGAGTGGCCTGCGGCAAGACCACTGATTCCCATCCGGGACCGAGAATGTTCAAGACTGACACGTTGTCTTGTCCACTGATTTCAAAACAAAGACACAAACGGCAAGGACAACAAACACCGAGATGTACCCCTTACACACGTGACTATGCCTAAGGTGTGCTGTGCACAGAGCATACCTCCTTCACAAACCTCCCTCCTCCACGTCTAGGCTGCCAGGCCCCCCCCACCCCCCGCCCTTACTTCCTTTTGGCAACTTGGAGCCTCCTGCAGAAGCAGCACCAGGGTGCAAACTCCCGGAATGTGTGCGGGATTCTCGTGTCTCTTTGTCCGCAGAGCTCCTGACTTTTCCACTCATTCGGGACCTGAGTGGAGCTAACATTAATAATTTCCACACCTAGGAAATCTCAGGAAATCTGCTGCTCCTCCTGACTGGAAAATAGTAGGGTGTGTGTGTGTGTGTGTGTGTGTGTGTGTGTGTGTGTTCATGTGTGTGCTTGAGCAAGTCAGAGTGTGTGCATGCATGCTTGTGTGCGTGTGTGTGTGTGTGTGTGTGTGCACGCTTGATGGAACAGCACACAACTATTTTAAGTATCAGTCACACTTACTTTAAATAAATGCACGTGCTTTTGAATGACATGGAAAGTGTGTCTATTTTCACGGGCCTACAAGGATGTAAAACTGTGTAACGGTCTTGTAAATTCCCTCAAAATTCTTACTTTAAGAAAGATTAGTGTAAAAAGGAGGCACCTTCACTAGGCAACACGAGTGTCCACTGGCGGGTTGTGTAGGGGGGAAGGGCACTGTCAGTGTTCTGACCGGGTTTCAGCCATGGTGCGTGCCACCAACACACAATCACGGGGAAGTCATTAACTCTCCCCAAAAGAAGGGGTGGGCCACCTCCCCATGACCCCAGCTGTCACATGTCGTGAGGTCGAGGACACACAACCGGCTTTGGGACTTCAGGCACCCCTCACTTCACAGGATCGCAGTGCCCCAGGAGTGCACTGGCAATTGTCAATTAAACATGCAGACCCAGGGAGAGCACAAGCGGAGTCCACAGTGCCTGGACACGCTCATGTGAGCAAAGCTGTCATCCACAGGACCTCATCCACAGGACCTGACCCACAGCGGCGCATTCGAACTTGCAGGACACACGCATGTCCGGTGCATGCCCTTCCGGCCACACTGCAGCCTCTCTGAGTTTATGTAGCTGGGCTAGCTGACAGTTCTGAACTGGGATATCTCACAGTAAAGCCAGTTTTCCCATCTTAAAAACACACCAGAGGCTCTAAACACACCAGGACAAGTGTGGAAACAGTGCCATGGCAAGATTACCATGACCCCCGCCCCTCCCGCTGCTCTCGGTTGTGGGTGCTGCGCTGTTGGCCTGGGCTGCGGTTCTTCACCATCAGCGGGAGGCAGGCACGCAGGGAGGTGCGTCCTGGGTTCACCAGGACATGGGGGAAGGCACACTTCCTAGCACCTCGGCTTACCACTGCTAGTTCCCTGGCTGAACTTTCTCCCCACACCTGTGCCCTGGGGTGGGACCAGATGGCTGTGCCCCTACCTTGTCGGGGCTCTGTTGTGATTCTGCATCCCCTCCATCCTGACACCAACCTTGTGGGTTGGAGAGAGACACAGGAGCCTCTGGGCCCAGGTCCTCCCTGTGCACAGTGGGGCGTGTCAGCCTCAGCCTTGACACAGTACCTGCACAGGGAGCTGAGGACCTGGGCCAGCATGCTCCTGAATGAGCCTGTGGGTCACCCATTGTCACACGGCTCAGCTGCAGCCCCAGTGGGTGGAGGAGTCACTCAGCAGCCCTCTGAGGGTGACCAGGAGGTACACAGTATGGCAGGACATGGCGGGGTGCACGCCTACATTCTACAGACACGGAGACCCAGGCTGGGGGAGTCACACCTCCCTGGGAGAATGGTGAAAACTCTGAAAGAACCAAGAACACAACCCCAGGTGTGGAAACCTCCAGCGCCTAACTCCACCAGAGCTGGCCCACAGTGATTGTCCCTGTCCTTTCCTTCCCCCACCAAAGCTGACACACACACACACACCCTGTGCCCCTGTCCTTTCCTTCCCCCACCAAAGCCGACACACACACACCCTGAGCCCCTCTCCTTTCCTTCTCCCACTAAAACTGACACACACACACACACCCTGTGTCCTCTCCTTTCCTTCCTCCTGTGTCAGAGCTGCACAGAAGAGCCCCAAGAAGAGAAAACAGGGTGGCCCCAATGGTGAGCGGGGAGGACACGGTCTCGCTCACTAACAAGGCTGTGAAAACGGCACAGGTCCTCAGCTAGCACATTTCCCTCCATCAGACTCTTACCTTCCCCGAACGGCTGTGTCTGCATCTGCAGCCGGATCTTGACGAGGTCCACCGGGCCACCCAGCCCTACCGAGATCATGCCGGACACCATGCTAGCCAGGAGCAGATCGGACACACTTCGGCCGGGGTCGTCCTCCAGCTCTCCGAGGCGGTGCCGGCTGAGGAGCCGTTGGGTGTGGCTAAAGACCCCGAACACCACTGAGTTGTAGACAGCGATGCTGGCCAGCGGGAAGGACATGCCCTTGAAGAAGCCAAGCACCTGTGCAAGGGCACCCGGCAGAGGCGAGAGTGAGGCCAGACCCACTGCCCAGGTGCTCTGTCTGCACAGCAGGGGTGTGGTTCCCAGTGCTAGAAACACTCACACCCAATTCTCACTGCACCACAGAAGAGCCCCAAAGAGGGTCTGGGTGACACAGAGAGGATAGAGGAGCAAGACCACATGCAACCCAGCAATCGTTCCAGCCCTAAGAACCTAAGGACGAGCCTCCTGCACAATGCAGCCTTGGCTAAGATGTGTGTACACCCCAAACGGCAGTGTCTGGAGCTGGGGAGATCAGGCTGTGGCTGCACAGCGTCTGAGGAGCCTAAGGAGCAGTGGGGAATGCTCACGGACCAGCACACCTCCTCACCTGCCTCTCAAGCAGAACACTCTCTCTCTCTGGCTACCTCCCGTGCGTAGATCCCTGGGCACACCAATAAGAAAACTGTTCACACTCACTGGGCTCATGGTCTGGGGGTAAGGCAGATGAGGGTGGCATGAAGGACACAGACAAATGGATGGGCCACAAGGCACAACTCAGTAAGTCTGTGGTAGTGGGCTCACAAAGGGAGCTCCCAAGGGTCCCAGCGACAGGAGCTCAGAATGGGACCCACCATACACAAACACGTGTACATCACTCACACACACACACACACACACACACACACAGAGAGAGAGAGAGAGAGAGAGAGAGAGAGGTGTACATCACACACACACACACACACACACACACACACAGAGGAAACGAAGCGGGGAGAGTGAGGGAGCAGGGAGGCGAGAGGCAATGCCTCCTGCAGGGGTCAAGGTCTCCTCTGTAACTGTGTTCTCAGTGAGACCACAGACGCTCTAAGAGCAACTGGAAAATTCCACGGCCGCTGGAAGAGCTGAAACAGTCCTCTTGTGCCAACGACGAGAACGTTCTAGAAAGGTGCGCCACACACTGAAAATGTACGAAGTTATGCCACGGACCCATGATCCCGTTAGCGCAGGGCACCTCACATACATGTGAGCGTGCAAACGCACAGATGCATACACCTTGTTTCAGGCTCTTCCTCCGGAACTTGGGACCCGGAACTACACAACCTCAGAAATACCACCTGAAGTCCTGCCAGAGGCCCGGCACGGGGACAGCCGCTGGCAAGCATTCAGGGGACGTGAGCCAAAAGAGAAGAAGAATCAATGGCTATCTTTCAGGAGACTGGGGAATCACACCCATTTACCTTGGAACACCACGTTCGAGGTTGGCAGTGATCACCCTCACTTCAGAGAAGCCAATCAAGGGAGCTAAAACAACAGTGGTGACCTAGATGACTGTCACAACGGGGCACACTTCCAGGACTCGAGGGGAAGCTGCCGAGCCACTGTGAGCCACAGCTGACTGTTTCTTTAAATTAGGCCGTTTTGTCCTGTATTACTTTTAAGTTTAGATTCCCCAAAGAGTAGTCTTAGAAAGCAACCTGCTAGTTCTTAAGAAGGAAGCAGGTGTTACAATTCCTCCATTTCCTGCTTAAATGTCAGCGCCTCAGGCACGTGGGGAGGCGCCCACTGCTGACAGAGATAAAGGGAAACCTGCCAAGACCTGGCTTCCCCAGCAATCATTGTTTTGGGAAACCAACAGTCCACCTGGCTCTGGTAGAAACTGTCCATCCTCAGAGCTTCTCCAGAGAGTTCATACAAAACCAGTTTCTCCCCAGAAATGCACTAAGTGGCCGGGGATAAGCTGAGGCAGGATAGCATTTGCCGTGTGGCACCGGATGAGAAAACAGGTAATACTGGGACAGGCTGCCTCACGCCTGTTGCACTAGTGTCGGAGTGTGGCCTGGCCCCGTCCACAGGAACGGAGGGAGGCCCTGACAGATGACCCCCCCACCCCCGGCACTTACGCTCTCCCTCTTGTACACCATGCGAATGCAGCTGAGCGTGTTCCCGTAGCCGACACCAGCCTGCAGGCGAGTCTGCGAGAGAGGCAGGGAGTCACTCAGAGATTGGTCATGGGCCCCAAAGGGATAGGCCCTACCCCACGTGACCCAGGCAGGGAGGACTGCTGAGTGCCTCGTGATCCTCAGGGATGCTTTGCTTTAGATCCAGCCAGCCCTGCTTCATGCAGCAGAAGTCTGCCCTGCTTAGAGAACGACCCAGACCAGGCAGGCAGCTATGTAGCCATGGAGGCTGCTAGGAGTTCAAAAAGCCACACCTTGGCTCTATCCTAGGTACTGACAACCATCACGCTACCCTTCTAGATACCTTTGGGGACACCTGCTCATTTTTTCTGGCAGCCATCTTTCTAGCCTTTGCCCCCGACTCACAAGGCCTTGGCCCGTCTGTGTCCCTGTCACCTCCAGTCCCTCTTTGCACTACGGCCAGGCTGATGTTTCTCAAAATAATTGAAATCATGTCCCTCTATTGAAAACTTCCCAGGGGCTTTTATCAAATGCTAGTTATGCCCAGGACACTCTAGAGGTGGGGACTGGCCTGCCTGTCAACCTCCAAGCCATTTCCTCCAGTGGCTTCCTGCCTCCCATGCCAACCACATTTCCTGCCTCCAACCTTCGCTCTGGCTGGTCCCTGGAATGTCCTCCAGTGCCTGTTGGATCTGAGCTTATGCACAGTAAGTAGGGTTGACATTAAATTGCCCCACTGGGGCAAGGTGGCCCTATCCCCTGCAGTGCCCAGTGTGCATCGAGGAGTGAAGAATCAGGCCATTACAGTGGCAGTCTCCCAGCTGGCGTCTTTCTGCAGCCTTCCCTGAGAAGCAGCAGCATCTTTTAGCACACATAGTTTTAAAGATAATTTTAAGTGTGCAACTAATATGGGGATACGTCATGACACTAAGCCTCACTGTAAGTCCAGAGTAAGCCTCCTCTGACACTCCACCCTGTCTCACTCACCCTCCTCTAAGCAACAGCCATGCCACCAGCATGGCCAGGAATCCGACTGATACCTGTCTACCTTTATAGACCCACGGAGCCGCAGGGAACAGAGTGGAAATGCTATCATGCTGTCATTAAGTGGTGGGCGTGTAATCAGGGAGATGGGCTGCCTTGTCAGTCTCAGTGTGTCAATGTCGTGGATCTGTTCCAGCCCTCAGGAGATTCAGCGCTAAAGGCAGCAAAATCCCAGACTTCAAGGATAATATAGCTTAGTGGGGTGTTAGAAAAAAAAATAAATAGTGAAAAAAAAAAGTCCCCAAGAGTAGTTGGGCAGCGTGCACTGGGCTAGACACTGGGCTAGATAGGTTCAAAGGAGAAGTGGGACCTGGAGAGATGGCTCAGCGGTTAAGAGCGCTTGCTGCTTTGTGGAGGACCTGGATTTGATCCCCGGCACACGCATGGCAGTTCACACGCATGGCACACAGACACACATGCTGCCGAAAATGCTCATACACATAAAATAAATAAATCTTTTTAAAAAGTGGAGCTAACATAGGGAGGGGTGAGTAGTAATGTGGAGGGATCTGGGAGGAGATGGGAGAGGAGGAAATATGATCAAAATGCACTGCATGAAACACTCAAAGAATAAATAAACCAGTGCTTTTTACACACACACACACACACACACACACACACACACACACACACACACACA
>NW_026596117.1:24500170-24689655 GCF_907164565.1 Psammomys obesus | reverse complement strand
ACACACACACACACACACACACACACACACACACACACACACACACATATATATATAAGGGCAAAATAATTGGAATATACAGCACACAGAAAACTTCAAAGCTCTGAGAAATAATAATTCCAAAATGAAGTATATTTGCCACCTGAATATTATTTAAAAAAAAAAATAAGCCAATATTAGAAAGGTCTGGGTGGTGGTGAAGAAGACTTTTAAGTTGCTGGGTGGGAGAGACACCTTGAATATGCAGTATGGGGCTGAGCCCTTGTGGTGTTTTTGTTCAGCAGAGCCACAGAACTCAAGCGTGGGGTAGGGTGTTCCCAAACAGGACAATGACAATGGGGGGTGAGCGCGATGTAGGCCTCTGTCTGCATCCCACTTATCCCGCACTGGCCCCGGCTCTGCCACAGAGTGATGGCTGGATGGCCGTTGATGACCACGAGTGGGCTTAACTCAAGAGCAAAGCCTGGTTCCCAGAATCTCTTCAGGGCCACAAGGAAAGGTCTTCCAGACACGCTGAGCTCTCGGCAGGATGCTGAGGTTAGCAGCCAGGCCAAGGCTCCAGGACCCTGGTTACACCAGGAGCTGCTGACCCTTGTGCATTGCCTGCATATGGCCACCAGGAAGCTCTTGCTAACAGCATCCTGCAAATGCCGGACCTTGCCGGTGAAGCACACTGCTGGTTTTAGTTTCCACAGTCGCCGTGGAGGCTTGAAGCAGCACACGCATATTGTCATACAGCCCTAGCTACCAGACACCCCACTCCTCACCACTGAGCAGCCAGTGGCCAAGGGCTGGGGGAGGAGCGTTTCCCTGAGGCCAGCAGCCCAGGCCCTGCTGGTCAGGGTGCTCGGGCAGGCCCCTGCTTGGCCTCTGCTTCCCCTGCAAGTTGTCAGGGGAGGAATAAAATGATCCCTGCTCCGTCTTTAGCACCTCCATGAACAATCTCATGCTGTAGCACCTCCATGAACAATCTCATGACTGCTTCACCAGGGGCGTTCTATTTGCCCATTTTACAGACAAGAAAATGAGGGAGGCTCAGTGCTAGGAATGGGTTTCTCGTTTACTTTTCTATTCCGGGGGGGGGGGACACAATATGACCAAGGCAACTTATAAAAAGAAAGTATTTAAGTTGGGGGTTACAGTTCCGGCTGAGAGGGTCCTTACATGTGACCCACAGGAACAAGGCAGAGTGTAACTGGGAATGGGGTGTGCTTTTGAAACCCCAAAGCTTGCCCTCAGTGACACAGCCCCTCCAACAGGGCCGCACTGCTTAATCCTTCCCCATCAATTCCACTAACTGGGGACTAAGTATCCATACTCAAGCCTATTGGGGCCATTCTCCTCCAAACTGTCCCAAGGGTGAGTGGCGAGGCTAAGGACTGAATTCTCTCTCTTCTTACTGTTCTTACATGTATGTAGGGGTACACATAGACATGTGAAGGCTAGAGGACAGCTGTGGGTATCATCGTCTACTTCCTTTGAGATGGGTCTCTCCCTGTCCTAGAACTTACCAATTAGGTTAGACTGGCTAGCCAGCGGATCGTTCTGTCTCTCTCTCTCTGGTGCTAGGATTACAAGTATGTGCCACCATGCCTGGCATTTACATGGGTTCTGGAGATCAAACCCAGGTCCTTGTGTTTGCAGGGCAGGAGCATTATAACTGAGCCATCTCACCGGCCCCGACTGGACTCCTATTTGGACTTGCTTAGTGGGCAGGGAACCTACAGAAAATGTCAGCCAGAAGGAAGGAGGCCATTCCAGCACAAACAAGAACTCAAGGTTAGATCCAGGGAGGTCCTCGTGAGCCCCCTACCACACTGGGCTTCAGCAAGGGGTTCTCAGGATGGACCCTGCCTGGATCTCCTCAGGAAGGGCTTTTCCAAGATACAGCACAGAATGGGAAGAAGAGAGTGTCAGCCCTTTCAGGGGTGTGGAGTGGGGATGTGGTCAGGCTTGCCTAGGCATGAAGCAAAGGGACTCACCTCTCAAGTGGCATGGATCCAGTGGCTAATGGTGACAAGAGACATTGGCCATGTGAAGGCAGAAGTGGAGTTGGAGTTGGGGTGTTGAAGCTGTGGTCAGGACTGTAGCAAGAGAACAAGCCAGGAGGGAGGCATGGGGCAGAGACTCCTTGAGGTTCTCAGAAGGGTCTAACACCACCTGGATTTTGCTTTCTGCTTTCCGACTGCAGGGTCTGTTTGTTTGTTTGTTTGTTTGTTTTTAAGGCTTTTTTTTTTTTAAAACTTATGTGTATAGGTGTTTTGCCTACATGTATGTCTGTCTAGCGTGGGCAGTTAATTATGAAGGCCAGAAAAGGGAGTCAGAACCCCCTGGAACTAGGGTTACAGATGGTTGTGAACCACCTAATGTGGGTGCTAGGGATTGAACCCAGGTCTTTTAGAAGAGCAGCTAGTGCTCTTAACCACTGAGCCATCTCTCCAGCACCAATTATTTTAAGGCAGCCAATTTGTGGTAATTTATTACAGCACCCCAGGAAACTAATAGCCCAGCCATCTTTTTATAGGTCAGTTTCTCACACCCTACTCAACAATAATTTGTTATGAATTCACCTTTATCTGGTCTACTTGAGAAAGGACTGCACATTTCCTTGTTTTCACACAGAGGTGCAAACTTGGTGAGCACAGACAGCTGAGAAAGCTACTTGAGAGAAGGAACTTTGAGGTGTCTCCATATTGCCCCCAAAGAGAAATGTCTATGTACTGTTTACATTGGGGAACCTTTGAACACATTCTCCGAATTTGGTTAAAACAGTGTAACTGGGGACAAAGCTAATTGACATTGATGATGTTAAAGTGACGGCTCCCACCTGTAAACACCTACTGATAGCAAGAACAGCTCTCCCATAGCTGCCCTGCATGACAGAGTAAACTGAGCCCCCCTTAATGGGATGTGCACGTAGGCACTGCCCAACTCGAGGTCTAGATCTGTGGTTTAGACAGCCAAGAATTTCTGGCTTGAACTGTGCCTACCAATGATCCCACTAGTGTTGAGTGTTTGTCAGAGGGACCTTTGGTGGGGTAGACTGGGAAGGAAGGTAGACTGCAGTGGCAGGGGTAGCCAGTACCGTCCTGACAAAAGTAAGGACAGCAGCTGAGCCCCACCTTGTCTGCTTTGGAGAGTAAACATGGCCCTGACCTAGGAGAGGCCCAGTGTCACACGCAGAGGAAGATACACAGAAAGGAAAGCACAGGTCTGAGTCAGGCTCAGAGCTTCCTCTGAGTCCAGGCATTTTTCAGGAAGGGCAGGAGCAGAACCGATGGTCACGTTTCTGGGGCTTAGCTGGGTCCTGCTCACCGCAGATGGGGTGCAGAGCTGGGACTCAGACTGTCCTTTGTGGCATCTCATTCCTTCATTCCTCCATTTTTCATGGTAAGACCTGAGAGAAGACCCCCACACATGCACACACACTCCTTCAGGGGTACCCAGGAATGTCATGATGGTGCTAATGGCTCCAGGGTCCTCATACCCTATATGTCCTTTCAGATTATTCCAACAGAAGTCAAAATCCCCAACCTGACATCCAAGCGTCCTAAGGACTGAGGACTGACCTGCCTAGATGTTGGTCCATAAGGAAAACAGGTTTTGCTGGCCTTTCCCAAGCACAGCTCCTACCCAGGGTCCCTACCTTAGCACCCATTGCCACAAGGTTCCCTGTGCCTGCAATATCTTCCCCAGTGACTGGAAACCCAGTTGCACATTTCAAGCTCAGACTCTATCCCATATTTGAAACCTTTTCTAATTGTCCAGCTCCCCAGATACTTGATGGAGGACAATTATGAATGTCCTAGCTCCTCCCTCACCAACTCACAAGATCCTGCAGGCAGAGGACAGTGATGGAAAACAATCAAGCCTCCTGGCATCCCCCTGGGCCAGCAGAGGCCCTGCCCTGGAGAGTCTCCAGGAACCAGAGAGAGGTACAGACCCAGGGCAGACCCACTCGAGGTACCTCCCCAAGAGATCATGGCTACTGTACCTTGACTGTGTCCAGAGGGTAGCCAACGATGACACTAGCTGCACCTGTAGGTCAAAGAAGAACATCTGGTCACCCAAACCCTGGACTCCTGATTTGTCCCTGCCAGCTCCTAGAAAATGTCAGAGAGCCAAGGCAACAGCCAACAGTCACTGGGGTGACCTTCCGGTGACCAAGGCCTGGTCCATTTCCTGAGGAAGGCAGAGAGAGTAGAGTCAAACCCGGGCCTTATTTTTAAAAAGTACCCCCAAACAGGAATTAAGTCTCTGAGACAACTGGATATCCACACGCAGAACAGAGTTATTCCCCTGCCTCATACCACATATACAATAAATCCAAAAAAGTCCAAAGGCTTAAAACTGTAAAGAGTCACACATGAGGAAAATATTTTACAACCTTGGTTTGTAACATTTGTAGTTACAATAAAGAAAGTACAACCAACAAACGAAAAAAAAAAATAAGTGAGCTAGACATCACAACAGATACTCTCATGAAAGTGAAGACAAACAGCTTAAAAACTGAGGATAGTGTTGACAAATCACGTATCTGTAAAGGGTCTCAAGTCCAGGATACACCAAGAATTCTTACAGCTAAAACAATGTTTAACTGACCAAAAGAGATGTCTCTCTGAAGAAGACATGCCAATGGCCAACGGTACATGGACATACACTCAGCATCATTGGTCGCTAGGGAAATGTAAATCAGAAATAATAATCAAATTTCCCTTCATGTCCACTAGGATGACTGTAGTTTTTTTTTTTAATGAAAATAATAATAAACAGTGCCGACAAAGATATAAAGAAATTAGAACTTCCTTAAAGACTCCTTTTTTATGTGAATGAATGTTTGCCAACATGTATGTATGTGCACCATCGCATGCGTGCGATTACTCTAGAGGCTAGAAGACGATGTCTCCCAGCAACTGCACTTATAGATGGTTGTGAGTATATGGATGCTTGAACTGCGTTGAAATAGTAGTGCAAGCTGCTGCTGAGCTAGCTCTTCAGCCCTGAGACATTAGTATGTTGTTGGTGCGAACATGAAACAGTGCCGTCACTGTAAAAAAACTGGTTATTCCTTTATAAAGTTAAACACAGGATTGTAAAATGTGTTTTTTTTCTTTCTGTTTATTTTAAATGATACATTAAAAACATTCATTTTACGAAGAATTGCTATGTAACTCGGCATTTCCAATCCTAGATGTATACATACCTAAGAAACAAAAGCAAGAACTCCAACAAGAATAAGCACACTCATGGTCACCCCAGCATTCATCACAGGAGACAAAGGGTGGGAAGAGACCCAATGTTCATTAAGAGACATGCAATTAATACATACAGTGCGTGCGGGGGGGGGATGGGGGAGGGGATGGATTATGACTTAGCTGTAAGTAATACTATGTAGCCGTTTCCTCCAGATGGAAACATCCCATCCTGGGGGAAGGAGGATCCTTAACACTCAGGAAGTAAAACTAACAAGGCTTAGAACTTCCTGAAACTTGCAAGATTTACAAGATTCTCTTCCCAAAGTTTCATAAGCAGTGAGGGCTGCTGGAGAGAGCAGCTAAACGGAGAACTACCGTGCAGCAGCCCGTAGGGGCTGTCAGTCATGCGGCAGCTGCCTGTGAGTCATCCATCCTCCTGTAACTAACCCCTTGCCTATACTTCTGCTAGACTTTGGTGGAATCATTTCTTTGGTCTGTCACCCATGCTCTGTCTGGGCTGAGTAGCCACATGTTCACACATCCCATGTAAAGTCACAAAACATAGGAATGGCACACCAAACCCTGCTGTAATGTGGCTGAACCTTAAAAACCATAGGGAAAGGGACAGAGAGACAGAGAGAGAGAGAGAGAGAGAGAGAGAGCACCTGGCTACACACGCTGCTGTAAGGCTGTCTCAACGCCACCTGGATGAGGAAGCATCTGTAATCCACAGCAGCTGGCGTTTACACAGGGCTGTTTTCCCAGGACAAATCCCTCTCACATCCCTGACATCACGATTGCCTTAGCAAGCTGGGCAACAGGGACACTTGTTGCTTGGTCTAGAACCTCCTGTTTTCTTCACCCTCCACACTTCCCTGAACTGAGCCTCACAGAGGTGAAGCAGAGGAAGCCTCGCGCTGCCTGTCCAGCCTGGAGGAAGGAGCTTGGCTCCCCAGGTGCCACTGTCTCCTCCAGAGCAGGGGCAGGCGTGGGCATCCGAGGGTCCAGAGCAGCAGTTCAGTCAGTGGCAGGCCAGCATCTCCTACCTCACGCTTGGTCCACCTCCCTGAAAGCAGGGGTGCAACAGTAAAAGCAGGATTCTGGGGCAGTGTTTCCAGAGACTGAAAAGTCTGTAGAGCTTCAAACAGATGTGGAGGTGATTTTGTTGCCCAGTGTCACTAAGACAACCGCTGTAGGCAAGTGTGGGGGCTCAAGTTCTTTCACCTAGGCAGACCTTGGTGCCATATTGCCTGGATTAGAACCCCAGCACCTGCAGATGCTCACCTTAGGCAAGTCACCAAACTGCTTTGTACTTCTATTTCCTGTTTCCTAAATAAGGCTGTGAAGGCGCCTACTTTATTGGGGTTGCTATGTAATGAAAGAAATGTATGTAAGAAATATATGTAAGCACGGGCAGGATTCAATATGTAATAGCCAAGAAAAGCATACTGATAGGGCCATGGTTGTTCAGGGAGGCATGGGGGCGCAACTGTGAATCACATGAGAGACGAGGTAGCCACAAAGATACACTAGAATTTATAGGAATATTTTACCACTTTGTAGAGTTACCAGAAATCATTAAATTATACGCTTGAGCTGGAGACATTTTTGGCGTAGAACACAAACCTCTGAAGATACACATGGCACAGGCACTTCAGCATACCAGGAACCTGCCAAAGCACCCAGCTCATGGGTGGCTGGCTAGGGGACCTACCTGGCAGTGAGACCCAGGCAGAGGCTCAGGCTCCTAGCCTCTGACAGGAAGGGGACCTCCGCACACAGCAAGCCCCAGGTAAGGCTTTGCTCAGAAACTACTCCGGTCCTGTTTCTCTTTGCTAAAGTGAAATGATGGCGAATGAGGCGACACCTCCACAGGGGGATCTGAAGCGCTGCAGATGAGTGCAATGAAAAAGGCAAGGGCTGATGGCCCACCGCAGCCAGACCAGAAGGATCCCTTTCAGCTGTCTAGGGCAGAAGCATCAGAGAGCCCCACCCCCTGCCTTGAGGGCTGCACTCCCTGCCCTGCCGGGCTTCTCTCCCTCCAGAGGCAACGCCCTTAAGACAACCTGAACTTGAAGTCCAAATCCTCAGTCACCCTGAAAGCGGTCAAGCCAAGCGCCAACCTAAGCACGAGTTTCTTGGAGATATGTCCCCCAAACCCAGGTGCGTCCTGGGTCACAGAAGGGTGTGCATGCACTGGGGTGAATCCATTGGTTGTGTGCTCTGACCAGTGGTTTAATCATTATGGGATCCAAATCCGTTGGGGCCTAAACCAATGTGAATCTTAAGAGCTTTGTTTCGGAGACAGGAGGGACCTCAGGGCCGACCAAGCAGACAGGGCTAGGGACACCCGGTGCTGCAGGCATTGCTCATTCTGGGCTGTGTGTATCGCCAAGTGCCCAGGTGCAAACAGCTGGCTGCCTCCTAACAGCTTGCCCATGGGGGGGGGGGGGGGTCTTTCGCAAGCACACTCACCTCCGATCCAGCCCGCCACAAAGTCTTCCAGCTGGAAGATGCCCATGGCCGATGCCTCGGGTGCCTGGCCCTCCCACAGCTGGGGCAGCGCCCATTCAGTGTGGGTCGGGCATGGCCTTGCCGATCCGATCCGGGAGCGGCAACACCCAGCAGGTTCTCCAAACCCAGTGTTCCAGCCACCCGCGCTCCGGGCTGTCAGCAAATGAGGGCGGGTGGCTGACAGCCCGCCCCCAGAGGATCTTAAAGGCACAGCACTCAGACAAGGTGTGCTCCGGGAGGCTGCCCCTTGTCACCAAGGGGAATTCCCTCCATACTTCTGGCCACCACCCTCTCTCCCTCCCAACAACACAGCCTTGGAGCCTTTAAGGTGCAAGCATCAGCCAGAAGAGCCAGCACCTGTTTAGGACACTTTTGCAAAGTTCCTCAAAAGAGGGAAGGAGGGAGGCTTTACAGACCCCGAAGGTTGCCTGCTGTAGGACTCACTTGGGAAGACTGTCCACCGTGTTAAGGGCAAAGAACCCTAACAGTAACTAACTGGAGTGTGGGGAGATGGGTTAGCGGGAAAGAGCACATGCTGTGCAAGCATGCCTTTGCATGCTTAGATGCCTGGAACTTCAGACATGGGGACTGGAGTCCGAAGAGACTAGAGGATTGCTGGGGTTGTTTGACAGCCATCCTCATGGAAAGTAGGTCGCTTGAGCTGCTCTTATCAACACACACACACACACACACACACACACACACACACACACACACAGACACACACACAGACACACACACACTTTCGTGTATAAAAACTAAATATCTATAAACCAGAAATTCTCAATTTTTGGACAGGCCGATTGAAAGCTATGGACAGCTCCGCTATCAGATGGAGTACACACAAGTTTCCAAGCTAGTTTTGGAGTTGAGGCTGCCTCTCCTTCTCCAGGCCACACACCATCTGCACGACCTGGATTGACAGTTTCTTCTGCAAGTGAGAGACTGGATAAGATATGGGAGGCATCTCACCCAGAAATTGGTGCCAAGCCAGCTCCAAATAAACACCAAGGTTATCCTGCACTTAGCTGAAGCCTCCTCCCTCTAAGCCTCGGCTTGCTCTTTCCTGCAAGTCTGCGCACCGCACTTCACAGGCCTGGAAAGTGCTCGTGTGCTTCAGGACCAGGACAAGTAGCTGCAGGTTCTCCCAGCACTCCTCAGTCCCTACCTGCTGCCTTGAGTGGCTGGCCACTTTCTACTGGCAACCCTCTACCCTGAACTTTCCAGGGCAGGGGCTTCCCCTCCTCCTTTTAACCATGTAATCTGGACATTTTGTTGCTATTATTTTTTTCTTTGTCTTGCATGGCAACCAAGAGCTGCTTCCAATGAACCAAAATTTATATACTTTAACTTGCCTTACATGAGAAGCAGCCCAAGCTCCTCATTTTTTAATTATATAAAAAGGGAGGAATATTTAGTATTTAGGCAGCCTGCTTCTGGGTTGCCTAGCAACCTATGATGTCACCATGTGTCACCCACCAGGTAGCCACACCTGGCAGTTGTGGTTAAGTTTCTCCTTAAAAGGTTCAATCAGACACTTTCTCTCTCTCTTGCTCTCTTACTCTCTTGCTCTCTTCCCTTTCTCTGTCGGGACATCCCCTTTCCTTCCCCCTATCATGTCTCACTCTCTCCTTCTCTTTCTCTCTTCATCTCATCCAATAAACCTCTTTCATATAAAATCTGCTGTGTGTGTCATCATTTTATTTGGTCCTAATAGTTACGCTTAAAGTATAAAATGTGTATGCATCTCACAGAGAGAGAGAGTAATTATTCATCTAAGTGGCCAAAGCAGGGCATGAACATGGCCAGGACCCACTTTGAGAACAGATTCCAAATTATTCCCCTAATCCTGCCTTCCCTAGGGAAAAACCCAGGAGACACCTAGCCAAAGGAAAACTCCTACAGCCAGCTGCCTCCCATGGACAGGTCTGGCCTGTGTGGGTATCTTTTGCACTGAGAGCCTTCTCTCTGCAAAGGGGGCTTGAAATTTCCAGCAGGCAGACCACGGTAAAGGGTAAAGCAGGGCAATTCTGCTATGCTTTCTGATGCAATCTCAGCTGTCCTGGACTCTTTTTGTAGACCAGGCAGGCTGGCCCCAAACTCACAGAGATCCACCTGCCTCTGCCTCCCTGAGTGCTGGGATTACAGGCATGCCACCACCGCCTGGCTCATCTTCCCCTCTTTTGTTGGTACAAACCAGTGGTCTCAATGCATTCCAGATGTTTACTGACAATCAAAGGGATGCTAGTCAGATGCACAGTTGGGTGAAGAAAGGCTATTTATTAAAGGAACAGAAGATTGATTTTGGCTTTCAGGCTGCAACATATCAACGCTCCATAATCTCAACACTCTGACAGATCCGTCAGCAGAACCTTCTGCATAGGTGAGATTTTCTCAGAGAACTTCACAGCTTGCCCTGGCCAGAACATCGAGAACAAGGCGGAAGACTTCCCCTCCAGGAGCTGCAGGGAACTAAGGTGATATAGCTAGTTAGCACTTCCTCCTGCTCAGCAGCTGCCAGACCTGAAGGCACAGATACCCCATTCTATTCCAGCAGAATTCTGGGGCAGACACCTCTCTGCTTCAGGGAAGCCTAAGGCCTGAAGTCCTGTTTCCTCGCTAGGCAGAAGTACTTCTCAGCCGCCCACCCCAAGGCACACCCCTGTCCCCTGTACTTACTTGCCCTAGTCATGTGCACAGCTGCTTCCGCCTCCTCCGGAGGCTGCTGCTGGCTTTGCACACCTGGCCCACCCTCCTGTGGTATGCATGTGGTAGGGCTACAAGGTGCTTCAAGCAACCGCTCAGCCAGGTGGGATAAGGGGTGTCTGAGGGTGTGGGCGGGTGGTGGATGACTAGGGACCTAACCTTGGGCCTAGCGCAAGCTAGCTGTGAATGTGTCTGTACGTGTGATTAACATTACAGCTGGTTGATCCTTGATCCTCCGGGTAAGACTCACTCAACCAATTTAGGCACCCTACAAGCAAACCGTGAGATATCCTCAAAGGGGGAAAAAATGAGTTCCTGCCTGATGATTTTAGTCTTCTGGTCTACCCCATAAACTCAAGACAGTCAGGTCGAACCTGACATTCCACACAGAGGCTTTGGTTTCTCAGGTACAGCCCTAACAGGGGTGGGGGTACTCCTCATTGTTCTGTGTGCATCTTCAAATTCTGATGCAGAAACTGAGGCACAGAGGAGCGTGCAAACAAGACCCTACCTATCAAGTCAGGATATTTTATCCCAGCTACCAGGTGATGGCATAATTCTAGGGACAGTCTACCGATGCCACCTGTCTCTTCTGACACCTCCCTTCAACACCTCTCCTAATGCCCCTTTGCCCTGTGATGGCCCTTGGTGGGTGCTAGCCCCTGTGTTGGCTTGGCAATGGAATGCCAGTCAACCACAGCCCTTGCTCTAGACACATCCTCTCAGAGGCCTGTGCTCAGAGCACCTGGTGTTTCAAAGTCTCCCTAATCTTCATGTGTAGCTGGGGGGAGGAGGGGCAGTGAAGGAGGTCCCCATCAGGTTCTGGCTCAGCCTACACTGCCCCAGCCAAAAGGTGGTCCTCCCTAGCTCAGAGTCCTTCTGTAGGTAGACCACACCCACCCATGCCCCAGCTACAGGCCAGGAACACCAAGGCTGGCCACAAGATGCACCTTTGTTCCATCTGGAATGTCCTGCCTCCCCCTGACTTTATAGGTGATCCTGTGCTCAGCAGTATCCAGCTAGCTTCCAGCAGGGAGGCAGTTCTGGGTCCCAGCCACAGTACTCAGGGATAACAGGAGCAGTGAACCCTGGATTTAGGAAGTGCCTCTCTTGGCCTGCTCATGGCCCCTTGGCACTTTTGGATTAATGTGTAGGATCAACTGGTCAGAGTTTAACCACTGACACCTGCTACCTGTAGCCTCCTGAGGAGTGAGGCTCGGGGTGTTAGGTCCCCTCATAGGCCTGTCCCCTCCCCTCATGGGGTGTGCACAGAATCCACTTTTGAATTCCAGAGCCAAAGCCACCCAGAAAGCATGAAGCACATGTTGATGGGGGAGTCATGCAATGTCCTATGGAGGACTGAAAAGTCACAGCCTGTGGCTGAGGTCACCTCATATGTACATGGTGGGTGGCCTACTCAGCCTCGAGGCTATGCGGCCATCATCAGCGTTAGTCTCCGAGCTGTGCTCGCTATGCCCATGATCTGGGCCAGAGACCTTTTGGGAAATGAAAGGTCTCCAAAGAGTGGCCCTTTGGTGAGTTTACTGTTGGAGTGCATCCACTGTGACGGTGGCCAGTTCCCAAGGCCAGTCTTGTGGGACCACCTCGTACTTCCAGGCAGATCGCCAGCTCCTCAGGCCTGTGTCAGCGCCATTAGTGTGGTCTTGAGTTGGCAGGCAGCGTTGCTGGCAGACGGGATGGCCTCCCTGGCCCATGGTACTTGCTTGATTGCCAGCGAGTTTGAGAAGAGTGGATGGAGCCCCCAGGTCCTCGATTGCATGCTGGGAATCTAACTTTGTAGCACATATAAAGGAGGACTCGGAGAACCCTACATTACTCGGCAGCATGCAGCAGGCCCTCCTGAGCCCTGGGGTGAGGAGGGGACCCAGCAGAACAGTGGTGTTGTCCCTCTTCCCTGGGTCTCAGACCTCTTGAGGGCAGCAGTGATGCTTGCTTCTGCTGTCCGAATCTAAGCTGGCCTCTGGGCTGGGACACAACCAGCCACAAGGAAACCAGGATTCAGAGTTCACCTCTCAGAGAGAGACTCAGAGAGAGGGGCTCCCTGCGTTGCCAGGGCCAGAGAGAAATTTCACTCCATTTCTTTCTCGGTTCTTCCTCATGGGGAACCCCTGCAGTATCACCTATGTGATAGGGGCCTGTGGGTAGCACAGAGGCAGGTGCTGGTGTCCCAGGATAACAGGGCCCACTTCCATTTTCTCACTGGCTCCCTCAAGGGCAGCAGCAGCTCCTGAGTGAGGAAATGGCTAGAGAAGAGACAGTTTGCCTAGGATGCGACATCGAAGCTATTGGAAGGCACTGGAGGAGGGCTGTGTTTCCAGAAGTGAGGGAAGGCTCCATAGTGTGGGTCTCCTGGTCATACCTTGAATCTACCCAACCAATGGCTCCAGCTCTCCAGCTCTTCTCTCCGCCAAGGACTGTCCCTACCAGTGCCCACCACGCACGTCTGAGCCAGCTGCTGAGCTTTGTGGTGAAGGGCCGGCTGCTTCCACTTGCTTGATTTCCTTCACCCCTCCTTTGTCTCCTGTCCAAATCTGGATATGGGGTTCCTTGGAGACCTCTGGACCTTCCTCCATTTGTACCTTAGGCTTCACTTCTGAGCACAGAGCCTCTGCTCTGTTCAACACTCCATCTCAACTCAGCCTATTTGTGAGAAGTCTGACTACCCCCGGTCTGCTCTTTCCATACCCCTCAGTGTAGGAAACCTCACCTCCACTGAGCTACCATGCGAACCCGAGAGTGACCTTTACTCCTCTCTCCAAGGACCTCATCCTGCCAGCCAGGAATTCCTTGTGTTCTCCCTTCTCAGTGACTGCAACGCCCACTCTATTCTGGCAGCCCAGACCACGCCTGAGCCTGAGCCGTCATCAGGGGCATGGTGGACATAGGCGCTTTGTTTGTTCCCTCTGACCTGGTCCTGTGCCCTCTCTCCAATGACTGCTCCGCCAGGCTACAGAAGCCTGGCCTCCGCTCTGGCCACCTCTGTGCAATGTCCTCGAGTGACCCTGTGGCCTTCACCGTGCGCTAAAGTTCCCTATTCAGGCGTATGCAGGTCTGTGAGACAGTCCAGTGGCCTTTCTACTCCTTACTCCTACCACGCAGCTTTGTCCAGCTGGAGACCAGCCAGGCAATGTGGCCTCCACACCCCACATTCCTTACTGTGTGGGACTGTACGTACTGGTCCCTTGTGGAGATGCCATCCCCCCTGCTCTCTGGCTAACCCCGGTGCCTTACTCCCTTGATTCTGCTCGGTGGCCACCCTCCCCTGCCAGGCCTTTGCTGAAGTACACACTACCGTACTCCACCTCAGCTGTCTGTGCTGGACACACCCACCCGGCTGCCTGTCCACTCTGGTTTATAGTCGGTCTGTCCACCAAACAGTACGCCTTTGAGAACAAGGTGCTACCTTGTCCTGAGGGCCTAAAGAGGCCCCATGTTCAGTCAGCACTTGGATTTCTTAAACAGGGAGGCCATGGGGGCAAAGACTGAAGGGCTGACCACCTGCTGTCAGCAGAAGAGGGAGTCCCAAGCATGGCAGAGCTGAAGAGGCAGCCATCTCACACCTCTCCCAGTGGGCCCTTCCCAGAGCCCCACAGAATCCTGACTTCTTTCAGGCCCTCCTAAGTGCTGGCTGCTTTTCTGCTTCCAGACTGTTACACTGATCATGAGGACCCATTTCCCACCAGCAGAAAGTAATGACAGGACTGTGGCAGGACCCCACACAGGCTTTCTTTGGGCCTGCATTGTTCCTGAGCTGGCTGCGGAACAAAAGGCCACACTGATTTCAGGGTTGCTATGAGAGCTTGTCATTGGGCACAGGGCTCCTTCCCCATCGCCAGCTCTCTGGGGTCTGACAAGAGGATACTCAGATGGCGTTCAGCCCCGTCGCCTACCCAGAAAGATGCCAGGAGCTGAGAAGCAGCCACATGTGGCTGTGGGCTGAAGGTGGATTGGCCTTTGAGGACTAGGCGACCCGGGCCAGGGTTGAGGCTGCAGCTGCAGCTTCCGCTGGTGGCGTCAGTCTTTATAAAGCAGGGCTGGTGGGTGCCCTCTTAAGGCGGTGTTCAAAGAGTTAAATTCTTGACCACAGCAACACCATGTGTGTCGTGACAAGATGTGCCAGGAGAGGGCGCTGCGGCACAGCGCCGGGTGGAAAAGGCCCGCGTAGTCACCAGAAGGAAGAGGTTTCCGGCCTCCCCATAAGGAGCTGAGCTCTGCGTTAAAAGGTCCAGAGAGACGAGTCTGGGGATGCCAGAGAGGCGGTTGAGAGCCTCCTTGGAAGCTGCGGGCTGCAAGGAGAAAGAGCTTCAGCACCCCCTGCGGCTTGTAACGCGGCTCTGCCATGTGGCTCCAGGCTTTCAGGTGGGAGGTCAAACACTTTCGCTAAAGGCCGCTCAGTGGTGATGCTTGCTGGGCCCCATCGGCTGTTCCACACCAAGCCCCAAAAACTCCTTCCGGCCAGGACTCCATAAGAAAAGTGACTTCCCTAAAGGCCCAGAGTCGCATAAATGCCCTCACTCCCCTCCCTCAGCTGCTGTATCAATGGGACAGAGTTAGCATGCCATCTGTGCCACACTCTAAGGGCACTTAGATAGATGACTGTTATCAGAAGGGGAAACAATCTTCCAAAATGCCAGCGGAGGACCCTGGAGCTCCCGCGCTCCCTCAGGACCTACTGGGTCCTGAGGGCTGTAGACCGCCTGACACCCCCCCCCCCCAATTTTCTCCTCAGTTGATGGGACAAGAGGGCATAGGCCGGAGGATCTAATATCAAAGGGTTCCTGTGGAAGAAGAGCATCTAAGAGGGTGATAAGGGCCATAGTTCTCCGCACTGGGGAGCCAACTGAGGTATGGGGATGGCTGGGTCACGTGACTGCCCTCCAGGAGCCCCAGGCTTAGCTGCAGGCTCACCCACAGCTACCCATAGAGCAGAGGCTCAGGGTGCAGAAAGAAAACGAGGGTGCTGTGGAGCAGGGAGTGTTTGTGCTTGTGAGTGGGAAACGGCACGAGGCAGCTGTACACCTGAGTGTCCGGCGTGGAGAGCGAGTAGGCTTCAGCAGACCTTCACTGCCTTGCGGGTCAGGATGCTGAAGGGCTGGGGGATCTTGAATGGCAGGGCTGGGAGCTGAGCCAGGGTGGCGGCATCTACAGGTCGGTGAGGATGGCTGCTGCCCTGAATGGACAGACCATCACAGTACCCACGATGACAGGAATGCCGGCTTCTCTCAAGCCAGCGTTTGCCTTCAGGACCTCAGCCGACTCCCAACCCCGGGGCACACATACTCTCCAAATGTCCTTGGAGGGTGGAGATCAAGCCTGGGGGCATAGGGCAGCATACTAAGGACTAAAATGATCAGCAAACTGTTTCCACTCAAAGCCCAGGTCCGCCCACTTGCAGGTCTCGGATGTGTCTGGTACATCTATGCTCATTTAGGACCTCACTCTTTAAGAACTAGGACCCCACACTTACTGCTGAGTACTTATCTTAGGGTTTCCCCTACACCCCCAGTTTACCTTTTTTTTTTTTCCTTTTAACTTTGAGCCAGAGTCTAAGTGGTGAAGAATGACTCTCGGGTGGCTGAGAGGAAAGGCCTGCACAGAGCCTTATAGGACCCAGTGTCCTCACACTCACATGGGAGCTCACTCTCAGCTCTGAGCACACCCCCTGCCCCCACAAACACTGCTTTCTACCCCAGGGTCAGTGTAATCACCACCCAGGCAAATGCCCCATGTTGAAAGGGGGACACTTTCAAAGGACTCCAAAATATCTTCTTCTGATCCAGTAACAAGAGGTATGAGCGTGTTTGTGTGTGTGTGTGTGTGGGGGTGCCAAAGAGTAAAACCCTAAAGCTTCAGAGATGGCCCAGGAGCACTCAGGGTGGGACCGGGTAGGTGGGGAGCCTTGCTTGGATCTCTGGGTTCCAGCCCTGGTGCTCCCTGCAGGGGAATCCCGCCATATGGGCCTCTGCTAAGGTCAGGACTAGACTTGATCTCTGCCTGCTTTCTCCACTGAGCCTGTTTCTCAGCCTGTAGAATGAGATTCTCTCTGCAGGTCTGGCAAGGCTTGTAAAGCTCCACAGAGAAGAGTTGGGGGCCCAGTTCTAAAGCACTACACTGAGCCGGTAAGGCACCCCGTCCTTGTGCTGGGAGGATTTATTTATTTACAAAGCCAGTGGTTCTCGTGTACCTCTGCGTGGTTCAGGAAGCCGCTGCTCCCTGTGGCCAGGCTACAGGAGGAACAAGGAAGTTCAAATGCAGCCACTGTTGAGACACCTCCCCTCCCCTCCCAGCTCTGTCAGGCAAAGTTTCCAGCCTCAGAGAATAAAGCAGGGTAGATGGGGTAGGAAGGTTAGTTTCTGGGGGTGACACTGGGTGGTTGAATGCGGCACGGGGCCTCTCCCTTCTGCAGCTAATGAGAAAGAAAAGCCCAGATGTGTGGAGGGACACGCCAGGGTAGAATATCATGCCATCATCAGGCTCTGATAGAGATGTGGAGGTGGGGGAAGGTTCTTTCTGTGGGGCCTCTGAGGGGAAAAGAGGATTCCCTCCTTATTGGTGGTCTTATAGAAGACCTCTTTCCACCCCAGAGCGGAGGAATACTGAAGGTCTGAGGCCTGGGCACCAGGCCAGCTCCGGCACCAGGGCAAATGGCCCGAGCTGTGGGGGCCTCATTTCCGATTGCCTTTGTCCCTCACTGACCAGAAGGTGCTGGAATATCGTTCCCCAGAAGTCCCCGCTGCTTTCACTCCTGTGCCTTCTCAGGCCTTCTCAGCACCAGGTTGGAGTCACTCCTGTGAGCTCCCCAGCCCAGAGCAGGGAAGCGTGGGGCTGATGTGCAGCCTCTCTTCAGGGCTTCTGTAATAGGGTACAAATCCTGAGGCGCCAAGAACATGGTCCCTGGGGAGAGGGGCATCCTGGTTGCCTTCACACATGAACCCTCCCAAGAAGGAACAGCAGGCCGGAGAGGGTGAAAGCCCAGAGTTGAGGTCTGGCCCTGCCAAGGAAGACTGGGTGAGGAAAAAAAGAGACGGAAGCCAGGTTCAGGCCCAGATGCCAAGATGGACCCTGGCCTATAGCTCTATAAGGGCAATCAGGGAGGGAGGCAGGACCCAGGCCTGTGGAGTATGGGCGGGGGGCAGCAGTTGGTAATGTTGCTTACACATCCAGGGGCTCCTACGGGAAGTTCTGGCCTTTCACCTCACCACCTAGCCCGCTTCTGCAGTTTCTAGATCCCGCGCCCAGCCATGTGGTTGTGGGGAGGGTTTGCTCATTAGAGTAGAAGGTCTGGATCAAAACCCAGGCTTGGCACTTGCCAGCTGGGTGACCTGGGCCGTGTCCCTTTGATTCTCTAAATGATGTCTTCCTCATAAATAGCCATTAGCCCTGTCTCACGGGGTCATTAGGATTACATGAGATGGCACACATCCAATATCTGGGTGTCTAACAAATTTCAAAAATCACCAGATGTTTCTGTGGGCCCAGCTCTGGTTTCAGGCCTTTTTCTTGAAGGACTGTAATTCTGTATCCACTTTCCTGAGATGGGGGAACTGAGGTACAGCTGTGCCCATAGCTACTGTGCTATCAGGGAACTGGCCAAGGCCTTGCTAGGGTATGGGCCAGGAGTAGGTGTCTAGACTTGGTGCTGCCTGCCCTCCTGTGGCCTCTTCAAACTCACAGGGCATCCATCCCTGGCTGTCACTTTGCAGCAGCCATCCTGTTCTCGGCTTCCTGGAAGAGGCTCTCTGGAGCCCAGATGCCAGCAGCCTGGAGGGGTGGCACTGGGAAGACATTCTTCCTGGGAGCGGTAGTACGGAAAGAAGCCATCAGGTGGCGCCGAGTCCTCGGGGAACACATCCTCTCTGCAGCTGCAGGCAGCTTCGTGGCCTGGGCAGACTTCAGCGGGCTGGGTCAGCTCCTCCACAGCCACGGGCTGCTCGTATATGCAGAAGAAAGGCAGGTACTGCGAGCCCACTTCGGAGAGCCTGGGAGAGCCAAGTAGCTCCTGGTCCTGTGGACTGGTGGCCTGCAGTTGCTGGGACAAGCGTCCTGAGTCGTCCTCCAACAGGGGCCTCAGAGAGCTCAAGGCACTGGACTCAGCCTTCTGCATTGTCTGAGAAGAGAGGGTACCTATTGGCCGGTGCTGCCTGCTCATTCCTCACCCCGAAGTCCTGCCAATATTTGTGGGGGCTCATAGGGTCCATACAGGATCAGGGTTCCCCTCTGAAGGAAGTCCAGCAGCACTCTAAACCATGTCCTCAGAAAACCCTGAGCCCTCTAACCTCATTTCACTTCACCCCCTGCTGGCTGGGCTCAGCATGTCCTGCCCCAGACCCTCCAAACCCCTCAGTGAGACCACACTTGACCCTGCTGGAGCATCAGGGGCCCTCTGGCCTCAGAGGAGTCCTCCCAGCCTGCCCATCTGTGACTGCTAACTTCTCTGTCACAGAAACACCTTCACTGATCTGCCTGCTTTTCCTGCCTATTCTGCACCTAAGGTGGTTGTGCCCCTGATACCTTTCCATGAAAAAAACAAGAAATAGTTCCTTATTCTAACCTCCTGATCTCAGACTCCCTTAGTTGTCAGGTCCACACAGGCTTTCACTTGGCCTTTCCTGAAAACATACTAGTGTGCTTAGCTTTTCCTGGGTGATGACTGCATATGGCTCCCGGTCAGCTTCGCTTCCTTCACCTCTCTGGCTTAGTCACATCACCTTATTGACTGACATCCTTCAAAGCCAGGACACTTGTTCTTTGATGCAGCCCCTCTGCCAGGCAGCACTTTCCTGAATTGTTTTGGGGTGTTGTTATCTTGCATCCCATTAATTATAAGCTTCATCAAGGCAAGGCCAGTCTATCTAAATGGCTTCTGTCTCTACTGGTGCACAGTGGACAAAAGAGAATGGAAGGAAGGAGGGTTGAAAGTATGGAAGGAAGAAGATAAGGAGACAAAGGTGAGGCAGGTTAAGAACACTGGGTGCTCTTCCAGAGGACCCAGATTCAAGTCCCTTCGTGGTAGCTAACAGCCATTTATAACTCCATTTCTGGGAAGATCCAATGCCCCCTGCTGGACTTCACAAGCATCAGGCAGGCACTCAGAGACACACGTGTAGACAAAACACCCATACACTGGAGGGGGAGAGAGGAAGGAGAAGGGGAGGGGGGAGAACGAGAGAGAATGAGAACGTCCACCAGGGCTTGGCTAGCATCTAAGTTCCTGCTGCCTCAGGGTTGATGAGGAGAGAAGCCATGTCTTATGAAGAGGCAGAGAAGGAAATGGGGGGTTCCTTCTTGGCTGGGGGAGAGAGAGGCCTGGGGTCTCCCATTTCCATCATTGCCCATTTGGACCATTTCCAGAGGCCTCAAGCTGCTCCAACGTATAGACTCTGGGTTTCACAGGAAAGTCTATTATGGTCTGGCCGCTGGCTTTCCTGACTCCTCTCGAATCACCTTCTTTGTCACACATACAATCAGTGCTGGACCCTAACAGCCCAAATGTCATGTAACTCCTGGGGAGATGGTGGCCACGGAGATAAGGGACCAGAGCACACATCTGGCACTCTGAAGAATGCCTCTACTTACTCTTAATCCTCAGAAGGTCTAAGGGGATGGCCTTGCCTCTTCCACTGCACTGTGCTGGGAAAACAGGTTGAGCACAATCTGCCCCCATGAAGCCAATGCTCCTCACTGTACATGTGTGTAATACATGTTCCCTGTACCGTACATCTTAGCCCTAAGCCCTGACACAGTGACTACACCCCTCCTGATTTGTATGACCTTAGCAGATGCAATTGAGTCAGGATGATTCCTACTGGGTTACAGCACACCCTAAATCCATAAGTGGGAAACTCGGACACAGACGTTCAGGGAGCACGCCATGGGATGATCTCACATGGCAGAGACCAGAGTGGCAATGCCATGGCCAAGGAATGCCAGATCACCATTCCATCACCAGAAGCCAGAAGAAGGGCAGAGAACAGCTTCTTTCTCCCTTGGAGCCCCAAGAGGGAACTAACTCTATTGACGCTTGACCTCAGGCTTCAGGCCCCCAACAAGGCATGAGAATGAACTGCCATCATTTGAAGCCACCAGGATTGCAGCAGTTAAAGCAGCCTTAGGAGCCTAATGTGTCAGCGGGCTGGATGGCTCCTTGTTGGGTTGGAGGGCCCTACTGGCACTTTCTATGGAAGCCCCTATAGCAACTCCCACTATGGCTTATCCTTCCTGCTATGGAGGAGGTGTCAACCAGGACAGACTGTCCTGGGGATGGGAAGAGACCCATGCTTTTTTTTTTCTTTCTTCCTGGGGCCCTGGCTCCTCTTCCCCTGCTAGGCTTGGGTGAAAGAGACTATGTATGACCGTATCAACTTCCAGAGGGCTTCAGCATTGAATGTGCCATGTGCTAGGCTGCTCACACTCACCATCACTTGCCACTGTCCTGGCTGGAGCTGGCAGTAGCCCCAAGTGCTGACACTAAGAAGCTTAATCCTCAGACTAGAGCGGGGGGGGGGAGGGTGGTCAAAGCCTTCCCTGTGAACCTCCTCTTTACCTGGCAACCCCTCCTGTCCATTGAGAGAAGATTCCACCATGAAGTCACAAGGCCCGATGCCAGGCAAGAGAGCCAGATGGCTCCGTTGCCATGGAGACGTCTTCCCTCCACCCAGCACCTGTGCTCCTCACCTGCCTTTTAATTCAGCTTAATCCAGATGCTCCCCAGAGACAAGGGGAACAAAGAATGGAAACATCTGCAGTCAGATCAGCTCTTTCCTCTGGGGCCAGGGACTCACCAGAGGCCTGTGCCCAGAGACCACAGAGTGACCCTCCCTGGGGCAGAAGAAGACAAAGGCCTCCACAGTCCTGCCCACTGACCGCAGGGCACCCAGTGAGCTGGCCAGTGCTGCGTGCATCTTAACTCACCTGATGCCCTGACCTCTTACTCCACTTGGGCCATGACTGAGGCACCCCACCATGGCTCTTCCCAAATCACCTGCCAAGGGAGCAGGTCCCAGGACTAAACACTATACAGTGTCCGTTTCCTGTCTCAGAGCCACCATTCTGGGTCCTGTAACACACTCGGTGTTCCTGCTAACGGGGATGGATCCGGCACTGCTGACTCCTTCCTAGGAGTCTGCAGCCACACTGGGCCACTCTAACAGTGCGCCATGGTCCTCTCTGCCAGCCTTGGAGTCAGAAGGGCACAGGCATGGCTCTCCTCCACTGCAGCTGCTCACTCGGAGGCCTCTACTGCCTACTCACTTAGGGTGACTTTATTTTAAAAGAACGGCTTGACTCTTTAATCTAGGTGGAATTTATTGCTTTTAATAAATGGGATATAGATCTTAATTTTACAACTGGGATGGCCAACCATCATTTGTAAATATTTCTGCCCCAAATTGGTTTGAAATACCACAGTAACTCAAATGATTAACTTTTAAAGCTCAAACCGGTTTCTAAATTTATTTTTATATTCATCTCTTTGACTCTCTTGGTACAAATGTATAGTTTGTATTCTTTCAGCCTTATTTACCTTTAGTTCGTGTTATAGAGTCAACGTAAGGCTAATATCATTGACAAATTAGTACATCCAGTGGAGCCCCTAAGAAATAGCTCCAGTGCCCCCGGACCCAAGACACTACTGAGTTTGCTTTTTTATTGGAAAACTATTACATTTATTTTATGTATATTTATGCATGCTTTATGAATGGGTGTACCATGTGCATGCTGTCCCCTGGGAGGCCAGGGAGGGTATTTGATACCCTGGAACTGAAGTTACAGTTATAAACACTTCTCCATCCACCACAGGCACCCCTTTTAAAACGGGGCCTCCTGTCGATCAGGCTGGCCTCAAATCTGCTATGTAGTGAAGGATGACTTGAACTTCTGATCCTCCTGCCTCCGCCTCTCACAGCTGGCATGAAAGATGGGCTTCGCCACACCCAGATCTGCTTCCTAATGCTACTTCTTGTTCTAGAAGAGGTGGAATCACACAGTAGGAACTCGGGGTGCACAGCTGTCTTTCGTTGGCACAGGGTAGACTCATCTTCCTGGCCGTCTGTTCTTTGATCCTCTTTGCTGATGGGCATCACATCTCCCTGAGCTACAGCAGTCTGCACACACACCCGAGCACAGCATGGACACTTCAATTTCCAACACAAATCCTACTGCGATGAAGAGCTGTATACAAAATATCATGTCGGCATGCTTTCTATTTTTCTAGCTAGGATCTGTATAAGTAGATCACACAGCAAATGTATGCTTAAATAAGGCTTGGCTTAATTGTTTTCAAAGCGTGTACACTTTGTAATCTTTCTGTTCCCCTCAGAGGCCTATGAAGATTGTTTTCATCACATTCCTACTGGCACTTTAAAATCATGGCCATCCTTGTGGGCTTGTAACGCTCTCTCATTTCAGGGTTAGTTCTGTCTTCAGTTGTGGTTATTTGAATGAGAAATATTCCCTCTCTCCTCCCATAGTCCCTGGCATTTAAACACCTGGTCCCCAGTTGGTGGTGCTGTTTGAGGAGTTTTAGGGGAGGAAGTGGGGCAGACTTCGAGATTAAAATCCTCCTGTTCCCAGTTCCCTCTCCATTCCCGCTGCCAAGCCTACCACCGGCTGCTGGGCCTCCCTGCCATGATGGGCTCCGACCCTTCTAGACCCCTAATAAACTCTCCCTTCTGACAGCTGCCTCTGGCCACAGTGTCTCAGCCCTGTAGCAGAGAAGTAGCTGACGTGGCGATGACCGGAGACGTTGGGAGGCTTTTCATGTGCATGATGCCGACCTGCATGTTTCCATGTCTTGAGTCTTCTTCATGCCATTTGCTCATCCCAATAACTGGCTGTAACTAAAGTGCATTAAGTTGGGTTTGTTCAAAGCGTAAATGGGATCAGTTCTTATATAGATCTAAACCTAATAGGCTACTCTCACAGTCAAGGTACATTTTTATAACCCTCAACACTTTGTCATATACTTTTAAATCCACCCAGCTTCATCCCATGCTCTCCCCTCCTTTCCTTCTGTTGTGTGGTGGTTTCCTCTAAGGTTAAAACCTTCCATCTTTGAATGAAGTTGTTATGACTTACGAAAGGAAAATGAAGTAACAGGGTATTCAGTGGGGAGGGGGGAACATTCCATCCTGCAGAGAAGCTCATTAAACTCAGAACTAAACAACTCATTAGCCCCAAAAAGCCCTAAAACTGAGAAGATTCACTAGGCTCCACCCTCTCCAAGGTTATATAAACAGTGGGACTGTTGAGACACTGTTAGGCAACCTGAGCTGCCTGGAAGAAGCAGAGACAAGCTAAGCCACCTGAAGAGGCTCCACCCAAATAAGCCACCTTGGAAAGACACTTTCCAACCTGCCAACCTTCCGGCAGGCTATGCAGTGAGCTCCAGGTCCCCAGCTTCCGTAAGCTATCACGCATGCTGGGGTGGACTTTGGCGACACAGCTATTTTTGAGTCATTTCTGCTCCTGTGAGTAACCAACCCTTCACCTACACTCCTGTCAGCAACTCAGAAAAACACATCGGTTCACAAAACCGTAATTTGGTGGTCGGTATCCATACTTTGCTGGTTTCCTACCTGGGCTGAGTAGATATTTGCTCATGTTTCCGTAGGAATGTCACAGGACACCTCGCTCCCTCCTTCCTTCGTCCCTCACCTTCCCCAGGAACCCTGACACCTACCATCACTGTACATGGCTTTATACCTCCTAGAACATTGCATAATTGTAAAAAAAAAAAAATTATTTTATTGGCTTCCATTCCTCACACACTGCTGACTGTGGCCCTGTTGCTGTGTAAGCCACCAGGCCCAAGGTCACTAAGGTCACTGCCCCTGCATTGGACACATCACTGCCCACCGTGAACTGTTTTCTTATCTTTCAGTAGTTCATGCTGTGCCCAGACGTGGTCTTCACAGAGCACATCCTTCTTGGGGTACACAGAGCTTCCTGAGTATGCCAGCTTCTATCTTTTACCAACTCTGGGCCTTTATTTCTTCAACCATTTTTCCCACTCTGTTTCTCCTCTTCTTCCAGAAATCGAACAACAAACATATCATTAAATCCTAAAAATTCTTTCTCATTTGTCCCCAAGGCTCATTGTTAACAGCCTCGTTCTCCCTGTTCCTCAGACTGCATGATTTCTGCTGGTCCACTCTATCTGCACCCTTTTCTCTAGCTGTTGATTCTCCCACTGGGAGATTTTAAGTTCAGGCTTTATATTTTTCAATCCTACCCCTTCCATCTGCTCTTTTTAAATGTGTTTCTAAGGTGTGGACATATGCCTTCTTATTCCTCTTATGTGTTTCTCTGGATCTCATGAAGCATGGCCTCACCACAGCCTCTTTGAAGTCTTTGTCTGGTAATCCAGCAGCATGACTCACCTTGGGATCTGGATGTACTCTTTTCCCTTGAGAACTGGCCTCGCTTTCCTGGCTCTTTTGCATACTGGGTAGATTTGGATTATCCTAGAGATGGGAATGTCACTGTGTGTAAACTTTGGGTTCTATTCATAATCCTCTGTCTGAGGAACACTGGTGTTTTCATTCTAGCAGGTCTTCACTTTTGCTTAGGTTCAAGCTCAGGTTCAGCTTTGCCTTGTGTGGATGACGGTTCCAGTCCCAATTGCTGTCCTGATTTGGGGCTGTCCCAAGCATGCACTATTCAGCACGTATGTTAGAAAGATGTGCACATGGTTTACACTTCAGTTTGGCTCTCAAGGTTTCGCCCTGCCAGTTTGGATGTGTGATTTGTGCATGGCTCAGATTAGGGGCCACTTTTTGGCTATCTGTATTCCTGGCTATTCCTCATGTCCTCTTTCCAAAGGGACCCCTCATCAGATTCCTTTGACTAGAAAGATGGCTTTCTCGTGCGGTACCCTTTTGCCTCTGCTACTTCTATGAAAAGTGGGGAAGGAAGAAAAACAAGAGAAGAAGAGGGAGGAGGTGTGAAGGAGAGGAAGAGAAGAAAAGAGAGAAGGAAGGAGGGAGGAACTCTGCCCAGCACATGTCTCTTCACAGTTATTCTTTTTTTTTCCAATCTGCATTCACTCACCTTTTAGAGTTCTCACATAGCAGCTTGTATGTTCTATTTAGAATTTCTAGTCACAGTAAGAATGGGCTGTAATGAGCTTATGCTATTATCTTAGCATCATTTTGTCCATTTGTTCTTGTTGTTGCATTATAAACACTCCTTATATATGCTGGATACAAGTCCTTTGTCAGAAATTTGCATTGTGAATATTTTTAGCTATGTATTTTTTATGTTATTATTGGAATTTTTCTGGGAAACAAAAGTTTACTTATGAAATTCAGTTTATCATTTTCCTTAAATTGTGACAGTTTATCCCTGTGAAGAACCCAAGGGATAGAAAAAGGCTTATGCAGCTTTGCAGAATGTTGGTTCCAGGGCCCACGCCAAGGAGTCACGTAAAATGTATTCATATGAACACCGGGAATCCTGGGTCCAGAGAATTGGACCTGGAGAAGCAGCACTCCATGTCAGTCAGCCTGTGCCAGGCCCCATGACCTCAGTGCCTGGATCCCCCAGCTTCTGTTTGTCACGAACCCTGTTCTCTGCCCCAGAGAGACTGAGTGGGAGGGACACTGGCTCTGTGCCAAGCACAGCAAAGGCAGCTGGGTGAAACTCCTGGTCTCCTGGAGCTCGTAGTCCTATGTTGCTGCTGGGTGCAGGCTGGTGGGAGAAGACAGACTTGTGCAGGCTGGGTCTGCAGGAGGCAGCAGGGCTGGTGGGCAGCAAGGCTGACCTCAGTCACAGAGCATCTCTGAGGGACAAAGGCACAAGCACTGTGCGGCATTGCATGTACAGCCATGGACCTCTTAGAGTGAAGTCAACTGCAGCCTGCTTCCATGCTGGGAGAAAACTATCTCCCAAATGCTTTGCATTTTTCTTCATTTGCTGGTCTGGGTGCCAGTCGTGTTTGCCCAGAAGCAGCTCAGGGGGCCAGGCAGAACCCACATGGACAGAAGCAAGGACCACCAAGGTCCATCTGGAGTGGAACCTTCCCCTCTCTCCATGTTTCTGGCATGTCCCCAGCAAGATTTTCTTGTTCTGGAAGAAGCTTTAGTAGTATTCCCAAGTTCTTAACCATTTCAGAGCCCTGTGCCAGGGACCCTGTAGCTTAAGGACATCAGAATCAGCCAGATGTGTGAGTTCTGAGTACACACACCAGAGTTTCCTCAGAACTGTGTTTAGTGACAAAACTCGGTGTTTTCCACTGTGTCCACAAGGGGTGGGGCTGATTTCCATTTATTCTGGAAGGTCCCCATCGGTCATCATTAATGATTACTTAAAATGATAGTTCTATTTCCTTGTGCATGATTGTTTAAAAAAAAAAAATCAAATTTCCTTATGCAAGGCTGGCGCCATCTTTCTCCCATCTTGACAACTTTCAGATGGCCGCTTGTTTGAAAACATATTTCCGAAACATTTACACACACATCCTCCCCTGCAGTTAGTCACGGGGGTGGAGAGTTGGGGGGAAGGGGGCGTGAGGGGGTGTTGCTTCTAACAAATACCACATCTAGACCACAAGAGGAGAGTCTTGGGGTCTTCTACCCGAAATCAGGCAAATTATTTAAATTCACAGGAAACAAGGAAAACCATCTTTTGTGAACATCAAACAGAAATCATTCTCTCTTTGAACATGTAAATCCCTTAAACATATTCAAGAATTTTAACAAGCATTCCAGAAAGCGATCCTATTACTCTTTGAAGCCCTGGAAGGATTTTCTTAAAGCAGTCGCAGCCCCCTCCGGGCTGGGAGAGGCCTTTGCACTGAGAATGGAGGTGGGAGCCACACAGGCCTTTTCTTTCTGGCCCAGAAAGGAAAAGCGGTTCCCAGAGAGCAGGTAGGCCAATGGAGGGGTGAGGAACCTTCCAGAAAGAGGAGATACTGGATCCATTTCCCATCTGCTCTGCATCAAGGGTTCAAGCGAGGGCAGGAGCTGTGAGCTGAAGGACAGTGTGGAGACCATGCTCACACAGACCACACTCTCAGGGGGAACAGCTGTGGCTCTGGACTCAACAGCTCCATCCACGGAGCCACATCTTCATCAACGGTGTCACTCCTTAGGGAATGGTTGAATGATTTCAGAGACCAGAGACGTGGCTTTCAGGTATTGATGACACTCCTGTCAATAACAGGAAAAACAAAGTAAATAAAAATTACAAATCCCTAAGTCTCCAACAGTGGAAGATGGGTTGGATAAATGAAGCTGCATTCACATGTTACAAAACAGAAAAATGACAACACAGAGCTGTGTTTACTGTCATGGAAAACACCACAATGTCCGGTTTACTAAGGGAAAGCTGGCCAAGGAGGCTCTCTAATATTCTCACGGAAGGCAAAGGAACTAGAGAGCAATTCTGGGCTACGAGTTAAAATGAGTCACTTTGGACTTGAGATTCAGTGCATCCACAGTGATCAGGACCACATGTGGACAGAGACAGACACAGGTCAGTGAAACAGAACTGGAAATGGAGTTACACAGATGGCCATAACTAGGTTTTGACAGGAGTGTGAAGGTCTACTGGGCTGGGAGTCAGTCTGTCAACAAAGGACTGCAGAACTTTGGGTGTGTGTGAAAGTCAATATGAAAGTAAATGTAAGAAATTTTAAGAGGGAAAAAGAAGATTCAGGAAAAAAAATCATTCGTAAGTAGAGCAAGGTAGGAGTCTGAAGGCATCAAAGCGTGATCCATAGAAGGGAGGAGCTGGCAAGCTGAACCCCATCAAAGTAAAACTTGCACTCTGAAAAAAAAAAATCCTGCTAAAAGTATTAAGAACAACACAAAAAAAGTGAGAGAACAGAAAGAGAGAGAAAGATAGAAAGAAAGAAAGAAAAGAGAGAGAGAGAGAGAGAAAGAAAGAAAGAAAGAAAGAAAGAAAGAAAGAAAGAAAGAAAGAAAGAAAAAGACCCAGAAACCTCCTGGAGCACATATGTGACAAAAGTTCCCATAGGACTATAGAACAACAGCAAAGCACTCCATGGCTCCATCAGAGAGTGAGAAATGACCAGAAGAGTCACCTACTCAGAATGACCTACAGTAGCACCCGAGAAAGCATTCGGCATAACCAGCCTTTGGGAAAATGCAAATTAAAACCACAATGAGACACCACACACAAACTGCATCAAAACGGCTATTTAAAAAAATGACAATAGCTAATTCTAGAGAGAACTATGGAATGGGATCACTCTGACCATGTTGATGAGAATACAAAATAGGATAGCCAGTCTAGGATGGAGGCTCTTTAATGAAATACGTAACTTCCACAGAAACCATATATATATATATATATATATATATATATATATATATATATATATATATATATATATAATCTCCTTGAGGAATTAAAATATTCACACCCAAATCTATATAAATGATTATGTCAGATTTATCCACTCACAGCAACCCTAAACTAGCCATAGAGTACTCAGCCATAAAAAGATATGACTTATTTACAAACGCACATCCTCAGTGGGTAGTCAGAAATTATGCTGAGGAAAACAAGGTGATTCAAAATGTCACTTTGTGATTCCATTTTGACAACACTGGAAATTCAGAACTTGAGAAAAGGAAAACGGTTCAGCTCCTAAACTTGTAAACCGATGGGTAGTCCAGATAGAAGGGAGGTGGCTACAACTGTAGGAAGACAACATGGCTGAAACAATGTTTCCTTATAGCGATGTCAACAGAAACATCCCTACTGAGTGCATCAAAGTCAGTATATGATTACTGGGCTGACAAGGTGGCTGGGAGGATAAAGTTGCTTGTTGCCCAGCCTGATGATTTGAGTTCATTCCTAGAACTCTAGAGAAATAACTCCTAAGTTGCTTTCTGACTTCTAGGCTGACCTTGAAGTCACACTGTAGCTGAGAATGACCTTCAACTTTTGATCCTCTGCCTCCCAAGTCCTGGCTTTACAGGATGTATCACCTTGCCTGGTTTTAGGCTGAACCCAGGGCTTCATACATGCTAGGCAAACAGCCTGCCAATGGAGCCCAGCTTTCACTATTTCTTAAGACCATGCGTGAGTCTGTTCTGATCTCAAGATTCAAAGTTTAGTTTAAAAGGACAGAGCGTGAGACTGGCCTGGGAAGTGTAGGCTGTCTCCTGGGGCTGTGCCGTGAGCCTCGTGTTTGCTGGTCCACTGATGGGGTGGTCACACAGGAAGTGTTAAGTGTACTGGGCATTCCTGGAGGCACCGGGACCGTAAGCCTTGGAATAAAGCAATGCAGCACCTAAATGGCACTTCAGTGCCCTCTGAGTCCTGAGGATGGATACGCCTTCCCTGGCCTGCTGGTGACAGGGATGGCAGAGGAGGGTGGGGAGGGCGGGGTCCCGCCTCCGTCAGTTTAGAGCTGCTGGGCTCTAAACTGAAGTACTGCTGGCCAGCACAACCAGGTTCCAGCATTGGTGTCAGGACCAGTGCACACTCACAGCAGCTCTGGGAGGCAGGAAGCAACGCTGTCCCACACAAGTGAGGTCTCGCAGTCAGTTGACATCCATCAGCAAGCAGCAAATGAGCAGGCGGCTGTAATTAAAGCTCTTGCTCTTCCCCTCCAGGGTCTCGCTTTGCTCAGCTTAAGAGTCCTTAACGAGAACAGCTCTTTCCAATTAAATAACCACAGGTAGCTTTTGTGCAAATCTCAGCCATCGTTGTCCTAGTAGCCAGAGGTAAACGTGGCAAGACTTAGCGCTCTGTAAGGTCCAAGAGATGCTGTTTTGATCTGTCAACTGCTCCTAATGAGAACACAGCTATCAGAGATGGAAACAAGCCATCAGTCTGAGGGCACTGTCTGAAGGTGCTGAGTGAGGCTGTTGGAAAACATCTCACACGCAGGCAGGCTACAAAGGCAGAGCCACAGCAAGAACTCAGAGAAAGCCTGGGAATCCTGGCAGGAGCTGTCCAGGGGCCACTTTATGCTGTCAGCAGCACCAGTGCTGACGATGGGATCCATCCCAGTAGCCCTCCTGTCTCTTCCTGGAACTCATGGCACCATGTTCTACCTCAGGGCCTTTTCGCTCACGCTGTCCCTGACTTCAGGTCTGCAGTTCAGGTCTTCATTCCTGCTGCTTCCTCCAAACTGGCCTCTGGGCCATCTCTGTCTGTCCCCTTCCACATCCCCCTGACTGTCTCCTCAAAGCACTTCCCCAGGAAGCCCACTGCTCGTGGGGTAGCTTTTTGAGCCCCTCAGAGTGGAAGAGCTTGTGCGTCCTGTCAATCCATGAGTGTCTTGTTTGCTCCGTTTCTGCCAGGTTCACTGAATGCCTGCTGAGAGGAGGGCAGGGCAGCCTCCACCCTAGAGACTTCATTCTGTCAGGAGAGCTTTGAGTTCCTCCAAGAGGTCCCTCTCCGGGGTTTTAAAGGTAAAAGTAAGCTCTTCCCCTCTTGGGAAATCACAAAGAATAAGCTTGAAAGGGCGGGACAGCAGGCTGGAGGTTGGTAAGACCCTGGGCTTGATACCCGGAGTGCCCAAGTCTCTGCCACCGCTCTGCCCATTTCTATCCACCAGGTCAGGCTGCAGTCTGAGCTCCAACCTCTCCACCTTTTCTGAAGACAGAGCAGCTGGTCAGCTCTAATGCCTCCCCTTCAATTGCAGGTGTGTCTCATAAACCGGTTCCTAGAGAGGGTCAGAGCCTGGTCACAACCAAGGCACTCAGATCCTAGCCTGGCCCTACCAATGACTCACCCACACTCTGAGGCCAGGGCCCTGCTGACTGTGGCCCCTAACGTCTACATGCCAGCCAGGCGTGCTCTACTCTGTCTAGGTCTCCCGCAGGATGGGTGGGGAGCCTGCTTCCCCCGGTAAAGACAGAACCCTTAGTGCTAAGGCCACTTGGGAAACCTTGCAGTGGTCTAAACTGTAGACCACCCCATCCTCGCAGCTCAGCTTCCACTGGAGGACATGGTTGGTGCTAAGTTTCACTCATCCCTGAGTGGGTTTCAAGGGATGGAGCAAAGCAGGCTCCGAACGTGGAGATTCGGCTGTGAGGGAGCTGCATCAGGATCCTGAGTCTGCCTCTTCTTCTGAAGCTGAGGGCAACTCCAGTGACAGCTAATGGGATGAAACAGTCACAGAAAATACCAGTTCCAGGGCTCAGCGGTTGAGAGCACTGGCTGCTCTCCCAAAGGACCTGGGTTCAATCCCCAACACACACATTGGCAGCTCATAACTGCTGTAACTCCTATCCCTTGGCTACTTCACCCTCTTCAGGCCTCTATGAGCACCAGGCACAAAGGTAGTACATAGACATACATGCAAACAAAACACCCATCTACATAAAATAAATTTAAAAAAATATAGTGAGTGCCTAGCACAGGGATATGTATATGGCCAAGAAGATGATAGAGACGTTGGTGACGGATGGAGGAAGGTAAAGATGAAACATCCGTTGAAATGAATGATCTCCCCTTATACCAAGACAGCATGGAAGTACGGAGAATCTGTGAGACTTCTTAGAAAATGAGGGATGTGTTGAGTAGATAAAAGCAACCGATATGCAAAATAACCCAGGGTGCAGTAGTGGCATCACTATCATGGTGGTGACCAACAGCTCTCTAATTGGGCTTAAGACCCACTCAATAAGAGCTAATCTTGTTTGGTATTAGAAACCTAGACAACTACACAGGGTTAGTGAAGTCATGGATCTTGGAGGAGAACCATAGCCACCTCTTTACTACACCAGCATAATTCCCGACTACATTCTAAATATTTTTGTCTTTAGACCCACAGATAAGGTTAATCCTCACCTCTCATCAAGGAAACTTGTCTTTGCAACAGAGACCATTACAAAAAGATACAGCCAATCAAACCGCATCTGTACATCCCAGTCCCAGTGGCTACATCTACAACTCCTCACCTCAGGTTCAAGGAGCATTTACGGGCCAAAGGGTCAGGGAGTTTGCTGTGAGACTATGTCTTCTAGGAATGTCAGAAGCTGCCTCCAGAAAGTCTCCCCAACATGGTTACCTAAACATGAGCTGAACAAGAACAACAGTGATAGACATGGCAAAGCAGGCAGGGAGGGGGCCGGGGAGGGCACAGGGCATCAATCCTACAAGAAAAGCTGCAGGCAACTAAGGAATGCTGAGAGTGGGAGAAACAGTTTTCCCCAGGGAGGAGCACATCAATTTGTGCCAATACCGAATGGTCAGCCCTGAAAACACTCGTAACAGTATACAGACTGAGCGTGTAGTATTTGTATATTTTGGGATGTGTGTGTGTATACGTACATGTATGTAACAACAATAAAAAACAGCAGGCCATGAATTTGAATGAGAGCAAGGACAGGGGTATATGAGAGAATTTGGAGAATGGAAATGGAAGGGGAAAATGATGTCATTATATTCTAATCTCAAAAAAAAATTAAAAAAAAAAAAAAAGCTCCAGCCTTGGAAACAGTGATGTACCTGTCCCAGAAAAATATTTTAATGCCAGATAATTCCTAGAGCCCAGCAACACTGAGAAGTTCTTAGACTCTGGATGTCTGTCCCTGGCTAACTGTAATCTCTTCCAAGTGATGAGCTGATGGTCATTTGGGGACTAGTAGGCGCTTGCAGGAGCCTCACCAGAGTGGGTGTGAGTGGCCCAGTAAGAAGGATCTCCAAGAACAGCTGTGGTACACTCGGGCAAGGGCTGAGAAATAAGGAACCACAACACAAAACCATGCTGTGATTATAGCTGTTTACAGAACCGTCTGCTCTCAGGCAGGCTCCGGGAAGCTTAGGAATGGGAAGATTAAAAACAGTTGATTTGGTTGAGTGATGGGATTTGGGGTGATTAAAGCAGCATTCTGTTAGGGTTGGTACTGTGTGGTTTGTGCTAGTTTTTAAGTGAAAGAGAGAAAGAATGGAAATAAAGTCCACATACCCCAGGGATCCCTGAAGCTGCTCCCCAAACCTACAACTTACCATTAAAAGCTCCAACATGGCTGTCGAAGCAGGGCTTAAAATGTAGGAGCTGAAACACTGAGTCTGTTACTGCAGGAAAGGTCTGGTCTGCCCTCAGCATGCATAAAGACAACAGCCAGAGAGGTGGCGGCTGCGTTTTGTTATGTCAAGCTGGGCGATGGGAAGGTGATGGCCACCTCCGAAAGAGCTGACTTTCTAGCTGGCTCAGGGTGGGGGTTTAAAGGTGGGAAGTCCCAATCCAGGAGCACCCTCTCCCAGGGAGGTGGTTGGATGGCACTTGAGAGCAAAGGCCACCATTTTTCAGGCCATGCTGGTCCCAGAAGCCTTGCCAACGTAGCTCCCGGCACTTCTCACGGTGGACAGACCGGAGAAGGCAGCAGCACCTGATTGTTGTGGAAGGCAAGGGCCAGGTGAGCTTGAATGGGATCAGTCGCTGAGAAGCCACGGCTGGGCTTTGTCGCATTGCCAACACAATGGAACGCTGGGCACCATGAGGGCAAGTAGTCTCCTGTCCTCAGGCAGAGGCGGCAGGGAGTGGGGGCAGGGTGCACATCACCCCTTCCTCAGGCGGGACACATGTGGTCACCCAGGCTTCTAAGAAGAACGGGTGTTACGTAGCAATCAGGGAAGTTCTTGAAGAGGTCTGGTCACATCTGGGGGTACCTCCTCACGTGCAGCCAGGACTCTGATGGACTCTGCCTCCAAGAGTCCAGAGAAGGTAGGGAGGCCCAGCTGAGGCCAGCTTGGACAGATAGCACAGACAAGAGGAACAAGGATGGGACTCAGGGATATTCTCGGATCCCTTGCCTGTAAGGAAAATGGTGGCCACCGCAGTTATTTTAAACCCGTCCTTAGGGCGGAATTGTTCTACCGGGTCTCTTCATGCAATGCCATATACTCATTCTGAAGAAATTCCACCACAGGGCTGAGCACCAGGCAAACAGGAGCTGGCCTGGCATCTAAAGCCCCATGCTCTTGTAAATGATTTCAATTCCAAGCCCTCACGTCCTCCCTGTTCTCTCTGTCACAAGGACAACGGGGAATAGCTGTGAGCCTAGGGAGTGAAGGCACAAACCCTGAGGCTGAACATGTCCTGTCGTGGTCATGCAGACTAGCCATTCACACAGCCTGGCCACCCAGAGGGTGCCTGCCACTACCACCGCTGGGGGAGCCTTGAGACAGGCTCCCGATTACTTCAGGTGGATGGACCAACAGACATCCTGACAGCCTGACAAAGTGCCATCTTCATGGAAGCCAAGACATGCAAGAGCTTTAGAAGAGAGAGGAGAGGAAAGCCGCTGCCCCCTCCCTGGCTGACATATTTAAATCGTCCTCTGCTCTGGCCTTCCAAACTTGCTGGCAGGAGAAGCTAAAAGCACAGCACACAGACTCATGAGGTGGGAGCCCCGTAGGGGGCACTGTTCAGAGCCGCAGGGGGCACTGTTTAGAGGTGCTGTGGATGGAGCAGTCTGGGAAGAGGGAGGCCCCACCTCCCCCCGGGCTCCATGCCCACCCTGCTGGCCACCTCTGACTTTCAACAGCACGTAATCGCTGGGGCACATCTTACAATAATCAGAGAGGAATTCCGAGCATGGCGACCTCATCTTTCTTGGGCTGCGTCCAGGTTAATCTTCATCTCCCCAGAACCTTGGCATCTTCCCTGTCGGTGAGCAGGGCTGTCAGCAGCAGGCCTGGGGCACATGGAGCCTCTCTGCAGCCCTCTTCCCTCCCACCCTGAGGAGCCTCTTTGTTCCTGGAGAACTTCAGCTGTCACCCTTGCCTTCCCTCACTCAGTCTTGAAGCTAAGACCTACCTGATTACGCTCTCACATCAAGCGAAGTCCTTCAGGCAACAGTTGAGTCTTTTCACAAGTCATTCTTGGGTGGGCTCCCAAAGGACAACAGGAAAAGACACCCTCTGTCTTTCTCTGCCATCTGTCCTTAAAAGCACTCCTTTCTTCAGCATCCTTTGCAGCCCTAGCCTGGGAGGGTGGCACAGGGGGATGGCTATGAGCGTAGCAAACTGTGCCGACAACTCATGCTGTCTCAGCATGTGCCCCCTCTCCAGCAGCTCTGTCTACAGAGCACCCAGCCTAGCATGCCAGAAGAATAAAGTGCACAGCTGAGCGTCGTTCCTGGGGCTCAAGGGGTCTGGGTGTTCCTGTGAGTGCAGCACTGGCTATGGAATCCTGGACAAGTTCCTTCCTTAGCACCAAGCTCACAGCAAGGAGCTGGCCTGCTATCTCAGGCAGAGGCTAGAGGGGCCTTGGATACCTTCTGAGTGAAGGGATCGTAAAATGGTCATACTCAGTCTTGGAACGGGTTTGCAGGGTCCGGATCAGCTCATCTATACCCACTTGAAGCCTGCTTCCAAGGGAGCATGCTGTATGCCAGGCCCTGTCTCTGGTTACAGGGCCTTGACCCTTTATCAGTGGAGAATATGGGGTTTGTCACCACCAGAGATGGCAGCCTTGGGCCTTCAGGATAGTGCTAATGCAATCCACAGAAATACAGATCAAAGTTTATTTCCAGCCCTCCTGGGGGAGAAAGGTTAAGGTCTCATGCCTGCCTGTGGCCAGGACCAGCCATGCACATTGCTGTGCTCCCATCTCTCTTGGTCCTCCCCCACCTCTCTCACACTCCCAGCTGCATCTGGAACAGGTCTAGGCACACCCCTGCCTTGAGAATCTTCAGGCTCAGCACTGACCCATCCTTCTGCATTCAGCAGCTTGAGGGAGTGTTCCCAAATGCTACTACTGTGCCTCTGAGGGCACATCCCCAGGTGAAAGACGCCCACCCTAGACACACCACCACCACCAGCATCCTCTCCTGCCCACTGCCTCTACCCTTCCCTTTTCATGGGACTCCAGAGGCTTCCCCCTTGTGGAAGACACATTTCTACTCACTGTGCTTTTTTTCCCATTGCTGCTTCTCCAGACTGCCTGCTCATTATCCTAGCCTATTCCTAGAACCAATACACACACACACACACACACACACACACACACACACACACACACACACCATATATACTCTTCCTGGTACACATATATGTGGCTCATATATATGAACACATATATACTGTTCTTGGTATACAGAGGCTTACACACACACACTTGCATGGTGGGCTCATGCATGTATCTTTCAAGTCAATTTGACATGCGCTGAGAAAATGGTCCTAAGAAAATTCCAAAGGGAAAAATAAATCCTAGATTTATCACTGCAAAGGCCCAAGGAACTCAGATTTATTTTGCTTACATTTCTATCTCCAAAGTCAATGTTTCTCATTTTAATGTTTTATTCTGGCATGGCTGTAGATCTTTATGTCAGAGCACTCCTCGTCCGGTGTCCCCAGTGAAGGCAGCTTGTAAAACTAGGCCGGTCCATCACAGCCAGGGCAACCACACATCCTGAGCTTGCTTCCATTATCCACAGTTTTTCCCGCATTGTTCTCCTGTGCATGGGGGTAGGGAGACGGAGAAAAGAGGGAAAGGGAGAGGAGAAGGGAGAAAGAAGTTAAGAACTCAGTGCAGTTCTATCTTGTTCACATGTCCACCAGTCCCGCCAAGATCCAGAGCAATTCTGAAGGGATGGGGTCGCACATTGATTTTTCATAACTGCATTCACTTCTCTCCTACCCCCTCCCATGGTACAGCACGGAACCCCTGAGGATGACTGCCAAGGCAGCTCAGGGCTCTAGGAATTTGTCCATGCTGTTGAGGGATTGATAATTTGTTTCTTCTTCGTGGGAACGGAGTGGAAACACCATAAGAGCCAGAGGCCCCGGATGTCTACTGAGATACTTTTCTTCTGTATAGGTCAGTGGTGCTGAGCCCATCAAATCTCAACAATTTGGCTGCCAAACGAGGCCTTAACAGTGACAATACCAGATGAAGAGCTATTGTGCATGGCAAAAAGCTCACAAGGACCCAACCCCTGGGTGAAGGGCTACAAGCAAGTAATGGCTGCTAAGATGGGGGGATCAGGCTCTTCCCAAGAAAGGAGCCCCTTATGTGGTTAGTCGATCGCAGGTACTCAGCGCTAAAACCATGTGCACATAACCAGCGCTAAATGGACTCAGCAGGTTTCATTTATACACTGATATTATTTATACAAGTAGCAATAATAACTAGAGGAAAAGAGAGTAGGATGTAGGAGGAGCTAAGAGTAGGATGAGAGGAATGTGAGTGTGATTAAAGTATATCAAAATTATGTAAAAATCTCAACAAATTAGTAAAGGTCGGTTAAAAATAGTAATTTGTTCCTTCTATCACTATGTAATATTGCAAAACTCTCCTTTAAAAAATTAATTAATTTTGCATCCCGACTGCAGCCCCCCTCTCCTCCCAGCCCTTCCCCTACCTCCTGCTCTCCCATCCACTCCTCCTCCTATTCTCTTCAGAAAAGGGGAGGCCTCTCATGGATATCATGCAGCCTTTGCATACCAAGTTGCAGTAAGACTAAGAGCATTGCGTTTCCTCCTGTTGACTCTAGACCAGGGATCCAGCTAAAGAAAAGGGTCCCAAAGGCAGGCAACAGACTCAGAGGCAGCCCCTGCTCTCATTGTTAGGAGTCCCACACGATGACCATGGTACATACACAACTGTTCCATATGCACAGAGGGCCTAGGACAGTCCCATGCCTGTTCCCTGCTTGTGGCTCAATCTCTGTGAGCCCCTATGGGCCCAGGTTAATTGATTCTATAGGTTTTCTTGTGTTGTCCTAGACCCTTCTGGTTCCCACAATCCTTCCTTCCCCTCTTTTGCATGATTCCCCAAGGTCCGCCTAATGTTTGGCTGTGTGTCTCTATATCTGTTTCCATCAGTTGGGTGAAGCCTCTCTCTGCTGATGGTTGTGCTAGGTTCCTGTCTGCAAGCATAGCAGAATATTATTTACAGTGCAGGGGTGGGCTTCCTCTCGTGGCATGGTTCTCAAGCTGGACCAGTCATTGATTGGCCACTCTCTCAAATTCTGCTCCATCTTTACCCCTGCACATCTTGTAGGCAGGACAGATCATAGGTTGAAGGTTTTGTGGGTGGGTTGGTGTCCCAATCCCTCCATTGGAACTCTTGCCTGGTTACAGGAGATGGCCAATCCAGGCTCCATATGCCCCTTTACTAGGAGTCTTAGCCAGGGTCACCCTCATATATTCTAGCAACTTTCCATTGCCCTAGATTTCCAGAGATGACCCCCCACCCCATTCCAGTTGTCTCTCCCAGTACTCTCTCCCTCTCTCTGTCCTCTCCACACCAGATCCCTCCTGTTCCTAAACCCACCCCCTCCATCAGCCGCCCTCATCTGCCCTCGATGTCTATTCTATTTCCCCTTCCCAGTGAGATTCACCCTAACCCCCCTTGAGTCCTCGGGACTGCTACCTAGCTTCTTTGGGTCTGTGGATTGCAGCACAGTTATTCTTTACAGCAAATACCTACTCTAAGCCAGCACATGCCTTGTTTGTGTTTCTGCATCTGCATTACCTCACTCAGGGTGATCTTTTCTACTTCCATCCACTTGCCTGCAAATTTTATGATGTCATTGTTTTGAATAGCTGAGTAATATTGAATTGCATATATGTACCACATTTTCTTTACCCATTTTTTTTTTCATTTGAGGGACATCTAGGCTGTTTCTAGGTTCTGGCTCTTAATAAACCTGCTATGAATATAGCTGAACAAGTATCCTTGTGTTATAGTGGAGCATCCTTTGGGTAATGCTCAGGAGTGATATAGCTGGGTCTTGAGGTTGAGCTATTCCCAGTTTTCTGAGAAAGCACCAGATTGATTTCCAAAGTGGCTGTACAAGTTTGCACTCCCACCAGCAGTAGAGGAGTGTCTCCCTTGCTTCACATTCTCACCAGCACATGCTGTCACTTGAGTTTTTGATCTTCGCCATTCTGATGGGTATGAGATGGGAAAAACTCTTCTTTTTAAGAAGATTCTTTGTCAACAGAACTATGGCCATAATTGAACGCTCACACTCTTTTAGCACTATGTAGAAGGTACTGTACTGAGCTCCTCTGAGGGCCTCACCTCCCCCTGGAGATGGACACTACTGAACTTCCTGCCCAGACACAAAGAAGGTGGCAGAGGCGAGTCCTACAGACAGGGGTCTTCTTGGCTTACTGTAACCCCCATGGTTGGGAGGAGTTGGGCCACCTCTCCGTTCTCATGACTTCACTGTTAGCCATGGGTTTGCTGGGAAGGTAAGGCTCTTGAGCTTAAGAACAGTGCCTGGTTATCATTTCCCATCACAACTGGAGGCAGCAAAGGTTCCAGAACATTCCATGAGACAAAGCCTGCTTGGGACCCATGGGGGCATCAGTCTGCCCCTCTCCAGAGCCTTGTGGGGTACTGTCACTCCCTGTGGCACATGTCAAGCTATGATTCATTACAGAAAGCTGGCTGTGTGTGTGTGTGAGTGTATGTGTGTATGAGTGTGTATGTATGTGTATGTGTATTTGAGTGTGTGTGCATGTGTGTAGGAGTGTATGCATGTGTTCATGCATGCGTGTGTGCTTGTGTGTGGTACCGTGGATTGAACCTAGAACCTATACATGCTAGGCCAATCAATATCCACTGAGCTTCATCCCCTTCTTTCACTTTGTATTTTGTTACAGACCCTTGTTGAGTCACTCAGAGTGGTCCTGAGCTCTCACTGTGGCACAGACAAGCCTTGCGCTAGCAATTCTGAGTAGCTGGGATTACGGGCCTGCAAATCTAGAGCAGGCTAAAAGACTGGCTTCCCGAATGTTCTCTGAGTGGTTCTGTGCTGTAACACAGGGACAGAGACAGTCCCTTCACCCTGTCTTCTCTTTTACTGTGCCAGCTTCCTAGCTCTGCTGTAAAATGGCACAACACAGAACACTACACACATTTCTTCTCTTGCTCTTTGCTACTTTGCGAGTTCTTTTTCCCACCCTTTATACCCCAGGTTTCTCCTAGATAGGATAAAAAGGGAGAGAAAAGAAAGGAAGGGAGGAAGGGAGAGAGGGAGAGAGGGAGAGTGGGAGAGTGGGAGGGAGGGAGAGAGGGAGAGAGGGAGAGAGGGAGAGAGATCCCAGAACCTAATTTCTTTTCTAACCATCCCCCCCCCCGTTTCCAGCTTAGCCCCTTCAAATGTTCCTCCCTCAGTTCCCCAACAGTCTGCTTCGGCAGTCCCTTTTTTCTAGTTCTCTTGATACAGCAGCTGCAATCATAGCAACTGTTCTAGCCTATCTGCTCAGCTCAGCTTCTCCTGGCCCAATGGCCTCCTGCCTTCTGCCCCAGCTGCCTTCTCTTCTCACTCTACTCAATCTCCCTTTCTCAGCCTCTGCTGGCTTGTTTATATCCTCTCCTGTTCCCAGAAATCCAAGAGGCAACCAACACTGAAGGTCATAGACTCGAGCTTTTCTAATGGCCAGGGATTCTTAAAGGGCCAGCTGACTAGCAACTGGGATTCTTTTTTTTTTTATGTATTATTTTTTTTAAATTCTCATTTATTACAATTTATTCAATTTGAACCCAGGCTGTGGCCCCCTCCCTCATCTCCTCCCAATCCCACCCTCCCTCCCTCAGGGCCAGGGCACAAGATAAATCACACTACATGCTGTCTTGTGCTGGAGCCTGAAAACGAGGTGAGGGCAGGTTCACCTCCCTTCCTTGCCTCCTCCAGCTTCTAGTGGTTCGCTGGAGCCTCCATCTCCATTGTCCCAATATCACACTTCCTTCATGTGTGTCTATGTCTGTATCAGACTCTGTCACATTTCTTTTATAAGGACTCTGAATGTTGGGCCCAGCCTGATTCAGTATGACCCCATTCTAACTAATTACACTGGTGAACACCCTATTTCTTTAATTTCTGTACTCACAGGTTACAGGGGTTGGTATTCAACATATGAGGGCATAATTTACCTCACCCGTCAGTTTCTAGTACAACTCAAGTCAGTCAGCAGTAGGCTCAACCTCTCCTTGAAACCCAGGTCACCAGGTATCAACTGACTGATATAAGCATTGCATTAAAGTACCAGTGTCTCAGCCAACAAGCCATGCATGTAGCAGATGGAGGCCTGGTGGAGAGTTCTCCTCACATTCCTTGGTGATCATACTTAGCTCTGCTCTCTGCCCTAGGAGGGTCCTGCTGGGTGTCCAGGAGCCAGGTCAGGTAACACTGTGGGTCACTTTCCTCCATAGTGATACAGTCTATAGCTCTTGACTGGATCCATCTTCTCTGTCAGAAGAGTTGAAAGATAGGAATTATCTAGAGCACAACAGGGAGCAGCAGAGAAAAACACAAGACTCAGCAGTTGAAGAAAGGTGTTTTATTGGGAGTGAGGAAACATACACACAGCAGACACACAGAAAATAAGACCCTCTGCGAAGCAGATGGGAGACTCAGAAAACTGAAAATTCCATCCCCACCCTCTGTCACTCTCTCTCTTACTCTCTCTCTCTCTCTCTCTCTCTATGTCTGTCCCTCTGTGTGTCTGTGTGTATATGTGTCTGTCTTTCTCTATTTATCTCTTTGTGTGTGTGTGTGTGTGTGTATGTTGTTTTGTTTTGTTTTCTTCAAGACAGGGTTTCTCTGTATAGCTCTGGCTGTCCTGGACTCACTTTGTAGACCCAGCTGGCTTCTAACTCACAGAGATCTACCTGCCTCTGCCTCCTAGAATGCTGAGTGTTGGAATTAAAAACATGCACTCTCATACCCAGCCCTCCGGTGTCTCTTGAAGGCTTTTATTTATTTTTTATTTTTATTTTTTTAGTCTCTGAAGAGTTGTCCTCCTCCTAATAGGTAGGTCAGCTTGAAGATAGGATGGTTGATTGGCTGGCAACTGTTGTGTAACATGTCCTGATCCAGCCTTGAACTTGTTGATCCAGTGCATCAGCAGGTTGCCTGCTAGTGGGAGGTAAAAAACCCACAAGACCTTCCTTTTAAGCTGCCAAGCTCTTGCCTCAAGTCAAAAGAGTGAGGAAGAAGCCAGCCAGTTCAGCATGCTGGGACTATACTCAGGTATTTGGGACCCAAATGCAGTGCCAACAGTTAGAATAAGGAGTTTTATAAAGCAAAACCCACATGCCACTCAGCAGCTGCAGAAAGAGGTTTTGTGCAAGCAAGCAGTTTAACAGAAGCTAAAGCAAGCAGTTATCTGGAAGAACAGGCAGAGTTCTTAACCTCTGAGCCATCTGTCCAGCTCACAAGCAGTTATCTGGAGAGAAAGGAACTGTACAAGCAGGCCGTTTACCAGAATGTATTAGTCAGGGTTCTCTAGAGTAACAGAACTTATCGAATGAATCTGTCTCTACAGTTAGATGAGGGGGAGTTACTGGAATGACTTATGGGCAGTCCAGCTAATCCAACAATGGCTGGCTGTGAATGGAAAGTCCAAGAATCCAGTAGTTGCTCAGTCCACAAGGCTGGTTGTGCTAACTGGTCTTCAGTATACACTGGGATGCCAAAGAGGTAGTCTCTAATGCCACTGAAAGGATGGGTGGGCTGTTATCAATTAGGCATCTGCACGGCCAGCCCCATGGACACAGCAACAGCAGAATATATTATCACTAGCTGCCAAAGTGTGACACATTTCCACTGTGGCCACAAGACGAATATCCTCTCCCTTCATATGAGCTACATCCCTTATAAAAAGCCTGCTTCTCCCTTCCACTCTCTCTTTCCCTCCACCCTCACCCAGAGACACCCTCTGTACACCCTTTCCCAATAAGCCTCTCATGTAAGATTTGTTGCACAGTGTGGCTTTACGGTGAGCATAATACTAACAAGGAGAGAGCAAAGTAGGCAAAGGGCAAAAAACTTCCTTCTTCCACATGTGTATATAGCAATGATTCTCAACCTTCCTAATGCTGAAAACCTTTAATACAGTTCCACATGTTGTGATGACCCCCAACCATAAAATTGTTTTCATTGCTACTTCACAACAGCAATTTTGCTACTTTTATTGTTGGTGTAACATGTGACTCAGCTAGAAGGTGAGTTGCCTTCAGGGGCCTTCCAGAGCCTTAGCAACCTCTGATGTCATCACCTGCAGCAGCCACATACACGGCCAATAAAAAGAACCCATCCACCCGCCACCCCAATTCTTCTTACTCTTTCTCTTATGCATCTCTTAACGTCCTCTCTCTGTCTCCCTGACTCTCTCTGTCATAGGTGGCTCTTCCCCTCTTTCTCACCCCCTTCCCCCTTTCTCATAATAAACCTTTACATCAGATGTCATCTTGATCATTATTATAACTTTTACGAATTGTAATGTAAATATCTATGTTCTCCAGTGGTTACAGGGGATCCCTGTGAAAGGGTTGTTCTACCCCAATAGGGTCATGACCCACAAGTTGAGAACTGATGATAAATAGGCTTCCAGCAGGTGCACCCGGATTAAAGGTGTGTGTTCCCAGCTCAAGATCTGTCTTTTCCCAGCTCAAAAGATCTGGATTAAAGGTGTGAGTCTTCCTGATTCAAAGATCCAGATTAGAAGTAGATCTTCCTACTTCAAATTAAGCAAAAACTCCCTCACAGGAGTGCCCTCCATTTTTAGGTTTTAGTTTCAGATATAGTCAAGGTGACAATCTGAAGAGCTGTCCCATAGAAGCTAAGTTAGCTGGGGCATCTTGACACTGGGTTTCTAGACTAGGAACTTGAATTGGGTAACTCAAAAGTTGGGTAATTTTCCACAGGGATTCACATCAAGGAGATCAAATTCAAGTTGAACCTAAAATGGCCTCAGCAAGAATACAAGATGGAGGAACCACTTCACTGTCTTGCCCTTTCATAGTAGGAAGCAGCTTGCACATTGCACAAAAGAGGTCTTTGGGGCACAGAAGCTTTGTTACTAGTGAGAGTTCTTTTATGATGTAAAATGTAGCAAGGACAGTAGGCCGTGGCAATCACAAACCTTGGAGAACAGACTCTCCAACCTTTCTGGGTAAGGATTATTAGGAATAAAAGAGTAAATTATACAAGACCCAACGTGTTCCCAGTAAAAGCTGGGAAATATAATGTGAGACTCCCAGACCAGGAAGCAAAACCATACTTGTGAACCTCCAGTTTGCCTCAGAGAGACATGTCCTGGGCAAGTGCAGCCTTCCTGCTTTGCAGTGCAAGGCCAGATTCTTAGTAAAAGATACAAGCAGTTCTGGGTAAGAACTGCCTAGGTGATCCAAGTTGGATGTTTTCTTTTGGGAGGTATTAACACAGTCCTCATGGATTTGTAACTTAAGAAATTTGTTTTCTCTTACAAATGCCTTGTGCACGACAATATACTGGTACCCAGACTCATCCATTCCCTGGGGCTTTGGAGAGTCCTGAGAGGTGAGGTCACCTCCGGTAGGTAGTCACAGCTGCCCAGCAACACCTGCACTGCAGGCCACCCAGCCGCCTCAAGCATCTCTAAGACCTGTGTAGAGATGACAGCTTGGGTCATGCTGTGTGGGGGGCTGGGGGGGTGCAAAAGGCCATCAAAGCCAACAGAAGTCCCCTCCAAAGCACACTAGCCACCTTGGCAAGCTTCTTAGAAAGAGCCATAGCACCCAGGAAAGGATAGGGGCTGCTTCCTTGCCACCCTCCAGAATCAGAACACTGCCTTAGCCCACTGTGCCCCTGCCACATCCTGTAACACATACAGAGAGGTGGCCATCTGGGCTTGAAGCCCAGCCTGGACATAGAGCCAGTGTGAGCATGCGCTCTGCAGTCGTCTTCCATTGGCTGCTCATTGGCTGCCTCTTCCCATCTAGCCATAATACTTCAGCCTTCGCATCCACCTTTGCCCTGCATGTAAAACAGCTTCTTGGCCTTCTGTGTTTCCCGACTCTCACGTCCGGGTCTCCTCTCTTTCCTGCAGAGTCCACAGCATGTTTCCCCACCCTGTAGGAGATGGTCCTCTCTGCCACAGACTCAGGCACCTACTTGTCAGGATCTATCTTCTCTCCATGTCATTTCCCAAAAACTTCAGGTCTGAGACCATGGCACCAAGCAGAGCCTACAGCTCATGTCCTTTGTGCTCAGGTTCTCTTGTACCCTATGGAGGCCATGCTGCCTTCCCCTGGGGAACCCCAGCAGGTGGCCGGAAAGGCCTTTCCACTCACCAGCGATTGTGGTCCCCAGCAATCGCCTGGTAACTTCTTCCTTTGCACTGTCTGTGAAGCATGACACATGTCAGGACTTTATACTCCTAGGGCTAGAAGACACAGTGACTTCACGCATGGAAAATATTTAGAGCAAAGCCCAGTAAAGGATATACTGAAACTGTCTACCATTATCACCTTTGCCTGCCCATGTTTCCGGCCGGAGCATCTAAGTCAGGATGTGGGTAAAGATGTACCCTGAGCTCAACTGCACCAAACTGCTCTGTACCCTGGCAGGCTGCATTGCCGCAACTCCCCAAAAGCCAAAGGTGGTAGGCAAAGGTTGCCACCTCTGAGCTGGCTCCACTGTGGAGCAGCACTGATGAGCAGCAAGAGTGTGGGAGATGGTGGAGGGTCCGCATGGAGAGACCTCTGCCCTTCCGGTCTCTAAGTCCTCGAAGAAGCAAATCTCTTGCAAGCCTAGGCCAGAAGCGGAGGAATTTATGGAAAGGAAGATGCCTCATCTGCCTGTCTTCCTGTGGATCTCAGGGGAGGCTCAGAGCATTCCTGTGGTCCAGGTTCCCCTACGCAGACACCCTGCCCTTCCTGATTACCGTGCCCAGCTGGTGGCCTCCGTGGAGGCAAGCACTCCTCTGCTAATGTGTCTCTCTATATTCGGAACACATCTAACCAGCTCCAGGTGGATGGCCAGGACCCAACGCCTGCGGGATGGGGAGTCAGGGGAAATGGCTCCAACTTCACAGGCCCACAACCCGGAAATCATTATGCGTAAGCCTTGCCTCACAGCACTTCTGCATGGGCCTTTGCGGCTACATCTTCAAACTGGGTCCTGGGGAGGTAGGGCTGGGGGATGAGCAGCAGGTGTTCAGCCGGTCTCAATGCGTGGTTCGATGCGGCCATCAGCTCTCCCTGGAGACATGTGGGGGCAGAGGGGCCTGTGCCTGCAGGGTGAAGCTAGGACTGTGCTGTTTAGAGTACCCCAGCTCTCCACCCTGTTGTATACAGGACCTCACTGTAGATTTGACACCTGAGTCCAAAGAGTATTATGGATGAGGAGACTCACAATCCCCTTGCTGTAGAGCATCAGAATGTATCCTTAGGAATGACCTCAGAAAAAAGCAAAGTAGAACCTGGGCCTAAAGGGTAAAGTCCTACCTGTGTGAGCCCTTCTCTGTCTACTGGAACCTTAACTTTTTCATGTTCAGAAGGTAGATAGTCTTCCTAGGGGGCCCGGCACTACAGATTTAGCTCAGCTATTAATTAAACAGCTACTAGAAACCAGGCCTAATAGAGGGTTCTGCTGGGCCCCTAGTGTTTTCAGAAACTCAGTCCAGTGGCTCCAATGAACTATGCCAGGTCCAGTTTTGAAAAAGCTGCATAAGATGTGAAATGTCAAACTACTGACAACAGAAGGAATCATGCTACTGAGGATGCTACATAGCCTAGGTTAATGCTCTTCAAACTGCCACGTGCATCCAAATGATCAAAGCCTTGCACATGTTGGTCAGTAGACCTGGGCTGAGCCTGTGTGTCCAGCCAGCTCTCACTGTAAAGTATCTGTGAAGTCACACTTCTGATAGTAATTTATGCTAATTCTGAGCAGCTATTGTTCATCAAACCTAAAACATAACCCAGTCGATCCAGTTAGCTAATTGGAGGATTTGATGAGAGAGGAGCATAAACCTCTCTTGGTTGCCCAAGACTAGGCAACTAATGCTCTTGAGGGTGGGCTGTGTGTCTCTACTTGCTTATCTAGATATAGATGCTGCAATTAGCTATATAGAGATAGATAGACAGACAGACAAAACAGATAGATAATGATGGATGGATGGAATGATTTGTGAATCTATAGATAGGCATTGTGTTTCTCAGATGAGACTGAAGGGGTAGATGAAAATATGTCACATTCTCCTCAGTGGAGTCCGAAATGCTTCTTGGGTTGCCAAGTTGTCCAGGTGCTAGAGGCAGGTACAGTCTGAGCACAAATCTCAGATGCCCTTTGGCACCCTGACCTTTTGGTGGGTCTTATCTGATTGAACAGGGAACAGTACTGTCAAGACAACGCATCAAACATGAGTCCAAAGTGGGGACTGCGGTGTGCTCAGGGGTGGGGTGGGCCTTTCCTTAGGCTTTTCCTCATGCTGTCTGCTACAAAGTGGGGGGTGGGGAGGGTGCACCTGAAAATCCTGTTCTTTCCTTGATGAACTCTGCTCCCAAAATAAAGCCTACAGACTGTCAGCAGCTGGAATCTTCCTTCTGCAGAGAGCACCTCGCCTGGCGATTGACTCAAGCAGTTATTTGCAGGCTATAATTTTCACAAAAACAGTAGGGTGTGCCTGGCGAGAGATGCTTTCTACAGTTGGAGAGAAAAAACAATGAGAAAACTCTGGAACAAAGAACACTCAGACTCCCAGCAACAATTCGAGGTCAAGGCTAACAAAGACAGGCAAACTTTTCAAGTGACTTGTGGAGAGTTAGGGGAGTGTGCTTCAGAAAGCCCAGGCAGCAGCCTGCAGGACAGCTGGGTAAGAGAACATGATGGGTCACGAGGTACCCCCAAAACCCTTTGGGTTAGTTCATCCTGGCTCACGAGGCCCAAAGCCACCTGTGAGGCAGATCCTGGGAAGGTTTTAAATTTGTTTACCACAACCAAGAGATACTAACAGAGCCCACAGAGACAGGAAATAACATTCGCCTCTGCTCTTGGACTCCTTTTATCATGAGGAGCCAGTGAGTATGAAGGCAGTAGAAAGGCCTTTGCTCTTTACTCTAAACTAGCCCAGGTGCCTGGCGTAGCTTTGAAGAGACATTTCTGTGTGCAGCCTGTACCATTTCTGGGTTGGCCAGACACAGCCTCATCTGTGAACAGTACTCCATGATGTAGAACTCGGCCTCCAGAGTTGGGGTTCATATCTGAATCTACTGACTACTTTCCCACGACACCCACAGCAATGGCGGTGCCATAGGTGGCTAGTACCCCAGCAGCTCTGGAATACTACTGACTGGACAAATGATCACCTCTTTGACCAGTGCCCAGCTTCTTTAATGGGCACTGTGCTTATACGGTGCCTTGGGATTTACTAACGCTAGCTGCTATAACAAAAATATCAGCAGTTTACATAAAAACCATTCACAGTTGACCTTTGAACCTTGCAGAGTGCGGGTACTGACCTTCTCTCCCCTCAAACCATCCAGCTGAAAGTTTGCATAAAGATTCCATTGGTCAAAAACTACCCACTAATTGCCTGTTCACTGGAAGCTTTGGTGCCAAGAGTTGACTTATGCCTACTTTGTATACCATACACGTCCTATACAGTGACGAGTGCGCAGAACTCAGTACTGGGAGGGACCACCTTTTGTGGCAACGAGTTACTCTGCTGCTCTCTCTCAGGGACGGTCAGCATGCATAGCTGCATTTTAGGCAGAGACTTGCAGCATGTGAGCCGGTGGCAGCAGTCACAGAGAGGCTGCACAGTGTGCTCTGAGGTAAACTGTTCGCAGCCACCACTTTAATCCTGCATCTTCACCTCTTTCTCAACCACGAACGGCCTTCAGGTGTGAATACGTTTTGGTAAGTTTTGCAGCTCATCTTTGGGTTTCTTGCCCTTTTTAATTTTTTTTCCCCCCAAATTGCCACAAACCTCAAAAGAGAAAACCTCACCTAAGAGGACGTGCATTCAAGACGGTGTCATTGAGAGTCAGTTGTGTTTATCACTCCCAGGAGGTCCAGGGGGCCTCTGTCCTGCACAGCACCCTTCCTGGGCACTTAAGGGCGTGTGGCTCCACAACTCACATTTTTTAGACAGGCCTGTAAGTTGTAAGCAAGTGCCTAACACACGCAGTGTCACCCGTGTCTGATAGACATTTATTGTCTTCCAGGTCTGGGAGTTCAAGAGTTAGGAGTGTCTGGAGATGCGGAACACCAGCTTTGTCCTAACAAAGAGGAAGGGTAGCCACTGGAGGAAGGCTATGGGGAGCTAGCTCACCTCTTAAACCAAAACATGCCAAGAAATTCCTCCAGATTAAAAAATAACTAAAATCAGCCTGGCCTGATGGCTCATGCCTTTAATCCCAGCACTCTGGAGCCAGAGGCAGAGGCAGGTGGATCTCTGTGAGTTTGAGGCCAGCCTGGTCTACAAAGTGAGCCCAGGTTATACAGAGAAACTCTGTCTAGAAAAATAAAAATAATGAAATAAATAAATAAATCTATAGGAGGTGTTTTATAGGAAGAAAACTTCGTTGTTGTTTTGGTTGGTTTGTTTGTTTTGAGACAATGTTTTTGACATTTCCTTCACAGAAAAGACCACCTGTGGGTTACAGGGACACGTGTGAAAGTCACCATCATGAAAACTGCCCCACCTGTGGGAGGCAGTGTGCTTCCCCACGAGCTCTCCAGCTCCTGGCACAGTGATGGCTTCCCCCGAGTCCTCAGAAGTGTGCTTCCCATGCATTTCGCTGCTTTTCTCTTCCACATCGCACATGGCAAAGGCTTAATTCACAGTCTTGCTGAGCAGCACAGTGGTTGGGGAACTGGCCCAGGGTCACACGGATGGCAGTGCTGAGATTCAATCCCCGACAACCCAACCCTAAGACTTGTTTCCTGTCACAATTATGCTTTGCCACTGATCAAAGTTTTGAAGAGAACTCACCCAGGAAATGCCAGGAGGACAGCAGCACCCTCGGATCCCTGCGCCTTTTGGTTCAAAGCAAATGGGAACCATCAGTGGGGCGTGCCTTCTCTGCCCGGGTTTTCAGGGACTATCATTGGAGGTCACGGTTCTTATTTCCTGCATAGCTGTGGCACATACGGCCTGCCAGGTGTAGTCAGCCTAGGTTCATGTACCCCAGGATACCAGTAAACATCCCTAACAGTGAGACCTTCACTGCGCTCTTCTTGTGTCTCTGTGTGTACACATGCATGAATATGGAAGCCGGAGGCCAGATACTTTCCTCCATCATTGAGATCTCGCTGATCTCCCACTGCAACACAGTGACTGAGGAGCTTGCCAATTTTCATTAGCTGACCAACAAGCCCTAGACAGCCTCTTGTTCCCACCTCCAGCACTTGTTTTATAAGGACACATTACTGTACCCAGCATTTTGACACAGATATTGAGGATCAAACTTGGGCCCTCCTCTTGTCCCAGCAAACGCTCTACTGACTGAGCTCTTTCCCCAGCCTTGTGATTTGTGTGTGCTCTCAAGTGTGAACTTTTCAACGACAAAGTCCTGTCAAAGCATCAAATACCCCAAGCTCCCCTTGCAGCAGGAGGGAATAACCATGGCCGCTCATAATGAGCTGTTTGCCAGCACCTGCTGAGGCAGCAGCTAAGCTAGAGCTCAGACAAAGGGACCTATGTGCGATGTGGAAACTGGCCTGTACCAGCTCTGCTACCGAAAACACGTACATTTATTCCCAGTGTGTTCAGTGTTGCCACACGGCAAGCTTTAAATTGGCCGTGCCCGCAATGTTTAAGTCACAGTAATGAACACTCTTCAGGTCAGGACCTTGGCTGTATGTGCTTTAGGATGAGGCCCAAGAGTCTAGATTTGTGTTAGTTAGTGTGTGTGTGTGTGTGTGTGTGTGTGTGTGTGTGTGTGTGTGTGTGAAAAGAGAGTTTATGTACCCTGCACAGTGCCTGCAGAGGCCAGAAGAGGGTGTCAGATCCCCTAGACCTGGAGTCACAGGTGTTTGTGAGCTGCCAAATGTGGGTGCTGGGAATGAAACCTGGGCAAGAGCAGTAGGCCCTCTTCAGTGCTGAGCCATCTCCCAGCCCCAAGGATATGGATGCATATTAAGTTTTTTCCTGAGTTTCCAGGTGATCAAAGGTGCAAACCAGGAGCTCTGGAATCCACCTAGCCTGAGCAGGGACTCTCCAAAATTTCTCATACAAATCAAGAAATGTAGTCAGAAAGAAAGAGAGAGAGAGAGTTGGTAGAGATCTGAGATGGGGTTGGAAGAACTTAGGACCCATGTCCAGGGGCCTCAGTCAGATTCCAGTTCCTTCCTGGGCAGCAGCCCACATCCCAGATACAGTGGCATACTGGTGGCACCTGGGCTCAGGGGCTGAGCATCTTCAGAGGCCACAAGGAGTCTGTGTGTCACTGTCGTGAGAGTGGTCAGTTAAGATCTCAGTTTGGGGACAGGTTTTATTATGTGAGGCCAAGTCTGCTTTGTGTCATTTTCTTCTCACTGTAGTTTTCCATCTTAGATAACTGTATAAGCAGTGTGGCCAAAGCCATGCAACCCAAAGAAAACCCTGCCAATGAAATGGCAGTCTGCCAATTCCGGGCAAAGTCATGTTCCAAAGCAGAGTTGAGGTCCTGAGGGGTGAGCCCACTGGCCATGTTGCGCTGATGGCCACCTAGTTTCACGGAGGTGGCCTACCCACCCACTGGACACCAGGATTGCTAACTCCAGTGTTTTTCCACCAAAAATGAGAATCACCACGAGGGCTGATTCTTAAGACTCATTGGCTCTCCCCAAAGTACCCCAGGTCCTGGCTGACTCAAAAAGCATTCCTTCCATGGCTTCCACCCAAGCCCCACTGTCCCAGAGCACCCAGCAGCAGCAACACAGGGCCCAGCCCAGCTGTGACCAGGACGCCTGAGGACAGCTTGGTCATCTCTGCCTGTCTGACAGTCAGGCCCCACCCACCGCTCAAATCCAGAATGAACTCCTGCCTCTCAGTGCCTGTCAAGCTCAGCCATCTGGACCTCCGTGGGAGTATTTAGCAGATCTCTTCGAGGGCTAATCTTAATGAGAGCAGACAGAGCCCGGAAGACTCAGGGTGCAGGGCAGCAGAGAAACTGGGACAGTCTGGGAAACACTTGCCAGGGAATATTTCTAAGCCACTTCCCCCACAGCACACACAGTCACTGTATTAGCTTTTGAATAATCCTCATGGGTGAACAAGGTATAGAACAGACAGACTAAAGAAAAAGGCCCTCGAGACTGAGCATTGAGTACACAGGTGTGGTTGCACTGTCCCTTGAATTTTGCTGTTGTGAAGACTTACTTCTAATAAGACACAGAGGCCTTGACTGGACTTACCCAGCACTCCTCACTCAACACATAAACACCTTTATTTTTGTCTCTTCTAGACCAGGATACCTGCACCATTCCAGGCAGGGCCAGGAGTAAACACAGCTGTCATGGCCCCCGGTTTCATGAATTCACCCAGGAGCTGATGGGAAGCAGAGAGAATCAGTAAGATAATAAACTCTTAAGGCCGTTTCAGATGGAGACAGCCATGAAGCAGAGCAGCAGGAGTAAGCAAGCAGTGGGGAGACTGCTTGGAGTTAGGAGAGTCATAAGAGCCTTCATGGAGAGGTTCAATGGCAAACCATGGGGGATTAGGGGAAGTGGCCCAGGTGAACTGCAGGGGCAAATGCACTGAGGCAGGGGTGTGCTTAGGGACTAGGGGTGGATGTGAGAAAGAGCAATGAAGCCAGCAGGCAGGGTGAGGAGCCAGGGTGGGGAGGGGTACTGCAGTGCCCAGCATGAGGTACTTCAAAGGCCTCCCTGGGAGCTTCAATGTTACTCCAACAGGAGGGGAAGGAACACTGTAAGACACCAGCTTGCAGTGTGCAGAGGAGCCATTCAGAAAGAACTGGGCTAGGGACCGGGTGATTTTCCAAGGCAGGAGCTAAGGACAATTTGGACAAAGCTGGTGGCAGGCAGACAGAACGGGTGGCCAGGCTCAGTGTGTGTGTGGTGTTCCAGGGCAGAGGATTTGCTTGTGGACTGGGTGAAGGGATGTGGGAAGAGAAGACCCAGAAGAGGCCCCTGGGTGGAGGGCTGACTACAGCAGTTGAGTGAAGAGGATGCTTAAGGCCTGAGAGTGAGCTAGGAAAGGCAAGAGACAGGAAAACTATGCCAGAGTCGGCAGGAGGCAGCCTCAGGGACCTTTGGGGACAGCAGTGCTGCTGATCCGATGGTGTCAGGTTCCAGGGCACTGGCCACCCTCCTCCTCAGTAGCCCATGAGCCACAAGCTCAGCGTCTAACCACAGGGGCAAACTCAAGAGGACATGAACAAAGGAGCCTCTCAGCACCACCACTGCATAACTGCTTCAACTGCAGGGACCCCAGATGTCACTCACCAGCCCCAGCTTCCTCTTGCAGTACCCTGCACACGAACACATGCACACACACATACCCTTCCACATTTTGTATGCTTCTCTCTGGTCTCAAAAAAAAAATGGCAGCATCTTAGACGTGTTGTTTTTCTCTGAGCCCTCCATCCACTGCAGCCACGAGACGCTCTGGCCCTCACACACCACTGCCCACTGTCTCCCTCAGTCCTTGTGTAATGCTTGTCCTGGCATGTGCATCACATGGGCTTGGATAGGGAGATGAGGCCTGTCCACATGCTGGGGCTTGGAGAAAGAATGTGCCCCTTCCTCAAACTCCATCCTCCTGGGAGCTCCTCCTCTTTCACAATTTCCAGGCAGCTCTAGGCTCTTGGGGCCTCTCTGTGTCCATAGCTTACCCTGGGCTTGTCTCCATGCTTGTCACTTTCCTACAAACAGGGGCTTCCTTGGCAGAGAACAAGGAGGTGCTGACTGTTGCAGGGAACACTGAAGGAAGATGGTTACATTCCGGGCTGGTGTGAGAACAGCTCACCTCCTTCGTCCTCTGTGAGGGGGGATGCTTTTCCCCCAGGTTCCGGTTAGGACAACTAATACTAGGAAGTTCCCAAACTCACAGGCAAGTTACAGCAATCTGAGGAGCTGAGTGGAGCCCAGGATTTATTTCACTCTGTCAGAGGTCATAATGCAATTCCAGGGCAGAGATCTGGACCTCTTGAAGCCACAGGGCAGGGCAGGGCAGGGCAGGGCATGACAATGCCTGGCACAAGTTCCCAGGGCCCTGGAGGCTCACGACTCCCCTCTTCTTCCTGGTTGCCCAGTCCTTAGCCAGGCACAGCCATTGCAGAGCAGCCATATTTACTCAGGTGCCAGGTGTCAGTCTGGCAGGGGTCTGGCCTAAGGGCCTGAGCAGCTACTCACAGAGAGGCCTGGGAAAGAAAAGGGCAGCGGCCAGAAGAGTTCAAAGAGAGGGACTCCCAAGAACAAAGGTGGGAGAGCTGCAGCTTAAACAAACACACCTGCGCTCAGCCATGCCTGCTCAATTTCCTCCAGCCACAGCTCTGACCAGCAGAGAGAACAGCCACCCATCAGGAGTGGCTGACGCTCCCTACATCCCCTCATAGCCTGGCTCCACCTCCCAGAGAGGGCAGCTCAGGCTTCGCTCTGTAGTCAAACTGCATCAGAGTGGATGGGCTCAGAGACCACAAGAAACCTGCATAGACAGACTCTCTTCTCAAGTAGGCAGTGTTGGGCTAGTCTGCTAGACAGGTACCGAAAGGTTCTAATTCGAAGTCTAGAATGGGCTGGGACCTGTCACACGCATGCATGGGGCATTACCGTATGATTGCCCTCCTTACTGTCGGTGTCATCGAGCCTGTGATGGCATGTTTGCTAGAAGCTAGTCACCCTGCTCGTATCATTGCTTCATCTCAGGGCTCCTCGTGGCGGAAGCCCCATACCACCAGTCGGCAGAGAGGCCCTCTTGCTGCACCGCAGTGGTGACAGCGGCAGGGACCATCTGAAGACAGCAGCCCATTCTCCTCAAAGCTGGACAGGCCGCAGAACAGTTCCCTGTGGGTGTCATATGCCAGCAAGAGTGCCTGGCAGCCCAAGTCCACTCTAGCCACACTGGCCATACCTGCCTGTATCAGAAGCCACCCCCAGCTCTCTTCTGGCTGCCCAAACACACACTCTAGGCCGTCTGATACCAGGTTCAGACAGATGCTTAGAAGTTAGCAGAAAAGTCAGCGCAAAGCAGCGCCTGGCCATCAGCCGCCAGCCAGTGCTGGGTTTGAATGCCGGTTCTGTCATGTGTTGCTGTTGTTAAGCTCAGTAAGTTACCCGGCTCCTGACTCTCCATTTCCCATGGAGATGATGCCGCCCTTGAAGAATTAGTAGGGGACTTGATGAGAAAAATGACATGATTCACATGAAGGTAGTAACTATTTCCTGAAACACAATAAACACAAGACAAGCCAAAAACAAAACAAAAGAGCAAAATTTGATCAACCCTGTTGATCAAATGTTGATGTTGCATCATCAAAATCATGAACCAAATTGGACTGGGAGCCAGAAATCCCAAACCTGTAAATTAGCCAAAGAAAGACGTTTCTCTCTTAGAGTCCGGATGTTTCCACCATCCTGCTTACTACCAACAGGATGTACGCTGCTGATGTGCGAGGACAATCCTTAGAAAGGTCCAAACCAGGGCCACGTTGGGGGTGAGATTAGAGCTGCCATGTCCTCTACCCAACTAACCCAGAATCTACTGTTCTGGCTCCGCTGGGCCTGGGCTTGAGGCAACTCCTAGAACTGAGGGGCCGAGCTAGTGAGGGAAGCAGCCTTTAGCACTGACGTGCATCTGCGGAGACTGTTGCACAGCAAAGCTGCCTGCATCCACAGCTGGTCCCTGCATATCGCTGCCTGGAACAGCCTGTGTGTCATCACCGAGGCCTTGGCCTTCTTAACCTCAAGCCAAGTCCAAGGGACAGGACAGCCAGAGCATTAATCGAATGGAGCAACCTGTTGCAAACATTACTGCATATCACGAGGGAGGGAAACCTTTCCAGAGGCGGAGGCTGCCGTAGAGGCCAGGCAACAGCACAAGGCACCGCACAAGGCTGACCTGCCTCGGACCTTGTGGGGCTGGCACAGAGCCAAGGGATACTTATGTGGCACGAGGAAAAGAGGGCAGATGTGAACGTGACCACAAGGTCCTCGTGTCACTGTGAAATGTTATGTCTCAAAGGAGGACATCTGGGGACATGGAGGAGACTATCAGGGACACAGTGGGCTGAAGAGTCAGCGAAGGCTTTGCTGCAGGAAAGAAGTTTGTACCGAGAAATGAACCAGGTCAAGGTAGGTACCAGGACAAACGTCAGAGAACAGAATGCCTGAAGAGAGTGATGGACACCTAGCCAGGTCCATCATTATGGGGTGGGACTAGGAAAACGGGCCCTGGCACACTGAGCAAATATGTGGCTCTCTGTCCTCAGGCTCTAGACTCAGGGCAAGGAAATATGGCCCCTGGGCCCAGGGAGACCTGGCAGGGTGGCCTGTGGACACATCACAGAGACCTTCCCGCCTGGGGAAGGGACACAAGTGAGTATCCCTAAGCAGTGACTGAGGGCTTCAGGATGCTGTCAGCAGAAGCCATGGCAAAGCTCTTAGCAAGCTGCTCTACATCCCAGCCTCATCTTTCCACCAGATGAAACAGCTCTGGCCTGTACATCTGCGTCTGCTATTTTGCCCGTGGGCCCTGTCTGATACTAAATATTACCTTCCTGCTCACAGCTCCCTGTGAATGGCATTTCCACGGCTGTTTCTGTAATAAATAACTGTCTTGAGATCTTTCATGCCTCCGAGTTGATGAGAGTGACAAGGCTGTCAGAAGTGATGAATAAGCCAAGCAGGTTTGGTCAAGAAGTGGCAGGACTCGTGCCGGCAGGAATGCCTGATGGTGCTGGAAGGCATTTCTCCAAGTGTGCAGCCATCTTGGCTGGCTGGTACTCTCATGAGAAAGTGGCTTCCAGGGCAGATCAGTTTAGGAAACACTTGCTGAAAGGGTGCCGAATGGCCTTCCTGGCTTTGGACCTTCTCAGCCCCTCCCCTGGGTGGACAGCACTGAACCCCAGCCCCAGCCTCTGTATCACCCATCCTCTCACACTCCAACAACAGGAACCCATACATGGCAGGGTCTTGTGGTACAAGCCCATAACCCCAGCCACTCTGGAGGCCAAGACAAGAAGACTTCTGTTCAAGGCCAGCCTGAGCAACTTAGTGGAACCGTCACCGGAAAGGGGGAGTGGGGCTGGGTGCTTGTGTAGCTCAGTGCTAAGTTAACCCTGGGCGCAATCCTGGGGGCCATGGAAAGGACAGGGAACACCACAGCACCCTGCAGTATGTAGGGGTATCAGAGAAAACTCTGTCAAATGGGCGGTGTGGCTCTCATAGTCTGAGGTTAGAAATTTCTGAGGGGCTTCAGTCCTGCTCCCTCTGAAGGCTGTGGGAAGGACCTCCTTCTTGTCCCTTCCGGGTCTCCAGGGATGTCCAGCAGCCTGTGGCGTCGTTCCTTGGCATGTGTACATATCATTCGCCTCTCTATTACCTTCCTGGTGCCTCTAGGTCTTCACAGGGCCTGCTGGCAGTCCGTCCTAGTCCAGGGTCACCCTCACCTCTACTTGGTTACACATGCCCATGCCCTGTTCCAAATATGAGCACATTCACAGGTCCAGGGGTCAGGACTGGGACATACATTATGGAGGAACAGAGATATTATTAAAGACGCCATGGACTAGAGAGGACCGAAAAGTGGGAAGAGCAGACAGGCTCAGCACAGAAGGCTTTGAAGCCAGGCTCTGCCTCTGCAGCCTGTAAGGGGATTTCCCACCGGCTGTCCAGGCTCATCTTTGGAGTCTGTACACAGAAATCCAAACACCAACCACGGAGGATGGTTGTAGGACTGAGGTTATAAAATCTATGTAGGGCCCAAGCCTAGAACCCCAGTAAAAACAGTGGGAAGAAAACAGTTATCCCTGTTTCTGTGCTGTTGCCAGAATTCCTTCCTGAGAGGGATAAACAGCATGTGCCCCCTCCTTCTCAGGTCCCAATAACAAACTGAAGTACAAGTCCACAGAGGACCCGGGGGAACCCAGAGTTTATCAAGGTCACAGACAGAGCTATGGGTGAGGGGTTGCAGCCACCACTGGAAGGTTGGCATCCAGCATGGGCGATAACTCCTCCATGCCCACACGATGGAGCCCCTACCCTAGTCCTTCTGGAATCCTGTATATCCAGGCCACTGGTTCTCAACCTTCCTAATGCTGTGACCCTTTAATGTCCTCATGTTGTGGTGACGAACACAACCATAAAATTATTCCCATTTCTACCTCATACCTGCAATTCATAATAATACTGTTAAGAATCATAATGTAAATACACAAGTTTTTTGAAGGTTTTAGGTGACCCCTGTGAAAAAGCGGTTAGAACCCCAAAGGGCTCGCAACCCATAGGTTGAGAACCAGTGTTCAAGCGCCTCTCCAAAACCCTGATGCCATGTACAATTGAGGCAGAACTGCAGGGAGATGGCTGGGTAGCATGTAAGGGGCCCATGACCCTCCCCTCTCCTCTGTGGGGAGGGAAACAGTCAACAAGGCCAGCTCTGAAGACCTTTTGAGGGCCCAGCTGAACTTCTGAAAAGGGTGGCCGTTTGTCTCTGAGGAGAGTCCTCAGCGGTGTAGAGGACAGGTGGGCAGCGACAAGACTTCTGTCTCCGACCTGAGTGCATCTGAGCAAATCCCCCAGTAGCCCCCGTGGCCAGGTGTGAGCAGCAGCAGGCTGTATACCGGGTAAAGATCTGCTGGGGAACATCAAGTCCTGGCTGCCTGTCCCTCCACATGTGAGCTCACACACCATCATCAGACATCAGACATGCTGCCAAGAGTTTGGGGGACCTGTTTCCTTCTCAAAGTGGGAATGGTGGTTCCTCACTCAGGTCCCTGAAGGTTAATATGAGGAACGCAGTAAGAATGCACAGACGAGCTTTGGGGTAAGCAAACCCCTCCCTGTCCGTGTGTGGGGAGCACATGAGTGTGTCCCTCAGTATACCAATCCCAGGAAGCCACCAAGGCCTCCCTTCAGGCTTGCTTTGGTGCCAAGGCACAGGAGGAGACAAAGGTGATCCTCCATAACTGTGAAGACAATGGACCTCAGCTTGTGGCCCCACAGGCTTGCACTGGGAAGCCTTGGCTTGCAGTCACAGAGATAGAACAGGATGAGGGGTGGAGCAATGGGCTGAATGACCAGATTAGGCATCCAGGAGCAGCCACTGGGAGGTTTTGACTGGGGCCAGATGAGCAAGTGCGAACAGGTGAAGGTGCCTCTACCCCTCTCAGCTGGAGCTCAGAACACAGTGGGAGGAGAGAGAAGTGTGAGCCCTCAGGTGGTCATTGTGGAGGGTAACCCATGACAAACCTTCAGGCAAAACAGGGACCAGCAGGAACTACCTCCCTCTCTAAGGCAGGAATGTGAGTTCCCCAGGACCTGTGATGTCTCAGCCTGCCTTAACCTACCTTAAAAGCTAGGCACAGAGACAGGTCTCGCCTCCAGGCCATGAAACATATGCACAAACACAGGCACTAGGTGCAGGTGTGTTCTCAGAACCTCAGAGAGGGGGAGCTGGCACAGTGCCACCTGCACTGTGCCCGAGGGGACTTCAGAACTCCCTCCCAGACCGTCAGTGCACCTACAGCTTCTGCAACCAATGGGGTAGGGATGGGAACCTGTGCCAGCAGAGAAAGCATTTCCAATCAGGGACCCCCTCTGGCACAAGGTGGAGCCTTTGGAGGCCACAGAAGAGAGTGTGCTGGGCATGGGGAAGGTAGGCATGAGTATCGGCTGGCAGCTACAGGGTACTGTGGTCTGAGGTCCAGCTTCTGACACAGTGCCTAATGTTCAGTGCTTCCTTGCAAGCTCAGTTTCATGTTGCAGTCAACAGCATTTCCCAAGGTCCTGCAGGATTTGTGGCAAACGCTGGTGGAGGTCTCAAAGAGACAAAGAGAGGCAAAGAGACGATTATTGGAATAGGTCCTTGGTGCCACAGAGTTCTGGTTCTGCCTTGAATACTGATGGCTTTGCGCCACCACCCCCTCACACCCCAGACACTAACTCCTAATGGGACAAAGACGAGGTCTCTGCAGGCCCCACCCTGCCAGGGGGCTGTGAGTGTTGAGACCACTGCCCTTGCAACTGGCCGCCACGCTAGCACATAGTGTCCAGTGTTGATTACTGATGCTGTTTTGTAAAAGTTGTAGTTTGTGTAAACTAAAAGCACAGATCTTGGGTGTTGCTGAGAACTAACAATGGTGTGGCCTGTACACCCATCTCCAAAGTCAGACAGCAAGATCAAACACACCCAGGAACCCTGGAGAGCCCCCTGGGAACTTCCCAGCCAACCTCTGTGTCGTGGTTTGCTTCTCTGCCACTGTGATAAACACCAGTGACCAAAAGCAAGGTGGGGAGGACAAGGTCACAGTCTGTCGTGGAGGGAGGTCAGGGTAGGAACTCAAGCAGGAACCTGGAGGCAGGAACTGAGGCAGAGACCATAGGGGAAGACTGCTTGCTGGCTCAGGGCCCTGGCTTGCTCAGCTGGCTTTCTTAAGAACCCGGGCCTACCTGCCTAGAGATAACACCATTCATGCAGGCTGGACTCTCCTACACCCATCAGCAATGAAGGAAATGCCCACAGGCAGGGCCACGGGCACGGGCACGCCCACAGGCCAGTATGATGGAGACAATTCCTTAGCTGAAACCCCCTCTTCCCAAGTGTGTCACTTTCACAGCAAAGATTAGTCCTCACGCTGCTCCCTTGTTCCCAGAGGCAGCCTCTTTGGAGTCCACACATTGTAGATGAGCTGCTACAGAGCATCTCCAGGCCCCATATTCTTCCATCTGGAGGGTTTTGCTCAGCGTGCTGCTTCTAAGGTTCTTTCATGTTGTTGTGGGTATTTTCAGTTTGTTCTTTTTCCTTGGCGCATAGCATCTTCCTAAATATTTATTCTATGTTCCTACTGAAAACCATTTGATTTATCTCTAGTTTGGGGCTGTTATAAATAAGTCCACTACAAACACTCCTGTAAATATTCTTCAGGCACACATTTTTCACATCTTTTTATACTAGTAATTACAGTGGAGTCACTAGGCCATATCATAGACATATTTTCATATTGTATGAAAAAAAATCTATTTTCAATAAAGATTAAAATTACATATTAAACAAGGAAAGCCTGCTGCATTAGTCACTTTTCTATTGCTGTGATAAAATTTTGTGACAAAAGCCAATTAGACAAGAGTTTGTTTGAGCTTCTGATTCCAGAGACTAAGCGAGGCATGGCAGCAAGCGCAATAGCCAGAAGAGGAAGCAAATTGCAAGTGGCTGGAGGCTTTGAACTCTCTAAGCCCCCAGTGAGGTGCTTCCCCCAGCAAGGCCACGCCTCCTAAAGGAACCCACATACTGTAGTCAAGAGGGAAGCAAAGGTGCAAATGCCCGAGACTATGGGGGATATTCTCATTCAAGCCACCACACTGCCAAACTGTTTTTGAAGATAATTCTACCATTTCATAGCCTCACCAGCAATGCGCATGAGCTCTGTTCTTTGCGCACGCCAGCTCTGGGTGTTATGGTCTTGGTTTCAGCCGCTGTTTCATTGCAGCGCTGGAAGCAGGTCACACACAGCCCACTGAGGACGCTGAGCATGATTCCTGTGGCTGTGGTCACTTACAGATCTGCTTTCGTGAGGCCTTGGGCTCTCCTTTGTAAACTTGGCTTGTTTGTCTATCAGTTTTGATCTATGTATAGGTCCCCTATGACTAGACCAGTCTACCCCTAGGTACCACGGGCTGCCTTTCCCCTGGAGTTGGTACACAGAGGCCCTAAGGAACAAGCCAGGCCCTGGGCTCCAGCTCACATGTACCTCAGAGATGTTTCTATCTGTGTGGCTGGCGTTACATTCCCTTTCTTAATGGAATCTTTTAGTCTGTGCATTTTGTATCTTGCCCAAGAAAGCTTTGCTCACCCCAGGGCTTTGAAACTAGGGTAGAATTTTCTTTGCTTGTTTTCTGGAAGCTGTTTTGTTTCTAGGTTTTATATTCAGACTTTTATCCACTCACATTGCTGCTTTTTAAGTTGTGTGGTTGTCTAGTGCCATAAACACTGAGGAAACACTCTGGTTCTTTGCAGGATTAGACATGACTCGAGCCTCGGGCTAAAGACGTCATTTCAGTCTTAAGAAAGGCCTTTTGTTACCATCATGGCTTCGACCCATCCACAGAAACAATACTGACTGACCACAGGCCACTAATGGCCAACTTCCCAACCACAAGTCAAACAAAATACTTCCTCACCTTCCCTGGGTCCACCAAGGGGACATCACAAACTCTGATGAGCACAATGTGGCCCAACAGTGGCCCCAGGAAGCCACGGCATCTCAGTGCAGCCTTAAGATAGCCACCAGGAGGAAGCACGGAGGATTCTTGAGCCCCAACTCCCAAAGCTGGTCCCAGGGGACTCTGAGCTGACAGTTGGAAAGACAGCATGACTGGTGCCACCAGATGCAGACAGCTCTAAGGACATCATGCCCTCTGGTCTTAAGAACAACTGCTGTCAGCCCAGGCTGTGAGCCGTGTTCCTTGCACCCACGAAACAACTGGAGGTGGTCCTGATGGGCTGATCCATGTCCCAAAGAGGCCTTGCCTGTGCCTCAGTATCGTAAGAGCCCTCCTAGGCCTGCTGGCACACGGACACACTCCTTGTGATTCACTTATATGATAGGGACCAAACACTTGAATCCTGGAGCTCCCACTTGGGTCACACAGATGAGCAGGGCTAGGGTTTTGCTCAGGTCCAACTCATCAAGAGAGAACGAGAGCGTACAGCTGGTGAGCAGGGACCAGAGAGCTGACTGGGAAGTCTGATCCAGAGACAAGAAACATCCCAAGGCCACTGGTCCGGAGAGACCCGACTACACCCTTAGTCTCCTGAACACAAAGGGCTCAACTTTAAAAATGGTGACCTCTTTGTATGAAGCCAGAGAGCTAGCTGAGTCAAGCCAGGCCACACTGCAGAGGAGAAGGCCTTGTGTCACCTCTTTCCTCAGAAAGGAAGCATTACCTGAGGTGACCTGTGACATTCTGGGTTCATCCGTGACTTAAGAGTTTTTTTTTTTTTTTTTTAAAAAAGGCAAGTTTCTCCCAATCCCCACCCCACCCCAAGTCTCTCTCAAGATAGTCTTCTAAGCCTCGTTTATAACTCAAATAATTCTGGTGTCAATTGTGTGTCTTTAATGAGCCCAGAAATTTTCATAATTATCCTTTTTTTCCCAAAGACATAATTACAGGGTAGAGTTATATGCTACAGACAAGACATTTAAATAGAGCTTTTTACACACTTAGGCATTCTGCTGCTCCTTTCAAACACACACACACACACACACACACACACACACACACACACATTTTGAAGAGGGTTTCCAATTATCCTCCTCCTGCCTTTCTTTCTTCCTCAGAGGGAAACACTGGGAGGTAAGATGATAACTGTCCCCAGGCAGTGAGTGCCCCATGCCTGGCTATTGTACCCAGCCCAAGCCATCTCCTTACTCCTTCAATTTAGATCCATCTCCCCTTTGTCTCCACTGAGCACAAAGGCTGGCGGGAGGTGGCAGGAGTCAGCTATAGTGCTGTCCTGTATGGAAAGCCCAGGCTAGCTCTGAAGCAGTCTGGGTATCTCTGATGGGCACAAAGAAATGAATGAACCCCGCTCTGATTGGTACTCGGGTCAGAATCTGTAGCCAGTGATAATTTAGGACCTCATTAGCTGAGAGACAGGACAGGGAGACTGTAGACAACTGTCTGTCTGGGACACGGTTTTGGGGACAGTAAAGGGGTAGAGATCCTGCTAACAGATCTTGCTTCTGCAGCTCTCTCCTATTGAGTGACTAAATGCTCACACCCACCCCTATTTCTAGAGCAGCTGGGCATGTGTTTACTTCTGAACCCAGTAATCCAGGATCTGGGGAGAGGAAGGAGCAGCTTCAGAGGCCAGCTTCAGAGCAGAGGCTCCAGGGACCTCTGCCCTCTGACTGGGGTCCAGGAGGAAACACAGACATCTCAGACACAAGCAGTGGGAGGAAGGTGCCAGCACAGCTAGCGGGGGGCTTGCCAGAGAGAGGCAGGTATGGGTGGACGGTGCCCTCTTGGTCCAGCAGAGGCTCAGGGTAACATGCAAGGCAGTCCAGGCAAGAATCTGATACAGCAGCTGTTGGGAGCCCATACCCTTTACAGCCCAGCATTCCACAAAGCATGCTGGGAAAGTTCAGGGAAAGAAAAGGGTGCTCTGGCCCAGGAGTCCTACCAGACATTTTCACAGTTGCGTGCCAGTTGACAACACACTCTTCGCCTCTCTGCTGGCTAAAACTCTTACCCTTGCGTAGGTTTTGTGTTCTTGGGAAAGAGGGGGTCTGAAGACAAGCAAAGAAAAAGTATCAGACAATTTCAGATAAGTAAGGGAGAGCATGATTCTGGGGGGAGGGACCTTTGAGCTGACCCATCCAGGACATCAGCATCTCTCCCAGAAGACTCTAGGGCAGCAGGACAGGCCAGAGCAGCCACCCAAGGCTGGCACGAAGCAGGGCTCTGCAGAGCAGGAAGATGCCAACCTTGAAGATGTCTGTGGGAGGTGACAGGTCTGTGGTAGTCAGCACACACTCAGCCTGGTGCTCTGGCTTGTGAGAACCTGGAATTTCGCAGTGAGGGCCCAGGACATGTCTGGAAAATTCCGTTACGAATCGTTCTGCGGTCTGAGCAAAGGTCCAACTGAGCAAGGGTGGTTGGTGGAGAGACTCCTAACCTTAACATTGTCCTGCAGCCATTTTACGTCTCTAAACACAGCCAGTGTCCTGGCAGATGGGCGGGTCTCATCCCCAGGAGTGTTAGAGAAGGTCATTCAGATGGTTTCTACCCCTGCAGCCTCCCCCACCCTGTCTGCGTGGGTGGACACATCTGTGTACTCAGTGGTTCAATAAAAAGCCTTCACACAGCACACGAGGCTGCCCTGGAGACACGGTGTGTTTCATCCAACTGCCAAGAATCTTCTTTAAAGTCTCTCCGCCTTGTCGAGGGGCCGGCCAGTTGCTCCTGCCCACTGTTGTGGCTGTCTGGCTTCCTGAGACACTCGGTCTGGGAACCCACACCCCTGGCAAGCTGTAAAGGTGAGATGGTGGCCTAGGACTCACCGACTGCACTCTCCAAACAGCCTTTCAAGTCAGTCTCCTTGACCATTCGGTGAGGAAGTTTTTCTAGAATGTTTTATCCAAACGACCCAGGAAACGTTCAGAACAAAGGGTTCAAGAGGTCGTTGCTTTTCTGGGAAGCTAGGGAGGTCCATCTCCCCACATCCCCTCCCCCTACTCTGAGGAGCAGGATGCCTGAGGCCTCATTCAGGCTGCTCCTGGGCATCTCACTCTTCCTTGGCTCTTGGGACTACACCTGTGCTTGGCTTCCATATCCAGGCCCTTTACTTGAAAGCAGCTACTGGGAAAACAGTGTTAACAGGACTTTAGATTATGTCCTGGCTCTAAAGGTGAGAGAGAGTTTGACTGGTGATGTCTGACTTTAACACTGCACAAGCCTTGGAAGCACATGTGTCACTCTCTTGCCCCTTCTAGCCAAAGCTGGTAAGTTTGGAGACATGAGGTAGAGACATTTCTCTCCTCTGTAACTAGACCTTTCAGAAGCACCTGGGAGCTAGCAGCTAAATACCAGTCCCTATTCACGGGTGATCTCACCCAGTGGAGGGCTCACAGGGTAAGAACTGCCCAGCACTTCTCAGGCCTAATTCCTTGATTTGATGTAAAATTCACTATCTGCATGACAACTAAAACAGGTTTCAGACCCAGAATCCTCCAGGGCAGGCATTCTCCATAGAAAATGAGACAGCTTTAAATCCCTGCTAATAAGCCAGGTTAAATGGTAGATATTTCAATTAAATATAAATTTAAAGTTTAAAATCTTAAAAAAAAAACCAACGTGAACACTTCAAGTTATTAACATTCCCCTCAAACAAACAAACAAACAAACAAGGAAAAAGCAGGCTAATTTAAGAAATGAGAGAACATACACACTTTTGAAATTTAAGATGATTTAGTTTGAGTGTTTTTGTTTTTGAGATGGAGCGTCATTCTGTAGCCCAGGCTAGTCTTGAACTAGCTCAGGCTAGCCTTGAACTTGCAGCAATCCTCCTACTCTAGCTTCCACAGTGGTGGGATTATAGGTGTGAGCTGCCATCCCTGGCATGGTTTGAGCATTTAATTTAACTGGCACTTTAAAGCCAGTAGGAGGACCAGAAATTTGAGGCCAATCTTGGCTACACAACTGTTGAGGTGGGGGTAGCCTGAGCTATATGAGACTCTGTCTCCAGAAGGCCAATTTAAAGGCATTTGGAAGAGCTCTTACTGTAGGGGCCTTACAGTCTACTGCGAAACTCCAGGTTTCAGGCTTCTGTTGCAGTTAAAGACAGGCACAGGCAGATCCAGCTGACCTGAAAACACACATGCATCCCTTTGTTGACTGGCAGGCTTAATTAGCAGCCTCGTTCTGTTTTAATTGCTAGGTTATTAGCAAAGACAGCTGATGATTGCAGAGCATGTAAATGTGGAGATGCCCTGCCCCGCATCATTTTCCAGAGACTCAGACCTGGGGAGGCTGACAGTGCTCTGGGTACTCACAGCTGGATTTCCTGTCTCCCCAGACCTCACTGTGCCTCCTATGCTTCCAAGTCAGCAGTAACCCATTCTCTGAGAAGAGAAAGTGGGAAGGATTCTTGAACACTAAAAAAATGGTCCATCAATAGCCCGTCTGAATTATTGTTACTTATTTTTCTATTTGAAGGATACAGGTATTCTGTATTCATTTATAGAAAACTAAGCCGGGCTTGGTAGTCCATGCTCATAATCCCAGCACTCAAGAAGCTAAGGCAGGAGGATGCTGTGAGTTTAAGGCTATGAGATAAGCCTGGACTATATGAATTCCAAGCCAGCTTAGACTAAAAAAGAAAGGAGGAAAGGAAGGAAGGAAGGAAAGTAGGAAGGAAGGAAGCAAGGAGGGAGGGAGGAAAGGAAAGAACGAGGAAGGAAGGAAGGAAGGAAGGAAGGAAGGAAGGAAGGAAGGAAGGAAGGAAGGGTGGTTGTTGGGTTACAAGTCCATTCTCATCAGTACATCTTATGGTCCATGACCCAGGGCCTCCTTTCTGGCTACACTGAAATGGACCCACTGGCAGATGAAGAGCTGTCACCTACCTTTCCCTCAAAGACTCCTCAGTTTGAATAGTTTGAATGGCTCAGTACCATGACTTAAGGCCCCCTCCAGGCTGCTGCAGGATGGAAGGGAAGTGAGTAAAAGGCCAGACCTGGACCCTACAGTGGGGCAGCCTGTAGGGCTGTGTCCTTGTCCTAGGTTTAAGGTATCCTCACTCCATAGTACCCAACCCACATCTAACCACCAGGGTGTGAGTCCAGAGCCACCCTCTGCTCAGCTCAGCTGTAAGCATGTCTGAAGCCAACACTCTCAGCCCCCTCTGAATTTTGCAAAGCTGTTGGACAGAAAATATTCCCATAAAAAGACAAAGGCCTCATAGAGAAGAGTTGCTTAAACTGCTCTCCTTGAAACCCTGGTTTTCCCAAGGAAATCTTAAGAGGAGGTCCTAAGATTCAACAAACCAGCCATTTTTGCTTTTTCACTATGCTGGTGGCTCTTCTGCAAAATGATATATTAAAACTGCTTCGTGCTGGGCATGGTGCCACTCACCCTTAATCCCAGCACTCCAGGGCAGAGGCAGGTGGCTCTCTGTGAGTTGGAGACCAACCTGGTCTACATAGCGCGTGCCAGGCCAGCCACAGCTAGATAGTGAGACCCTGTGTCAAAAGCCTCAACCTGACCCCTCCCACACAATGCCTCCTGTTCACTTACTTGTTACCCTCTTATTTCCCATACTCACATGCTATGGAATGAGGAGAAGAACATGCTGTCATTTTTTTTTTTCTATAATGAAATTTGTAAAAAACCTGGATGTATATTAAAAACGCCCCCAGTTCCTAACGCACAACAGTACCGCACCTGTTTCGGTCAGCATCTCCTGGCTTGTGTGGCTCGACAGCGCGCACAGTGCAGAGTTCTGTGGCACATGCAGGAGGAGGCTGTGGTGAAGTCTCCTGATACAGCACAGGGGAGTACTGGCGGCAACATCCAGCACCCGCTACGCATCCGGAGTTTTACTGGCTGTGTGTTTAAAATCACCCATTCCCTCAGCCCCACCCCCACTCAGCTATATGACCCCCGCATGAGGTTGTGGACTTAGGTCAGCCTGTCGCAGCTTGCCTGAAACCTCCTTGGTTTCAATAGTGGGACTCTCCAGCCTTAGGATACCCTCCAGGCCTGGGAAACCCAAGACAGTTGTTGAGCCTATGTCTACACAGCCGAGAAGGCAGAGACACAGAACCCTCCCCACAGTGTGGTGTCTCTCAGGAGGGAGCTGGAACAAATTGAGGCTCCCCAACCCCTCCCTGACCCTGCAGAAGCCCAAAGCCAGTGCTGGGCACCACCCAAGACTCAGGCAAGCAAACCTGGTACAATCCAGCCCTGGATGGATGAGGAGCCGTCTGTCTCACACAGGGAGCCTCTGCAGAGCCACAGGCCCTGAACAACAGGGGTATCTGTGAGTAAAATTTACGAGCCCTGTTTCCACTGGATTCAACCTTTTAACCCCAGGAGCACTTAATTGCCTTTTCCAGCCTTCCTTTAATAACCAGCTCCACTCTTGCCAATTTTGGCTGAATCGAGCAGCATTGACCGTGCAACTGGAAATGGAAAGCTCATTATTTGATACTTGATACAGCCTATGCCAGAGCCTTCTCTCGCTCGTTTCACTTGTTGCAGTATCTTTTCATATAGAAACCTGTGTCGTAGCAAAAGCTGCCAGCTCAAGGTGTTCCGGGGCCTGTGTTTGGATAAGAGTGTCTGCCCCTAACTCTGGGGCGTAAGTAACACAACGATTTGTAATTCTTAGCCTCTTCCAAAGGATTCCAGCCTCCCTTTGGGGACTCCCAGCCCCAATCCCTCCTTTTAAAGCAAGCGATAGAGTAACGTGCAGACATCTGGTTCCTGTTTCTGGAGTCAGAATTGATCTGCTGGGTGGTTCTTGGCAAGTCACTTAACATCTCTGAGCTTAAGCTTCCCTAATCCTGGCTCACCAGACACCTCTCATGAGGAGGGGCTGTTGGTCAGTTAATGAGCAGGTGTTTGGGGAAGGGGTGGCTGAATCCCAGGGAAAGAGGGGACCAAAGTGGGGCCGAAGCTGGAGGGGCCTGAAGGCATAACCCTGCAGTAGCTAAGCCCCTTAGACCTCACATTGAAGATACAGGCAACTCTCCAGCCTCTGCAGAAAGAACCCTGACCACCAGGTGGCTTTCAAGTCATTGTGCCTCATGTTGGCTTTGTCCTATGATGTGTTCCTCAGCCCTCTTCGGATCTCCAGATGATCCCCATCCCTGTGCATGGTGCTTTCCTGCCGTAGCCTTGGGAGTCTGCTACCATCACCTCTGTTCACAGATATGAGGCCGGGGCACTTCCATGGTGACCCGACTGTGTTTTGCCAGAAACTTCCTGGTGCTAACACACAAAGCATGGTTCCTGAGATGCCTCTCCATCCCAGACTAGCCCAGACAGGTGGCCAGTAGAGTCTGGACGAGCGGGTCCTTTCCCCAGCATTTCTGGCTCCTCTCCTCAGTATTCTGCTGCTACCTTCCAGGCAGACTCAGACTCCCAAGAACAGTAGCTAGGCCTTAATGCTTTGATGTTCGACAGAAGCCAGGCCAGAGGGGACTGGGGATGGGTTGGGGAAGCAGATAATCTCAATCTGAATAAAACACATCTTCATTTTTAATGATCTAGCCAGAAGCTCTTGCTCCATCGTAGGTACAAGTCCACATGGAGACAGCAGTCTTCAGAGAACATCTCTCTGGTCCCTCCTGGCATCAGCCCCTGAGTGGTCCTTTCAGACATGTGTGAATGTGAATGTGGTCCAGCTGCAGCAGATCCATCCAGGACAGGTTTCTACACTGTGTCTGGACCTCTTCACACACACACACTCACAGTGTTCCAGGCCGGGAATACCATGTTCCAAAGTCATGTCTCCTGCAGAAATATCTGGATTATGCAGGACCAGATCCCATTAAAGCCACATTTTCAGCTAGGCACAGAGGCTGTGAAAAGCTGCAGATGAACACAGAAGTGACCCAGCGTCACTGAAGATGGACAAGAAGAAGGACCTCACGTCCAGGGGAACCTGTTTTGGAAAGGAGGCAAGTGTGAGGCACACTACAGTGTGGACGAGCCTGGAGCACATGATGTTGAGAGAAGGGCTGTGTGATTCCCTTATATGAGGCACCGAGTAGCCAAATTCATAAGAAGAAAACAAAATGGTGGTGAAAATCAGGGAGACGAAGAGTTGGTGTTGGATGATGATGAAGTTTAATGTTCTCAAGTTTCTAGGAATTAAAGAAATGGATGATGGAGATGATGATGGAGATGGATGGTGGAGATGTTGGTGAAGATGAATGGTGGAGACTTCTATTGGCTAAATGGATAAATAAAAATTTAGTACACAGGAACAACAGAGAATTGGTCATGAGAAAAATAGAATCATATTGTTACAGCAGCATGGAGAAAGCTGGGAGGGTATTACACTGGAAACACCGTGGAGCCAGCAAGATGGCTCAGCAGGTACCAATACTTGCCTCTAAGGCTGAGGACCTGCATTTGCTAACTGGCACCTACCTGGAGGACAGAACTGCCTCCCATGAGTTGCCTTCTATATGCCACTGCATGTGCAAACTCTCTCTGTCTCTCTCACACACATTTTTTAAATGTAAAAAGAAGTAAAGGTGAAAGATGCTCACAAAAGCCTACAGGTCTCTACCACAGGCAAGCAGCATAAACCTCTGCAAGGCAACATCCACGCCATGGCACTGAAGCCAGAGTTCATGGCCACCTGCGAACTGACAATGCAAGAAAGATGTTGAAAAGTTGTTTTCCTTTTTCTTTCTTTCATTCATTCATTCTTTTGTCTATTTCTAAACCTACAGGGACATTCTGGGTCAAGCCAGACTGTGAATAAGAAAAGGTTCCCAGATAAGGAAATCTTCCAAAATCCAAGATGATAGAGGAGCCATGACCCTCACTGGAAACCCACATTCCCATCACAGAGGAATGCTGGAAAGTATGGAGTAAAGGTCTTCTGGCCATGAGCACTGAGAGATGACAGGACGGACCCTCCCATGAAGCAGTTTCTGGGAAGATACAGGAAGCCTGACTGACCTCACCCTGCCTTGCCGTGGCCGACCACCCAGCCCGTCAGCACATACTTGGCAGGTATGTGTTCTTCCGGAGCTTCTTCCAACCCAGAACTTCTGCCTTCACAACCTGCCAAGCCCTTGCTTCTAGAAATTTCTTCCTCAGCCCCTTTGTGGCTATATAACTGAAATGTTCCAAGAGGGGAACTGCTCAAAACCGCTCAGTCATCAAGCTTGCCAGTTGGCCAAAGGCAAGGTTGGGTGTGGACGCACTTCCCAGCCTCACATTGTTGCAGTGAAGGGGACAGTAAATGCCAGTTCAGGTCCTGACCACACATAAAATGCCTTTACAAAGCTTGACCCTTGAGTTACTAGATCTTGCCTTGTTCCCAGACCCTGCCATCTTTACACGGCAGTCCTTGGCCAGCGCTGATTCCCACACAGTACTTTCTCCATTCTCACTCAGTTGATGGTAATACGTGTTATCAAGGGGCCTCACTAGGCCTGTGGAGCCCTGGCAGCAATGGCTGTCAATGCAAGAACTTTGGTAGTGTGGGGATTCCTTGGGCCACCCTTAAAGGGCTTCCTCAGTAGGATGTCAGCTCTTAGGAGCAGCCATAAGCACCCAGTGTCTGGACTCTCTCTCTCTGTCTCCTTCCATTCAGCCATAAAGTGATTTCAAAGAAGCAGGACATGTATCTCGTTAACAGAATAATCTTGATAGCAACACAGACCTGCTGCACCTGACTATGAGATCATGAGTAGAATTACACGTTTCATATGAAAGACTATGCTATGTCAGGGCAAACTTTGTTTATACAGCCTCCATAGCCCCATGCTCCAGACTGCATGACTTCTGTTTATCTTAGAAGAAGGAGACATTCAATAGGTCATTTTGAGGACCACAAAATATTTTCAATTGTGGTAAATTTTCACTGGGACCCACATCTTATCTTTCCATGGTTGATCAATGGAATCTGTAGGTTAGTGGAGTCTTTTTGTTGACATACAGATATGAAAACACAAGTATAGTCACCAAGCATAAACATATGTATAGAAACATACAAGCAATTCCCTGCCTTATCCTTGACCATGTTGGAAAGAACCAAGAAATAGTTTTGACAACAAGTGAGACCAGAAAGGAAGGAGTAACAGAATCAGACTTCTTCAGCTGAGAGCTGATCATCACTTGCCTGAAGCAGCTGCCTGGGGCCAGGAAGAACCTGATGCCAATGAGGAACAGTCATCAGTCAACATCCAGAGCTCACACACCCACGAGCCAGAGTCAAGAAGCCTTAGGCAGGAGATTGGGCAGCATATTCACGGCGGAGACAGGCCTCAAGTAACAAGTCTGAAAAGGAAGCCACTAAAGGACTCAGCTGGTTCTAAGTAAGTTAAGTGGGTGCCAGAATAAAGTTCAAGGATGAAGGAGTACAGCACCCCATCACCCAGTGTCTGGCATCCTATCACTGTCTGCACACCATCAAGGGGGGAAAGCTAGCCAACCCCAACTGACCTAGACATGACTCAGGTGGCAGAGCTATTAGACAAAGAAATGTAAAGGCTTACCAGAAACTTTTACCTGTTTTCTGGGAGGTGCAGTGAGGTGTGGGTGTTAAGAGGGGATGTGCACGGTGCCAAAATAACCTACATTGAACTTGTAGATGTAAAAATACAAAGTCTTTAGTGAGAATACATGCTAGATAAGGTCAAGAGAAAAGACACCCTCCAGGGCAAGGATGGAACCCCGTTGGGAGCAAACTTGCCTACAGATATGAGGCCTGGATTCATTCTCCCGTCCTGAGGGAAAAGTGCAAAAGGAAAGATTAGTAAACTTGAGGACAAACCAATGGAAAGTATCAAAAGGAAAGCAGGGACAAGGGCAGAAAGCTGTGAGATGGCTTCAGTGGCTAAGTACATGCAACTGTGGTCCCAGAAAAACAGCAAAACAAACAAACAAAACCCCCAAAACATGAAGTGAATATTTAAAGTTATCTGAATTGCATAATGATTTCATTTATAAATTCATATTAGTCCTGATTAAATTCTCAAGGAAAAAAAAAAACTTTCAAGGGTAAGAACTGTCAGGTTAAATATGTATAAAAATGCAAAGAGCCTACACTATTAAAAAAAAACTTTGGAAAAAGCACAATATTGGAAGGTTTATGCCACCTAATTTCAAGGTGCAATTGCACACCAATCAGGTAGCGTGGTATTTACATAAGGAAGATATACCGAAAAATGAAGCATAGAAATGCAAACACATGCCCCTGACACTATTAATGATGCTCTGCTATGATTGCAGAAAAGAGCCTAACATGATGGTCATCTGGGAGGCTCCAGCCAGCTGCAGATCAAGACAGATGCTGTGACTTACAGCCAAGCATGAGGCAGAGCTCTGGGGGTTCTATGAAAGTATGGGGGAAAAGATAGAAGGACCTGATGTGGACAGAACCTCACAAGAAGACCAACAAAGTCAGCTAACCCAGACCCATGGGGGCTTACAGAGACTGAGATCAACTAAGGAGCATGCATGGTCTGGACCTAGGCCTCCTGCACATAGGTGGCCGATGGGTATCCTGGTCTTCATGTGGGTTGCCTGGGAAGTAAAGGTAGGGGTACTGTTTGTAACATGGACTCGATTGCCTGTTTTTGGATCACTTCCCCTTGGCAGATGGCCTCAGTGGATAAGGATGTGCTCTGTCTTGATGTGACTTGATGTGCTGGGGAAGGTTGATATGGGGAAAGGAAGGCTCCCATTTTCTGGGAGGAAAGGGAGAAGGGAAAGGGGAAGGAGGAGGAGAGATGGAGAGGGAGGAGAGAAGGGAGAGAGCACCTTTGGGATATAAAGTAAATAAACTGAAATAAAATAAAAATTAAAAAAATCCTAACACATATATGCCACTGATGGACTTTTGATAATGATAAAGAGCAATTCAGTGAGGGAAGAAAACCCTGCCACTGGTCATATGAAAACAATCAGGCAGCTACGAGTAAAACAACAGCAAAACCCATCATGCTTACCTCACACCACACAAGAAAATTAATTTGAAACAGATAACAGGCCGAATGTAAGAGCAAACACCACAAAATCTGTGGAAGACAGTCTCAGAAAAGTCTGGATTACTCTCGACCTAGGGAGCATTTCTTAAACAAGACACCAAAGCCACAAACCATTTTTACAAAAAAATTAGACTTCATCAATTTTTAAAATATTTGCTCACTGACTCTTCATGGAAATAAGAGAGGCAATCCGCAAATCCAGGAAAAATATTGCAAAACATCTGAGTTCTATATAGAAAATATAAAGAATCCTTGGAATTCAGTAATAAAAAAGAGAATCCAGCTTCGGATGAGGATGGGGTTGAGGCGACCTTTCAAAAGCAATGACAAACATGTGACAAGATATGAACCACGTTAGTGATTAGAGAAACACAGGCTGAAATCCTAATGCGCGGTCACTCCACCAGAATGGCTAAAGGTAAGGTGTCCACAGGAAGTTTTCATGGTGAGAACTAACATTCCCATGCGTTTCAGGTGGGGGAAGGTAAGGGGCAGAACGCTTTGAACCGCAGCTGAGCAATTTCCCCGGAAGTGAGCCTTCCACCTTAGACCAACTATCAGTTTCATCCAAAGAGAAATGAAAACCCATTTCCACACCAAGCCTTTCCCAAGGATGTTCATTACAGTTTTATCTGTAATAATCCCAAATTGGAAACAACCCAAACACCCACCAACAGGCACATGAATGAGTCACATAATGGAATATGGCTGCAAAGGAGCAACTCTGGGCATGTGCAACAAAATGAGTGAATGTCAACACGACCATGCTGAAAGAAGCCAGATCAACAAAGATATGTCCTGAATTATCCAAGTTATTAAAGACTCTAGAAAATTCAAACTCATCTCTAGAGACAGAAACCAGATGACCATCCGCCTGTGGATAGTGAGTTGGGGAGGAATATTTACAAGGACCTGAGAGAATCTTGGGAAATAGAGAGTATAACTGTTATCTTTTTAAAGATAAGATTAATTTATGTACTTTTAAGGCTGTGTGTTTGCGTGAGTTTGTTCTCTACCTTCATGCAGATCCCACGAGGCCGGCAGAGGGCACAGGAACCCCTGCTAATGAAATTACAGGTTAGTTGTGCGTTGCCTGAGGAGGAAGCTGAGAACTGGATGTAGGCCCTCTGCGAACAGTAAATGCTCTTCACCAACAACTCACTGCTGCAGCTCCTACGTTTGTTCTCTTGGTTGTGGTTGTGGTTTTCATTGGGATACAAATACGCCAAAGTTCACCAAATACGCCAAAGTTCATCAAGCCGAGTACTCCAAATACGAGTATTTAGTGCACATCTGGCCCAATAAAGTTGTAAGTAATGATAACTTTTGCAAAGCTGTAAGAAAACAAAAAAATGGATCTGATGGGGTGTGCATTCCCAGAACACCTGCCAGGACTGGACTGGCCAACCTCACTTTCCCATGTCACACCTCTCCAACTACACTAAACGTGGCTGGTTTCAGTGGTTAGCAGCTGGATCTGGAACCCTAACACTTCAGACCTTGACACCCGAGACAAGACCTCAGGCCGCAACAGCAGAGGCCACGGTCCCACACTCTGATGAGGAGACTCTCTTCCTGTCATTTAGCCTGCTCGGTGACAGAAAATAACGTGAGAAATAAATAAAAGAAAGAAAAGGAAAAGCTCAGTGGTGTGTCCCAGGCATTGCTGACAGCTGTATGGAACGCTGCTGGGTTTACGAGAAGTTCATCAAGGTCGGCGTCTTCCTTGCTCATTCCAGGTCCCGGGCTTCCCCCACCCAGACCCCCACCCAATGCATCCACGGCCCTGAGAAAACCTCTTCTTTTACAGTCTCCAACTCTTCCCTGGCACAACTCCAGAGGGGGCTATGATTGGGTTACATACAAGTTTCCAAGCTTGCAACTTCCTTTTGCTCATAAATCACTGCTTGCACACTCAGTTTCTCCTTCTTGTTCTACGGTATTAATAGCCCTAAGTCCTGGGAGCATTGGAGGACTGTTCCAATTTTGGTTTGAAAATCAATTTAGAAGCTAGTGGTTGGCCTTGTTTAGACTTCCAATCCCCCCCGGAGAAGGCTACTTCCTACAAACTGGCCAAGCCAGGGATGAAGGGCTTCTCCAAAAACTCTACAGATAACTTTGGTCGCGGTGTTTTTTCTTTCACTCGCTGCCTCAAAAATTAAACTGTTAATTTGGGAGAGAAGAAAAGCTGATAAATCATTTTTTTTAACAACAACAACAACAACAAAAAAAAAAGTTCATGCCAGAGAAGGTCAAATTCCATTACAGAAACAAAAGGATAAATATGAAATTTGGTTGTGTTTGTTCAGACTGCTGTACATCTCCATGTCTGTTTTAGAAACATCTTTCTCCTAAATTAGTTTTGCTTCCTCCACAGGCTGCTGGTCTCCTGCAGGGAAAGTGAGGCAGTGTTAGGTCTCAGCAAATGCTAACAAGGTGGGGGATCCCCCCACCCCCCACAGGTGGGAGCAGAGACTGCTGGCTAATGGGTCCAAGGGCCTGGCCCCAGCATCAGCCAGCTGGGATGTACTTTAAAGATAAAGGAAACAAAGAGGCCCTTGGATGGAGGACAGAGAATATATCCTCACCTACATAAACCATTCACAAGTCAGGAAAGACAGCCGGGAGCGACACAGCTGCATTTCTACAGAGCCTCCAGTGTAGAGAATAGGGCTAACAGAGAGTCCATTGGTACCCCACTGACAACCAGACTCCTAGGTCCATGCCAAAGGTAGCCTAGCATCCTCTGCTGATCCCAGGCTTGTCTGGACAACACACACACACACACACACACACACACACACACACACACACACTGCAAGCTTGCTGGTTGGGGCCAAACCGTGTGGACACCCACGCCGTGTATCCCCTGACTAAGCCTCATATTGCCCTGGCTACAGGATCCCTCCGTTTCCAGCAAACAGGGACACTGATACAGCAAGGGTAGATCGGCATTTCCCTGCAGCTCCCGCTCTGAGATACTCAGCTTTTCAAGACCTGCATCTTGGGGAGGGAGGTTATTAATCTATTCATTAGTGAGAAACAATGTGTCTTTTGAACCTGATATGTCTAATTGTGGAAAAGAACAAAGCCTGACTTGACAGTTACAGAGACTGGCAAAGGATCATCGCCTTCCCTGACAAGGGGGCTCTGGGTGGCTGAGGGCACCCAGCATCCCCTCCTAGCTCCCTGAGTGGGAACAGAATCCACACTGAGATAAGTGATGACAGCAGGAAGCTTACATTAGCTGAGTCCTTGTCGTTACCACGCACTGTACAGAGAGCTGAGCAGACTCAGTTGGACTTAACTCTCGCCACATTAAGTGATTTTAGGATTGAGTGATTTAAGATCCATCCTAAGAGGGAGGGAACTGAAAAATGGTGGGATGGTTTGTTTGGAGGGAGCTGATCAGCGAGCTGTATTCCCCGGGTTAAAAAACAAACAAACAAACAAAAACCTGTGCTCTTACCCATCACTAGGTCCAGCCTGTGACAGCAGTTGGAGCCAGGGCACTGGTTTGAGCAGCCTCAAGATGACAGCTCTATGCAAGAACTAAAGAGAGCTACAATAGCAGGTCACCTGCCCCCTCAAGATCTATGCTGGTGAATCTGGGTGCCATTAGGTAACCAGTGAACAGGGGCCTTGGGGTGGGGTAGGATGGGCTGGTTCTGATGATAATCTCTTTAATTAAGTAAGAAAAGCAACACAAATGATCCCAAAGTTACAGAACCACAGCATAGCAAAGCTGAGACTGGAATGCAACCATAAGCAGTGCTTGGAGTCCAGCATGGCTTAACAACTCATGGGCAAAACCTTTTACAGCCGTTTACTAACTCAGAGACCTCACATTGCCAGCACTCTGGTCAACAAAGGAAAGTCTGCAGCCCTTTATGGCTGGGTAAGAGGGTCCTGGTTCCAAGACTTAAGCTTACCACACAGAGTCCAGAGATCTGTCATCACTGAAAGGAGTTAGCAGCATGTGCTTCCCAGGTGTAAGCAGGGGGACAAAGGTTGGCATGTCTTTCTCCCCAGAACTTGGAACGCCACTTTGCAGGGACACAGACTCTTGTAGACACTTGGAGGAGAGCAGGAACCTTCTGCATGGAGCTGTTCATGAGGGTGCTGAGACTCTCTGCTAGCGACAGTCCTACCAAGTGTTGCGGTAGGCTTGGCCAGTATACAGGCAAGCCATATTCCTGAGAACTGGGGGCTCTGGAAATGGCCCCCAAGTAACGGTTGGTGATCGGTGTGGTAACGAATATCCTCAGCTCCTTCACACTGAGACGATAATTCTGAACTATGGCCTACACTGTCCCCCGAGGTCCCCAGTGGAATTCACAACTGCTAACCCATGAAGCAGCTGCACAGCAGACTGTGCCTGATTGATCCTTTCCTATCTCTAATCCTGACTGTGACTTCCTGAGATAAGCACTGGCAAGGCTACATAGACTCCATTCCTTGTCTCAGAACCAGGTCAGCCCCTCCCCACCTCAGCCCTGTAGATAGTCTCTCCGCTTCCGACACCCCCAAACTTCTTAGTGCTAGGATGCAGGGCAGAAGTTGAGAGCATTGGCTGTGCAAAGCAGAGGCCTTGGTCTGGACCTCAAATAGGCTCCTTATACATTGTTACCCTTGAACCTCAGACTGGCCTCTCACAGCCTCTGTATTGACAATGAGAAAGCAAAATACAGGGTGGCGTGTGGCTGCGCATGACAAGGACTTAGCAGCAGCCCAAGCTCAAACTGGGTGTGCACTCAAGGATGGCTGCTGTCAGAATAACCAAGCGCTTGCTTTCTGCCTGTCCCAGAGCCATGACATCTCTGAAGTCATGTGTCTCGAATACTTCCTTCCTGCCTCCCATGAAGAGCCTCCCTCCAGGGCTGCTGTCCCATGTGGACCTGTTGTAGGGGCTCACCTTGTTTGACCTTTGAATAACCTGTCCATTCCTGCAAGAAAGTAAGGGCTCACGCTAACTGCCGTGTGTGTCTAGCTCAGGGGCAGAACCCATCATGACCCTCCTGCCTCTTCAACTTCTTCAGCAAGCTGCCCTGGGTGGTCTTTCACTAACCGCTGTGGATTCTGAGCTCGCCATGGGTTCTGAGTTCACCTCCTACACGCTCATGTCTGTCTTTTCCTACACAGGTATCCCACTGCCTGTAGGATGGCGCCATGCTCCTTTTCACCAGGCCCAGGGTGCTTAGAGAATGGATGCGAACTGCCTGAAATGACCGAGGCACGGTATGTCAGCAACCAGCAGCTCACTTCTGAACCCACACCACTCACAGACGAAGACAGCCAGGACAGACTGGGCTGGTTCTGAAGAGCAGCAGTTATTTCGGGATTTGGAAGATGCCAGATTGCCACCACTTTAACTTTGCTTAACTAGATACAGCTAACAGCTGTCAGGTTACATTTTACTTGGCTGTGACTATAAATAGCTCATATCCAAATTTCAAACCGTGAGTCAGTGCGTAAGCTCTTGAGTTCAGTTCATTTGGCCGGTAGGATGACACCTCTGGCTCCTTGAAAGCACCAATGTTTACTAGCTGAGATTTTAAGTGATCCAGCATGAAGGTCAAGATACCTCAGAGTGTGTCTGGGGCTATCTTGCCCTCAGGCAGGCCCATCACTGACTCTTGCACTGGAGCTACAACCTGTAGGGTGAGCCTGTCTTCCCACTCCAGAGCTCTAATGGAAGACGTGGTACTGAGGCAGAAAAAGGTGATCTCACAGCCTGAGTCCCACAGGTGATGGATAAGCGCTACTCCTAAATCTAAACCTGATGTACCTCCTTCGGGTTGCCTGTGGGTCGGTCCTAAACTCTGGCTGCACCGTAACTTCCGCATGGATTCTAAGACCTATCTGGACTAAGAAAGTCAGCACTTCTGGACAAAACCTCAAGGAATGTACCACGAGCTGCGTGGCAGGGCTGAAAGGCATCTCTTGCTACATTAAAAGCATCAGACAGGAGGAGAAAGGGGCGGTGGCCACACGAGTTCATCAAGAAGAGAGAACATGGAGATCAGAGGGAGAATGTAGAACAAATAGGTTTGAGTCAGCAAGTGATAGGGAGCCAGCCCCTTCTCCGATGACACGGAAGGAACAGTAGCCGAGCACCTATCACACGGAACTGCGGTCACTGTATCTTTAATTTAGTTCAGAACCTGAAGGGACTCTCAGAACTTCCCTCTGGAATTCCACAAGCCAGGCCTTGCCACCTGCATTCTTATCATCCAGGCTCCCACAGAGCTGCCCACTGAGCTAGAGAACTTGATGAATTTTCTAGCACAAAGTTCAAATGCCAACACAACTCTGCACAAAACATGGTGAGGTCTGTCACAGCAAGTCTACTCTCTGGTACCAACTTCTGCCTTAGTTAGGTTTCCATGTGTTTGCTATGATAAAAGTCCAAAAGCAACTTGGGGAGAAAAGGGTTTATTTGGCATATATGTCCACCAAGGAAAGACATGGCAACAACTCAAGGCAGGAACCTGCAGGCAGGAGCTGAAGCCGAGGCCATGGAGGAGTGCTGCTTACTGTCTTGCTCCTCATGGCTTGCTCAGCCTACTTCTAAAAGCACCCAGGGCCACCTGCCTAGGGATGTCTCCACCCACCCACAGTGAGCTAGACTCTCCACCATCAATTGATAATCAAGGAAATGAAATACAAACTTGCCTACAGGGGACATTTTTTTCAATCGAAATCCCTCTTTCCAAATGACTATGGCCTGTATGGAGCTGACTTGAAGCCAACCAGGACACACTCCTGAGGAAAGGAACTGGGTGTGCTTTACCTTTTTGCCTCTGCTGCCTAAGTGTACACCTGTGTTCAAGGTGGCAACACGTTTGCAGAATGAGTAAGTGAACTGCCTCTCCTTCATGAATGTTCCTAAAGACATGACTGTTTGGAAACAAATGGAGGTGCTTTAGCAACTGAACAGCTTTTCAATGGCAGGGACTCTATGGCCCTGTGCATCACTCATTCAAAGGTGTTCTTTGGCCGTCTTGGTAGACACCTGATTTCAAGCAACTGTCAGGATAACGTAGAGAAGATGATTTGAGAAGTATAGACAAGGGGGGCTGAGGGCACCAAAAGCTCGGTGGTGGGAAAGCACAAGGCAAGGACCAGATCACAGAACTGGACATTGTCTAGAACTCACGGGACAAAGGACGAGACAAAGAGTTCAAGTGAGGAAGAGACAAGATGTCATTGCTAAGGTCCAGAAGAGGTGTGATGCTCTAGAAAGGCTTCCTCCCCAAATGGTTATGCTTTTCCAGACTTTCACTCACAGGATAAATAGTTCTTATTCTGAGAGACCAATTTATAATAAACTTTTTTTCCGCCTTTCTGGATGACCCCCTTCCTCTCTTCTCCATGGCCACTCCCTTCTGAGCCCTCCATCCTCCTAAATGAGCCAGGTGGGAAACAAAATGGCTTTCTTTTCAGTTCCAGGTTCCTGGTCATCTCAGCTTGGCTCTGAAGGATGGAATGTGGCTCCTAAACTCTGACTCTAGGAATGACAGAACATCATCAGAAATCAGGTCTTTTCCCCACACCCATCTTCCCAGAAACTTTGTGCTATTGCTATCAGTTGATCCGTGACATCAGCAAATAAATCCCACTTAACCTTCCTTGTGAAGCTCAGAGCTGGAAGCTTGACACTGTGGTGCCTCACCAGAGGTGAGCTGAGCTGGGCAGGTGCAGGCCTGAGCTGGTGGTGAGCTCCTCCAAGCCTCATTTCCTGAGATACAGGTAGATGGAGAGGAAACAGAAAATATGTTCAGCCATCCCAGGGGCCAGAGGAACACATTTAAAAGGAAGCACCAGATGTTATCCCTCCCTCATGCCTGCTCTGCCCCAGCAATTGGCAATCATGAAGAGTGGCAGCAGGGGTGGGCAGGAGGCAGCCAAGGTAGGTGGGCCATGTGGACTGTGAGCAACATTAGATGAAGCAAGGCATCATCACTTTCCACGGGCCATCGCCTGTGGAAAGTGCTCACATCGCTGCCCTCTGCTCCAGCAATTCCGCTGCCAGGCGTCTGTCTTACAGGATACTCGCTGCCGCCCCAGAGGTGGAAACCTACACAGGACTGGTTCACGAGCAGGAAGTGACTCAGGAACATGGTGAGTCAGCCATAGTGTGCAGCTGTGAAGAACAACGGAGCAGAGTCCTGTGTGAACATGGAGAAGACCTAGGAGGTGTCAATTCTGAAAGAAAAAGGCGAGCGGAAGCAGAGAAACTGCACCGTATGACTCACTTTTGTTAGACGCTATGTGTGACTCAAGAGGGTCACAGCACTGAGATGCTGGGGGCTGTTCCTTCTCAGGAGAGGGAAGGAAAGGGAAGCCAGAGTCTCCATTCATTCATCAATAAGATGGCCTTCCAATGGCCATGGAGCAAAAAATGGCAGCTGCAGGCTCAGGATTGCTCACCATGGTAATATGGGGCAAACAGATGCCAGGAAGGCACACTAGGAGACCGTTGCCAGAGCATGACTGCCCTTCCCCGACACTTCTCACGGCCACTGGGCACAGGAGGCTTGCTTCCCTCATGTCTCTGTGGCTGTTGCCACTCTCCAGCCTGACATCTGCCTGCCTAGGTGGAGGCAGAATGACAGCAGGTATAGATCTGAAGGAAAGAGATGATGGAGGAGGTTGGAGCTGAGCACCTCCTTCTGCATGAATTCTTATTCTTCCTAATAGTATGGGAAACACATCTGCAGTCTCTCACCCATTTCCTTGAGAAATAACCACCATCCTCCCTCTTGGGGGACCACTGGAGAAGTCAAGGCTCTGAGCCCTGAAGCTCAGGAGTGTGGTAGGCAGACACAGGCAATGGTTAGCCCATCCTTGCGGAACCCAGCGTTCCAGAGTCCTTGCTATCCAAAACGTGAACAAGACCCACATGACTGACAGGCCACTTTAACCCGGGAAGCTCTGTTTCTGCTATCCTAGACCTAGTACTTTGGTTAGTCCATGGCACCTGCTTTAGGGTTTCCATTGCTATAAGGAGACACCATGACCATGGCAGCTCTCATAAGGGAAAACATTTGACTGGGGCTGGCCCACAGTTTCAGAGGTTTAGTCCATTATCATCATGTAGAAAGCATGGTGGTGTGCAGGCAGACATGGTGCTGAAGGGGCCGGGGAGTGCCACATCTTGATCTGCAGGCAGCAGAAGGAGGCTGCATGTGAGTGTCCTACCAGGCATAGCTTGAGCATTTAAGAGCTCAAAGCCTACTTCCTCACTGGCACACTTTCTCCAACAAGGCTACACCCCTAACAGTGCCTCTCCTATGGCCAAGCATTCAAATGCATAAATCCATGGGGACAAACCTTTTCAAACCACCACAAAACCCTCCTCATCTGATCCCTGTTATCACCATCCCAATCTTACATACGAAGAATCTATGACACAGAGTAAATATCTTAGGTAATACAGGCAATAATTTTGATAGGGAGGAGTCACCCCCCATTTGTCACCACAGAACAAACAATTGGGGGGGGAGGTCCAAATGGCTGCTGGTGAAGAATGAAAGTCACCAAAGTTGGAGTGATGGAAGTACATCTTTCAAAACTATGGAAACGATGGTCACAGCAGTGTTGGCTGATCTACATGGAGGAGTGGGCGAGAGCCTCACGGTAGAAGTGCTGTGTCTGGAGGGCATCATCATCCTCACCCTGGTGAGGAGGCTCTGACACAGTTTTTCAAAACTTTGGAAGAGCAGACTGAGGGGAACACACAGGGCATCTCTGTGGTATATCTTTTTTTTTTTTTACATTTTTTTTATTTTTTATATTAATTACAGTTTATTCACTTTGTATCCCAGCTGTAGCACCCTCCCTCATTCCCTCCCAATCCTGCCCTTTCACCCTCATCTCCTCCATGCCCCTCCCCCAGTCCACTGATAGGGGAGGTCCTCCTCCCCTTCCATCTGATCCTAGCCTATCAGGTCTCATCAGGACTGGCTGCATTGTCTTCTTCTGTGGCCTAGTAAGGCTGCTTCCCACTCAGGGAGGTGATCAAAGAGCCAGCCACTGAGTTTATGTCAGAGACAGCCCATGTTCCCCTTACTAGGGAACTCACTTGGAGACTGAGCTGCCATGGGTTACATCTGTGCAGGGGTTCTAGGTTATCCCCATGGTCCTTGGTTGGAGTATCAGTCCCAGAAAAGACTCCTGTGCACAGATTTCTTGGTTCTGTTGCTCTCCTTATGGAGTTTCTGTCCCGTCCAGGTCTTTACAGAACAAGGACATTTGTTCAACCATGTTTATAGCAGCTTTATTCATAACTGCTGGAATCTGGAAACAACCCAGATGTCCCTCAACTAAGGAATAGATATAGAAATTGTGGTACATTTACACAGTGGAATACTACTCAGCAATTAAAAACAAGGAAATCATGAACTTTGCAGGCAAATGTTGGGAACTAGAAAAGATCATCCTGAGTGAGGTAACCCAGAAGCAGAAAGACACACATGGTATATACTCACCTATAAGTGGATATTAGACATATAATATAGGATAGACATCCTAAAATCTGTACACCTAACGAAGCTAAGCAAGAAGGAGGACCCTGGGTAAGATGCTCAACCCTCATTCAGAAAGGCAAACGGGATGGACATCCATGATATATCTTACAACCACACAGGAATCGCAAAACATTTTAATTTTTAAAGAGGTGGTCTCCATAGTTAAGTCTCTAGAGGTAGGACCCTGCTGTGTGAGCCAAAGTTAAATTTCATACAGATGGACTACAAGTGTGCTCTGATTAAAATACGCACAATTAAAGCCAGAGGAATGAGTGGAGGCCTCCATACCAATCGCAATATGGACCAAAGCCACTTGTATTTCTACACTTAACTGTTCTTGGGTCCAGAACCCCCAGTTTCAACACACACACACACACACACACATACACACACACACACACACATACACACACACACACACACACACACACACACACACCCCCACCCACCCCCCGCTCCCCCCCCCCCCCCCATAAATACAGCATGCCTGTGAGTCATTAGAAAGGATCTCATCAGGCAACAGAAACAGAAAAGAAACCGCCAAGGGCAGACACAGCCTCAGGCCTGAACAGGAGTAGAGCATCCTTCTGGATGGCGCTTTTAAGAACCAAGAGTCAAATCTGGAGCCCACGATTCACAGATTGTCTGTGGAAGGTGATTATCCTGGCGAAGGGTCAGCACAAGCAGAGCAGCATGCTCAGATGGCTTCAAACACAGGGCACAGCTCTCACCTAAGTGTAACCGTGTGTACTCTGTGCTTCCTATACCTCCAGCTGAGCCAAGGACTGGCCAGGAAGTTTACAGGATCTACCGTGCAGTCTGAAGGCACTTCAACCCTTGGTTTCTCGGTTGCTGGACACTAGCAAGGCACCAAAACATAACTGTCGGCATCACGCGTTCTGCACATCTTCCGCCTCAAGCCGCTTGCTCAGACCCGGATCACTCCATTCCCGATTGCTTTGTGATTCTTCCAGCATACGACCGTCTGCCCGCCCTCCGTTTTCCACTTGTTATTGTCTCGAAAGAAAACAGGACAGAGCAGGGGGTGTAACCTCCATGTCTATCACCGTTCCCAGAGCTTGTGTACCTGGTACATGACAGCCACTGGGTGAACATTTGTAGGAAGAGTAATGGTCTGAGACCAGCCTTTCAGAGTGCACTCTCCCACTCTTATGTCAAAGCTCAAAGACTACAGCTTGTGTGGCTTGTGGGCCTCTGTGTGGAAATTCTTCTCCCTCCCACCAAAGCCCTGGTCCTCTTCTCTTCTCGGCCCGTGCTCTCCCTGTGAACGCTACAGTTTGTAGAGCAGGGACAGACACACTGTCAGGGTTAAGTTCATACATGCTCAATCTGGTCTTCAAGGCCCGTGTGAGAACTCAGGTCTTTGATAAAGTCACTGAAGAACAGAACAGACAGCCAGGTGTGAAGCTCTTGTGCCAAAACTGGTAGAGAGATGAAAAGGCCGAGGCTAGAACTTCCTGGAAAGTCTCCTGACTGCATAGCGATTGCCAGGGCAGCCAAATTCTGTCTCAAAAAAGTTACAAAAAGGGAGCGGGTGTCATAAATGCTCAACTTTCACAAGTCTTAAACTTCTCCATCAGCATTCTGAAAACACCTCTCATCCGGCAGGGGAAGAAACGAAACCCATGCCGTTGGATGTCAACTTTAAAGTCTAAGTGTCCAGAGTCACCTAGATAGGCTAACTTCAGTAGGTAGTGACAGGACTGAGCGAGAGGCCACTGCAGCTCTCATAGCCTGGCCTGCCTGGCACTCAGCCTCTGGAAAGCATACCCGGTGTTGTGAATACACACTGGGCGTTTCCACTGGGTGTGAACTGAGGAGAGTGATGCTGGCCCTCCCAGAGATGGTGGGACTGTGACGAGAGAAAGCTGCTTCCCCAACAGGAGGGAAGGCTCAGCAGCTATGGCTGCACTTACAACGTATTCCAAACTGCATGGCTAAAGACAAACTTACTGCCTCGCTCCAGTAAAGGCTAGAAGATCAGGTGTCTGTGTGGCCTCAATAGCTCTGAAGCCTGGAAGGAAACCCTTTGCCTCCTCTCAGCTTCTGACGGTCTGCTGCCAACAGCAATCTTCGGCCTTTTCTGGTCTGCTCCAGTGCTCTCTGCACCACATGGCCTTTTCCCTGCCTGTCTCTGTGACCTCCCTTATGAGGACGTCAGGAAGAGTGGCCTGCTCCTAGGCAGTATGACCTCTTAACGTAACTTATCCCAGCCTCGGTGACTCCCTTCCAGATAAGATGTATTCTGAGGGCCCAGGAGTCAGGCGTGCAAAGCATCTGCTTTGGGGTGGATATGGTACACCCATTACAGTGAGAAGGAAGGACCGCAGACCTCCAAAAGAAGCTACTGAGAGGCTGAGTCAAGACCCAAGGGACCTCAGCCTTCACAGCTGTCATGCCTCCACTGGGAACCAAACTAGCAACCGGTTCACCACAGACCTTGAAGGACAAGAAGAGAGACAGGGTAGCCAGCGTGGATAGGGGCAACATGTTTTCCCTGCTGGGCTACCCAGGGTAGTTCTAGGAGTGTCCACAGTCCAGCATGGGAGGAGGTCAGAGCAGGAGGCCAGTATCAGTTCTTGCAATATTAAGATTGGTCCTTAAAGTCCAGCTTATTTTGGCTGAGAGAAAATTAGTGCGCAAAGAAATTGCAAAGCCCAGTACAAAGGCTGCAGGTCTACAGCGATTATAAACATGGCCCCCATCTAAGGTCACACCTTGATGTCTATGAACTGCCCAGGACCAGCCCTCAGGATACAGAAGACATGAGTCAACTTGGCAAATGGGATTAAAAGTGAGAGAAAGGGGCCAAGTCTGCATGCCTGCCGGGAACAGTGATAAACCTAGAGAAAACAGACTTAGTCAGGGCCTCCCTTCCCCCTCCACACACACAGAACTCCCCATAGAGAAAGAATATTAATAAAATAAAACTCCAAAATGTGATCCCGGAGCAGTAATAGAATCCCCGTGCCAAACTTCACAGGCACAGAGGATGTGCAGGGCTGAGCGAGCTGTGGACAGCAGTTCTCCGAGGAACTCTTGAGAGCTCACAGTGTTCGGGCCAAAACGCCCTGGAAACCGAGTCCCGTGGAAAAGGCAGACCAGCTTTACGAATTGCACATGTGGCCACAGAGCCAGCTCTGTAGCACTGAGTGGAAAGGATCTGCATAGAAATCTGTCCCCACGCTGAAGACCACCAGGGCGGATGTGACGCACACCAAGGGTCCCGAAAATTTGCCCAGCCCCGAAGGGCTTTCTTGGCAAACTCAGGAAAACAGAATCCAGCTGAGATCTGCTGGGATTAGATATGATGGACAAAAAAACAAAAAAACAAACAAACAAACAAACAAAAAAAAACACTTGCCTTTGCTGGAGGGGCTCTGCTTGGAGAAGGGGCCCCTGGGGAGAGCGATGGACCCTTTCCTAGCTACTTCATTGTTTGGTCTTCCTTTCTCCCATGTTGGACAGGGGTCAGCATGGAGCTTATCTTACAAAGTCTTGTGAAGATGAAAGGATTTAACACAGGGAAATGCCAAGGCAGCACCTGGCTTGTCGGAAAGGTGTCCTCACCTGCTGTAAGGACTCGTCACCCCAGCTGAAGCGTGGGACCCACCCTTCATGTCGCTCGACTCCTGTATCCCGCCTCCCAAAACTCAGTTTTACTCTCATATCCCAGACTCCCTTCCCATGTTGTCTCCCAACAACGTATTCACAATCTGGACCACTTCCCACTCGCTGTCACAGGATCTAAGATCAGGAAAGGCCCTCCAAGGCCCCTCAGCTTCCGCCTCTGCCGCAAGGCAGAGCTCTGTTCACACCGCCTCCGACAGATGGATGTCGTTTCAATACAGGAAATATTTACTGTGCATCCAGGCTGGGCCAAACCCTGTGCTCAGGACTGCTAGGAGTACACACAGGAGTGAGGACAGCTGAGCCCCTGCTGTCCACTGGGGGACCGAGCTGAACGCTCCAGCAGGGGGCAGTTTTGCAAACCATAGACAGAATTTCACCTTTGTGAGGTCTCAGCTTAGGTTCCTAAGACTTTCAGCCAGTTTGACAAGGCCATCCACACCTCTCCTCCCTACGGCTACCTTGCTTAGACAATGAATCCAAGTCTGACCGCTGGCCCCTGTGGCATAGCCAAGTGGCATGAAAATCAACCGTCACACATAAGGTCCATTGGTCATTGCCCTGTGCCAAGATTTCCCTCAGTGACTACAAGATGACTTCTGACTCATCATGAAATGTAGAAAGAACCTCTTCCATTGGTGTCTCTACCACCTTCTACAGGTGTGTGAGGTCCAATCCCCATGACAAAGCTTCCACCTTCCATTCACGAGAGTCCTGAGCATAGCCCGTGCCCCAGAAAAGGCTTTTGCTTTATAGAATATTAGAGGAACATAGGAAGCCTTGGATTTGATGACACACTGATATCTGTTTCCACTCCCCTCTGTTTCTCACTATTTGCTCTTTCACCCTTGCTTGCTGTGCACTTAACAAACTCACTTAAAACCCAAAGCGCAGCTTTTGGAGGTCACTCTCCAGACTGCGGAGAACAAATACTCTCTGCAGGAAAGAGGCAAAACCACCTTGTCCCTTCTCCCATGAGCATCCTGACTGCTGTTGCCATTGTCTACCTATGTTTTCCTTCTCTTTCTGCCACTCTGTTTCCCCCATGCTCTGCCTTGGGTGGGGATGAGGCTCCTATCTGGTGAAACGGCCCAAACCTTAATTTCTGAAGGGTCTAAGTCCTTAGCTGTCCTGCCTATGCTTTGATGACCTTTTCCCTTTAGCCTTTTGTACTGAATGAGTGTTGTCCAAGAGGTACCCAGAGACTCTCCTGAGCTCTTGAAGTGATCTTTCTTGCCCCACCAATGTGGCTACAACCTCACTGCCCTCGGGTGATTAGGATCAACTGGTCCAGCCAATAGAGTGGTTCCTTCTTCCCTTTCATTCAACAGCAGAACAGCCCCACGGCGGCCAAGTCTTGTCTTTCAGTTTAATGGAACCATGGCTCTGGTCCCAGGCTGACTTTTCCTAGAACAGATTCCGTCCAGACAGAGACCAAGGATACATCACAGAAATGACCGCATTCGGGTCTGGCTTGCTGAACCAATGGTTTCACTGAGATTTCTTACAGGAATATGAGTGGGACATTAATTACAGGGGCATAAGTGAGTCCCCAACAGCACATCCCTGAAAACCCGCCCTGACATGGGTGGTAGTCCTGAACTACACACACGCGGATGGAGCCTCTTCTTCGGTTCCCCACTGCCTCCTGTTTAGTCCAGCGCCACCCCAGGCCACATCCAGCTGAGGCCTGAGTGAGGTGGTAACTGGACTCTCACAGGAGTAGCTAACGACCCTCCCATCTTCTCCTCCTCTGAGGGAGTGCTGACGGTCCCAGGATTGTGAGGTAGTCATGGCTGCTCTGCTTTGAAGGTGACGAAGACTGTGTCACACCTAGGGGATAGCGTGCCGCCACAGCCCTGTTTAAAGCCATCGTTCTATACAAAGATCATGAAGCAAAACAGTAAGAGCTGTGGCTGCCTGGCTGGAGAGATGGCTCAGTGGTTAAAGAGCACTGGCTGCTCTTCCAGAGGACCCAAATTCAATTCCCAGCACCCACATGGCAGTTCACAACTGTCTGTAAGTCTGTTTCTAGAGGATCTGGCACGCTCACATAGACAGACAGGCAGAACACCAATGCACATAGAAGTAAATAAATCTTTTTAAAAAGGGGGGAGGGGTGTGTTCTTCCAGAGGTCCTGAGTTCAACTCCCAGTAGCCACATAGTGGCTCACAACCATCTATAATGGGATCTGATGCCCTCTTCTGTCATGCAGGCACGTGCAGATAGAGCATCATACACATAAATAAAAAAATCATTTTAACGAGAGAGAGAGAGACATGTGGCCTCCAGTTGTACTCCTTCCTTTCTAGATGAGTGTATCCTGGCTCTGGGAAGATAGCACCATCTGTGGTCAGTGACACTTAGAAGACATCCTGTCCTGCAAATCAGAGCCCTGTCCTTTCGGGATCCTGTGACTGAGTTTTTAGTAAGTCACAGCTGCCTTCACTCGGTACAGCCACTTCCAGATGATGGGAGACAGTGAAGCGTTCGCTCTGTGGCAGTGGCCCATTGCTCACTTCCTGAGCTGGGAGCAGAGGACTCCAGAGAATGCCTTAACAGTGGCTGAGATCATCCTGTGTCCGTCATTGGTGACACTGACAGAAATGGAATGTGCTGAGAAGGCAAATCAATTGTTAGAAATGGATCTAGTCCAGAGATAGCAAGTATCTGTCATGTCCATGGTAGCAGAGGCCAATGGAACCATTCTGCCACTGGGTAGCTAGCCTCTCCTGTAGACAGATTAGGCACCCAGGTATAAGGCTAGCCAAAATAACACTGGTAATGGAGTAGTCTATCTGTCAAGCCCCTACATGGCCCTGCCAACTCACATTCTCATGGGCTCCTGTAAGAGCCTTGAGCTCTTACAGCCAGGAGCTAACTGAAGCTACCGACCAAGTCATTTTGTCCACCTAATCATTAATATCCTCTACAGTGGCTTAAGATGTCCACACAGCACATATTCACAGCTTGAGTGCCCATGCTGACTTCTTGTCACTAATCCTGGCCACCCAAGTCTCTGAGCACCTGGACAGACCATTATCAATGCCCACAAAGCTTTGTGGATCCATACTTCCAACTAGCTCTTTCTTCACAGTAGTGGACAATCAAATGTCCTGCTCAAGTCAAATATAAATACGGAAACTGCATTGGTAATGCAAACATTACCTGCATTACAAACAAATGCTGCTGTGGGGTTGGTTCGATAATGAGTAAGATTTAATGAGAGCCCTAAAATTCCAGGTAGAGCCGACATAAGTAGCTGCCACTACACAGTAGGAAAAAAAAACCCTTTCCTCCCTGAGTGGTTGGGATTAAGAAAACCCCAAGGAGGGCACAGTCCTGCTGCATGGACCACAGGGAGCTCTTAGATGCTGAGATCGCACCACCTGTGGTATCAGAAGATGCCCCGGAAGGCTACCTAACACAAGCAAGATGTGCTTGCTGTAGAGCCACTGACACGGAAGGGTTCCCAAGGAGAAGAATTCTACTAGGAAACTTCCAGAAAAGATGCCTGGGGTCAGGGAGAGAAGACAGCCACTGGGTACTGCAGGAGCTCAAGCTCTTCCTACTGATGGATCAGGCACTGGAGAAAAGTGTCCCCCGTAGGCGCCCAGCACGACTGAAACCACGGGTCTGAACCTCAGAAGTGTGTCCTGACCAGGCTTACAGGAGACAGAAAGAGAGAATCTTCCTCTTTCCAGTCCCTCGCTTGACAAGATTCCCATGCCTGTGTCAGCAGGCAAGGGGAAGCCCGCAAAGCCTGCCTCCACCATCATGAAGCGGACGAACAAGGGTGGACTTAAGTGCTGCATTGCCATGAACTAAGGACTGGCACAGGGAAGCCGGTGTGCTAGGAGATGACGTCAGAGGGCAAGCGGGGAGCACACCGAAACATTGTTACCCAAGTAAAGCTCAGCAAATAAAACTGCTGATGGTCAAAAGACAGAACCAGCGCAATCAGGAAAAGGAGCCGGTGGGAGACAGAAAATGTACTTTCTACCCACCACCAATAAGACAACAAGCTTAACCCAAGAACAGGAGCTCGATCTCTCAGTTCTGTTGGATTCTAAGCAAACCATCCTTCGAGAATCTTCTATGGGGCTGACACTGAGCTGAGTACTTTCTATCATTTGCCCAGACCCTGGCCAAGGCCAGGCTATTCACAACTGCTTTCTAACAATCAGGGCTATGTGGGAGGTTCGATTCTGCTTTCTCTGGGTCGTCTGTTGTCCTAAAGACTGTCAGCTCCAAGGCCATCCCCTCCTGATGGCCCTGCCTGGTTGCTGAGAACTCTAGGCCTGGAGGTCCCCTTCTATCCATAAGCAGCAAACATTGCTCCTGCAGCTTTGGCCTCTTGGATGCTGACGAGGCCTCCCAGCCTGGTGATTAGGCAAGCTTCGATGCATGTACTGGTCATGGAAGAGGGAGCCAAGGAGAACTGGTCCTTCACCAAACTTGGTTCTGTCGTAACCAGGGTCACTTTGACCTTTGTTTTTGGTGGGCTAGACTTTTAGAAAGAGAAATGGGGAAGCAAGCAGTCACTTGGGATCTGCGGAATTTGAGGTTGAGGAAAACATTGGTCACATCTGGCCCCTTAGCTCTCAGACTCACACTATCTCCAAGTTGCAGCCTTGATTTCGTAACATCTCAATTCAGGGTCACAAAGCGAACACTGTCTTGGTCAAGGAATGTTCTGAGAGCTTCAGAGCCTTCTCCAGAAATCCTGAGATCCTACCTAACCTCGTAAATGCTTTCTTGCCCTCTTGCCCCCTTCCTCCTGACAAATCAGCTCTCAAGCCCCTGCTTTGATGGCCATGGTCCTTCCCAGATGGTGGATCACACACTGGGTAGCAAGAGCCTGCAGTATGTGGAGAAGGAGAACTGACACAGGAACTAGCAAGCTGATGGTGCAGGTCTCACCAATCCAGTGAGGCTGGAAAGAGCTGCTGGCCCCAGAGCTGCCTCTCAAACAGGGAGGCTTGGAGGATGGGCAGGAAGCATGCAGGTGCCTCTGCTGTCCCTGTGAGAAAAGCAACATACTGCTTCCTCCTGCACCATCCCAGACCCTGCCTTGAGCCCTCTGCACCCTCCTCCCACCCCTCTGAGGACAGAAGTCATTTTGTCACTGGGTAAGGATGCATACAGAGAAATCCCTGCCCACTCTCTTCTCAGCTATGGGCTGGCTGAAACAATGAGCCGGTGGGAAGCCTAAGTGGGCACATTTGAAAGAGATGAACAATTGCAAAGGCAAAAGCAGAGAACGGTGCCCGCCAGGATGAGCACAGAAAGTGGGTGGAAGTGGGAAGGACTCCATTCATTCCCTCTGACCTCGAATGAGTCATGATTCTCAGCTTCCTACTCAAGAGCCTGGATGCTGTGCTCCGGCCATGACTAAGGCCCTGTGGTGGGCACACACTGTCTCCTGCGTCCACACAGCCATCAAAAGGCTCCTGTTGCTCAGGCCACAGGCAGAGCTGCCCTGCACACAGCCTCCAGGATCTCCACTCCTTGTCACCAGCACTTTCTGGTCCAGCCCCTGAGCTTTAGACCTTGGCCATGCATTTGTGTGGCCTGGGGTAACTCTCTCTATAGTCAGCACACTATAGCTACACCCTCCAATCTCCAGACAGAGCCACCTCCTCGAGGAGGCCCATTCTCAGCAGGCCAGCCCCACTCCATCCATGACTCTCCTGCCCATGGCCTTCTCACCAGGCTTCAGCCACCATCAGGTCAGATGCCATCACTGTCCATGGTGGCACAGACATAAGAAGAAGAAAGCTCTGTAGACCCATGCTCTGCTCCTGAGGGTCCCCAGCTTGCTGACTCCAGATTGATCAAGACACCTGTCTTTCCAGTTGTAGTATTACCAGCCTAACAAAAGGCCCCAAGCCACGTCTGCTATGGAGCCCAGGCTGTCATACACTCAGAGAAAGGAGCAATTCAGGCTGGACTTTGCCATTGGGGCCTGTGCTCCATCTTCCCAGAGGCCATCTAGCTGAGGATACTAGCTCTTGGGGTTTGGGGCCTTCAAGAAGGACTCCATGTTGGCAGGGGCCTCTCATGAGAAGCTGGAGGTCAGGAACACAAGCGTTTAAGTCCATATTATGGAAAAGAAGTGAAGAACTATGGCTGTACTCAATGTCCATCAGCTGGTCCCCTCCCTGGGCAGCCATGGCTGAAGCCTCCACCTCTACCTTCTACCTCCTGCAGCCTCCTTGGTACTGTTATCCACATCCAGACTCCAGCTCTAGCAGAAAGGGCTTTTCTGGGCACTGTTTACATTCTTGTCGTTTTTGCCTGTGTTTAGACTTGTGAAAAAAAAAAAAAAACACATTTCAAACATTTACAAGCAATCATAGGCCCTTGTGGATTTCACATAAACTTTCCTATAAATCAGTGAACTTCAGAGTCTCCAACCCCACAAAACCCATAAACCCGTAAAGCCGTAAGCCCATGAAGATTCTCTGCTCCAACATTCTTGTTTCATGGCCAGAAAAGCTCAGGCCCAGGAGGGCAGGGCCCTGCCTAGGCACAACGGATTGGGTGCAGAGCTGATCTCTACCAAGCAATCCATGAATCGCCATCCAGGTGCAAAGCCCCGTAGCCCATGAGCACGTTGCCTCTGCCAGCATGTGGTTCTGGTTTTTAAAAAAAGAGCTGATTTGAGGTTTCAAAATATTAATGTGCCTACAATTTTGGTGAAGGAATGTGTGTTAAGTGTACATGCCTGGCTGACAGCCATACCCCAGCGCCAGGCAGGCTGCCTGTCTAATGAGAACGTCCTGGGACTTGATGTGTGGGGTGCATCTGCTGTGGTGTGCCCCCAGGACCCCTGGGCTGTAGCATGGCTCCATGTGAAGTCACACTGTGTACCAGGATCTTCTCTAAAGGGAGATGTAGGACAACCCAGCCTTCGGAGGAGTCTCCTTGAACCCAGGGACGAAGATCCCAGCAGAGGCCTCCCACCTCAGCTCCAGAAGGTGCCAGAGGAAAAGTTCTAGTATGAGCCAGGAAGGCACCAAACAGACCCTGAGCCCTCTGGGCCAACACCTTTCCCTCTACCGCAACAGGCCCGGGCAGGAAATTAAGCAAAGCTTTGAACGCTCTACAGAGGAATTTCCTGGAGGGTCCTGGAGGCCTATGCTCCAAGGAGTCATGTTACCACAACAGCTACAGGCCCTGGGGTTCCTGCCACAGCACCTGTTCTGTAGAGCACCTTGTAACCCTACACAGGCCCGGGATGGCAGGGAGGACCAAAGGCTGGCTCTACAGCCACAGGAAGCCAGGGGATGCCTTCCTAGCTGTGGACACAGGGCAGGGACCTTCCCCCTCCCCCATCTCTGTGTCAAGAGAGGGGGCAAGAGGCCCCTCTGTACATGTCCTGAGCTGGGTCTTTTGTAAAGGTGGGAGGCTGCTGATTGCTAAGCAAGATGATGGTCACCCTGGCCCTAATGGTCTCACACCAAAAGCCTGAGGCATGACATCTTACAGCAGTCACTGACAGCGTCTCCAAGCCCTGGCTACCTGCTTGTGTCAAGACTTCACATCTTGCAGATAAACAGGAGTATAAGAGAAGTCTGTCCACAGTAACCTGCTGTGCAGCCTGAAACTAGCAGAAAGACCATAACATCCTTATTTCTAGGTACCAACCTTATTTCTCAATCTTTTTGTCTCTCCCTAGCCTCCCTCCATCCCTCCCCCTGCCTCTCTCTACGTAGCCCAGGCTGCACTGTAAAATAATATGCCTTCTCAGGAAATCACTCCACACATTTAGAAATTAATAAAGGAAAAGTTCTTTGCTGGGAAAAGAAGCATGCATGGCTGGTTGTAGCTACAGCCCAAGGAGGAGCCAGCCTTGAATAGATTTTACCAGTATGTGCACACCTCAGGCTTTTGTATTTTATAAATGCTGCCATCTTTTCAGGTCCTGGCCCCAGGTTGCACTTTGAACAATTTAAACAGAGACAGGCGACTGCAAGTCTGACCACTTGGGAAGATGGGAGATTTACACAGCAAAGATATTGCCAGAATTATTTTAGGCACACCAATGTCAGTCTTTTTGCGTAGTTTTTACCTAGGCTCATCTTGTCCACCTGGCAGGGTTATGCTTTCCCTGATGAAAGCACAGGGGACTTAATGGTAGACCAGAACTCCAGAAAGTAAGGATAGCTGACCCTGAAGTCCCTTTGAGCATGTTTTGTGGGATGGGCCTAACACCTGGTCAGTTCTGATGAACAAAAGTTTATACCTTAGCATTGTAAATTTTGTTTATCTCTAACAGGCTGGCTAGCACACAACTTATCTTTGGGTGTTTGGAGGTAAGTTCTACTCTGTGTGATTTAATGTCCTCCAAGCAAATCTATTAGATCTAATAGCATATACACTATCACTTTCTTTTACATCAGCCCTTATTCCCCGTCCTCCAGCTTCAGTCTCCATACACTGAGGTCACAGGTCTGTGCCATCTGTGCATGTGAGTGTGCACACATGGGAACCACAAATACGTATGGAGGTCAGAGGGCAATTCTAGTGTGGGACCCTGAGATCAGACTCAGGTCATCTCAGCACTGAAACCTGCTGAGACCTTTTGCTGGCCCCATGCCTGGCTTTCTTGGTCCTTTTCAAGTTGTAAAACATCCTTCCCAAAGTTGTTTTATTTTCAGATTTTTGTGAGGCATTGCTGACAAAAGTTGTATTTAAGATGCCCAAAGTGTTAGTATTCACAGAGAATATGAAATGATTGTCACATCAAGCCAATTCATCAACTCACAGTTACTGGGTGTGTGTGTGCACGTGTGTTTATACATGAGGTAGTATATATGTGGATGTGTATGAGTGTATATGTATGTGTGCATGGTGTAGACATGTGTTGTGTTGTATGTTATATGTATGTGTATGTATGTGTGTTATGTGTATGTATGCTTATGTTGTTCAGTGCATGTGTGTATACATTCATGATGTCCATTTGTGTATATATATATGTGTGTGTGTGTGTGTAGCATACATATGTATTTATGTGCATATGTATACATACTGTGTGTGTTTGTACATGTATTTGCATATGTGTTGTATGTATGTACGTGAACATGTGTGTGTGTTTGTGTGTATGTTTGAGAAGGAGAGAAAGAATACTTCAGATCTACTTATTCACCAAATTGCAAACATGCACTATGGTATTATTATAATTATATTATAATTATAAGGTTTCCAGAGCTTATTCACCCCATGAAAGTGAAACTTTACACTCTTTCACAAATATTTTCCATTCCGCCCATCCCCCAGCTCCTGGCAACAACTGTTCCATGCTCTGCTTCGTCTCAAAGATTCCACACAGCACTGAGATGACGCAGAATCTGTCTTCTCGTGCCCGGCTTCTCTCACTTAGCACCATGTCCTCTGAGTTCACCTGTGCCAAGGCATATCAGGGCGTCCTCCTTCCTGAAGGCTGGAGAATTTCCCGTCGCACACTCACCACATCTCTTCACCCACACATGGGTGGACATCAGGGCTGTGGCTCTGTCCTGCCGACTGTGAGCACAGGGGTGCTCATCTCCCCCAGACTCTGGGGATCTTCTTTTCAGGACACATGGTTGTGCAATGTGTTGACATTAGGAGGAACTGAGTGCAGGGCGGACAAGAACCAGGTGTCATTGTCATGCAATCGGCATGCCCACCTAAAGCTATTCCACAGCAGAACACTGAAGGCAAAAGCAACTTCCAGCCCTGCCGCAGCTCTCTCAGTGGACTGAGGTCCTACATGCCGGATGTACAGTAACTCTCCTCCAAACGACATGGGGGTTGCAATTAGAAGCCCATTGTACAGCCAAGGAAAGTAAGGCCACCACTATAGACATCCAGGGTCCAGTCAGGCAGCAGGTGTGAGGTCAGAGGTCATGAGACCACGCAGCTGTCCAGACCCCCCAGGGTACAGAGGGTCTCCTAGATCAGCTAGCCTAGTGGAGATCCGGCCAAATTGTCCTGAGGCCCTGAAACGTGAGCCTGACTGGGTACCGCCTCCACGTGCACTGACCTGGAGAGCACAGCCGCCACCTTTCCCTGAGCCTGCAGGTCCTTTGGTGGGGATTAAATTCTCCCTTATTCCCACCTCAAGGGCCTAGAAGTGTCGTTCTTGGAGGCTTACCAAGAGAGGATTCTCTCCTCTCTCTAGTCATAAGCTTGTTTCTAGCAAGACTCAAAAAAACAAAAACAAAAACAAAACACCCAAACAAACTCCCTAGCACCATTTCTTCCACACGTGTGGGCAGACCCCACCATGTTTGTGCAGCCTGGATGCATCCATCCTGGCAGGTCCCTCAGCCTTCCCTCGCCCCTCCCAGCCTGAGCACCAGCCTGGAGACTCTGAAAGAAGAGATTCCTCCTCACACCGCTCCTCCCTCCCACCTTGCTGGACCACAGGCAGCAGCAGCTCTTGAGTCTTCTTCTCTGGAATGCCTTTGCTCTGTGACATTCTACAACTCATGGCCCAAGATGAACGGATGAGAAACAGACACAAGCACAAAGAGGAGGGGTCCTTCGAGAGGCTCAGTGGTCCGTGCGACCACTTGTCATTACCAAGGAGGGCTGGCAGCCTTTCATTCCGTGAACCCTTTGCCGAGAGAACTATGGAAGACGAGGCAGTTGTCATGACAATGCAGGGTGAAGCCAAACTCACATGTCACACAAACTACACGTGGCAGGCTTTGCTCTCAATGGTTGATGTATCTAATTAGAAAAAAACAAACAAACCCTCTTTTCCCGCTTTCACACGCACACCCCCGGCTTGAGCCACTTCCTAGCGTCCAGTGCACACAGCCACAGCTGAGGTGCTTTAGGGCATTCTCACGCTCGGCAAATAACTACGTGAACAGAATAACACAACGTGGTTGCCAACAGCTATTAAACCTGTGAAAAATGACAACAGAAAACTCAGTTGACTGGCTATCAGGGGCCCTTGCAGAAAGGAGGAAGCCAGCTGTGGCTTCACATCTGTACAGCTCCAAACACAACCAAAAGAAGCAAAAGGAACAAAAGGGAAATTGTCCGAGTGTCCTCACTCTTGGAGTTGTCTCAGTCCTCCTGTTGTCTGTCGGCTAAAGGAAAGCTGGTTCTGTTTCTGGTGTGTACCTGAGAGGAGCAAAGGTATGCTCCGAGCTTTTGCCCGCTCTGAGATGAAGACAGCTGGGAGATGATCAAGAATATATATTCCCACAGCCTCCATGCTGGTCAAGGCTGAAGTTTACCCTTGACCAGTGAGAGCAGAGCCAGGTGATGAATGGCCTCCTTCTCTACTCAACCAAAGTAAGCAGCCTTCAGGGAGAAGATGAGCACAAAATCAGTCTTCCCAAGACATGCCCTTCACATCACATGAAGGGCACGGCTTTGCAATCCACAGACCTGGCGCTGGCTCCCAGCTCTCTCAACATCGGCCACGTGGTCTTCAAAAGACATTCTGACCCAATGGAGTTTTGTTTTGTTTTTTGCTTGTTTGTTTGATTGGTTGTTTTTTCAAGACAGGGTTTCTCTGTGTAGCCTTGGACTCACTTTGTAGACTAGGCCGGCCTAGAACTCACAGAGATCTGCCTGCCTCTGTCTCCCTTAGTGCTGGGATTACAGGCGTGTGCCACCACTCCCAGCCAGGAGTTTTGGTTTTTCAAGCTTCCTTGCAGGGCCTAGGGTAAAGATCAGAGACAATGTGTGTAAGCCTCTGGGGTGGTGGCCATTGCAGAAACACAGAACAAGCTCTGGCTATGTCATGAACGTCAGGAGCTGGCAAAGCAGCCGGAAAAGGTGGGGGCCTGACCACACAGGGCTTGTCAGGTGTCAAGCAAGCACATCTGCTTTGGGATCACAGCCATCACTGCTCCAGATCCGCATAGCTCGCTCCAGGACGTCAGACGTGTCCTGTCACCTTACACCAACTTGTCTTTCAGATGCCAGGTTCCCACACCAGGCTCCCGGCTCAGAACCTGCCCCAGCTAAGTTCCGACATAGCAACACCTGGGCTGAGGCTGGTCCCTCTTCAGGAGGCTTCTGTTCCCGTCTGCCACTTGTTGAAGTCCTGTTTGTTTACAGAAGCCTGTGAGAACACCTCATCGTTACCCCCCTCCCCGCACCCTACTTTAGCACAGTGATGAGGCACCGCTCCATCTGCCTCTCGCATCCTGTTACCCACCTTCCTGGGCCTTCATTTCCCCATCTGAAAAATGGAATAATAATCCTGGTGCCAAGCAGATGAGATAGAAGGGCTGGGAAGGTTAACTGAGATTGTGCAGGTGACCTGATCTGACCCACAATGGTCCAAAATAAACACTGGTACCTGCCCGAGAATTTGTGTGACTTAGTGAGCTTGCCAGTCTACTAACTAGAGAGTTCCCAAGGTCCAAACCCGGATGGTCCCACAGAAAGAACATGGATTCTGGCATGACCAATTCCTCTACAATGGACCTTCTCTTGGGAGGTCAGCCTTCAAAGGTGAGCCGCTGTTTGCCCTGACCTCTCTGACAGGGCTGAGGGGTAGGTAGCAGATGGCAAGTCATCCCTCTGTGGGCATGCAGACAGACAAGGACCAGGCAAACAGGTTGTCATGGGAAACAAGGCCACTGTGCTCCCACCTTCCTTCTGCACCTGAGGCCAGAAGGCCTTAGTGGTCAGCATGGAGGAGCCTAGGAACTCCCACCTATTTCCAAGCCCTGCAAGCTTAGCTCCTTGTGGTAGTCAGGGCCGCAAAAACCTCGGGCCTCCTCCTCACGCAGGCCGCAGCTGTTCTCGGCTTTTCCCCACTGCCCATCAGGAAACAACTCAGAAACATAATTGAGCAGCTGTGGCTGTAAAAAGAACCCAGTTCAGAATGAGGCATCGTGTCCAGCAAGTATGTGCTGCAATCCCGTGACAGCGGAACTGACACACGTGACGAGGCTGAGCCCGTTCTGCAAGCCTGGATGGAACTCTCAGACCGTTCTCTGTCTCAGCACCTCCTTCTGCTGTGTAACACGGGGTCAGCACCTGCTGGGCCATCCCCTCCCTTGATTCCCTCTCAGAGGTCACAGTTACATGTTCCCTGGGGCCCAGGGGTCTCCAGACCCCTCTCTCTGTTCAGTGTGTTCATCAGAAGCCATTTTGAACCATGCACACCCCATCTTTTGTCTGAACCCACTCGTTATCGGATTTTAGGAAACTTTAACCTTGTTTGACCAAATCATTCCTGCACACGTGTTGCTTTGAATTTTAGCTCAGAATTCAGCACATTTCCCTTGGATTCCTCTTCCAAGCCAACAAAGTAAGGGCCATTTCCCAAAAAAACAGCACATTATTAACAAATGAATAAGAGCCAAGAAAACAATGCAGCCAGCATATTTAGTGCACACAGCTTGCTTAGAATGTAAATTGCAAATATACTTAATTCACAGGGCTCTTTGGGGGAAACTTTCAGACCTATTATATCCAACAGAGCCAAGAAAGCCACCAAAATGAGGGCTTCTCACTGGCCAAAGGCTGCCTCACTCAGGACGGTGCAAGGAGTCCCCAGAGCAGGAGGACTCATTCCCAGAACCCTGTGAAGGTCCTTCACTCCACTCACTGCCAGTCATGCTCCTTCGCCCATGGTCTGCCTTTGCCTTAAGAGCGGCCATCTGGCCATGGTCAATAGCATCAAAGAAGTCTCCCTGTGATCAAGGGCAGGTTAGCTGTGGGAAGAGAAAACAAAACGCCACAGTGACAGCTTCCATTAACACAGGGCAGCACCAGCCGCTGAGTACGTGAAGGTCCAAACCGACCTGATTTATGAAAAACCACGCGAAGTTTCCAGCAGGCCTGGCATGTCTGCAGCATCTGAGAAAAGCCTTAATTATACTGCCTCTGCTCATTAAGTAGATACGATCTTAGCAGAGGCAAGCTATGTTTTGTCTTCAGGAAAAAATGTAAATCCATCTGGCTCCATATTTTACAGTACTCATCAATATCCTAAGGCCACGTGAAAGGCACTGACTTTTCATCTTCCTGAGGTGGGGGGGTGGGGCAGAGCTGAAACACCACCAAGAGAGCCCCGGGGCTGACAGCGTGTTGCTGGTGGTGATGTATTTGAGCATTCCTGTCTCTACAGAACTCCAGAGCACAACAGGCCCCGCTTGGGGACTGGACCAGGTAATAAAGCATACAAAGCCAGAGGAAGAGACGGCCCTGGAGTTTACCGAAGCGCTCCCGCTAAACAACCAGTGGAAGCAGTGATGGTGTCCAAGAGCCACTGATGGCGGCACAGGTCCTACAGCTCCTTGTAGTCTGAGGGACAAACTGCTCTCCACCGAGTACACACCACAGCGTGGGCCCAGGAAGTCCCTCCTCTGTGCTCAGGACTCAGAAGAACTGTCATCAACTGTGTGAAACATCACAGTTAATATATGGAATCACCCTCAATCCTATAACTTCTCTTCCTTCAGTACTCATTTAGGGAATTTCAGCCACCCAGGCCTTTTCTCTGTCTCCACTAATCTGTTTCTCCACGCCATTATTCCCCAAATCTTCCATTTTAAGTCCCATTGCCAGCCTGACAATCTGAAACTTAACATGCTCCAAACTAAGCCCAGACTGATCAGTTTTGTGTGTGGCCTCATAAAGATGCTAATTTAATTCTAGTGTTTTCCTCCATGGGTTCTATAGGATTTTGTACATACATCATCTTATTGCTTGCATATAAAGACGGGCCTGTATTATTCCAATTTGTATGCCTTTCTTTTTCTTGTCTTACTAAGATTGCTACTACGATGTTGAATAGAAACATAAGAGTGGACATCCTTGTCTTGTTTCTGATCCTAAAATGAAGGAATCTAAATAATTCTTTAATTTGGATATTTATGCTTTCCACATTACAAGGACAATCCAAGTGTGAATGCTAATCTTCATGTTAAATCCACTTTTAAGTTCTTAAATATACTGGCTCTCATCTACAAGCTTCCTTTTTTTTTTCTTGTTTCTTGCTATGTCTGACAATTTTTATTGCATTCCTGACAGGATCCCTATTTTCTAGGACTCTAATTAATACTCTTATTCCTTAAAGGGTGTTGCCACTTGCTCTAGAAGAAAGCTGAAGTCACTCTTGTGCATCAGTAACCTGTTGTGATCCTGCTTAGGTTTATTCTGGTTTAGGCTGATCTGCTTTGGTTGTTTCCTTAGTCCTGAGCGGTGGTTCTCACTCGAGGACACGGCCCTTGTTCTTAAGACACGGGCTTTCCATTGTGTTTACTGAATGTTTCAGATGCTCACTACGTTACTTTGATTCCGCCTGGACAATCTCCCAGTTCTTTCAGATATTTCTAGCGGGCTTCCAAAACCAGGGCAGCCACTTGCTTTGAGGCATGTCACCCCACTCACTAACACCCCGTCCCTCAGCCGAGGACCACAGCTTAAATTCTTCCAACTTCCTTCTCGCCAATACTCCGCCTCACAGCATCTCTGTACTCTGACCTCCAATTCATCTGTTTCACTGTGATGCGTGCCCCTGGAACAGCTTGCATTCGGGAGCAACAAGCCTGGAAGTTTTCACGGACTGGCATCATCTTGGCTGTGCTGCAGCTCTCAATGTTCAAAAATCACTTTTTTTTCATGGTCTTGGGATCATCGTGCTAGGTTGGTAGTTATCAGTGGCCTTGCCAAGTAAATTGTGCCTGGAGCAGCATACTGAAAGGGCTTTTTATACCTGTTGGCATACGTGCATCATTTGAGGGGGAGTCCCCATTTTCTCAGTCCTAGCTGGTTGTTTAATCTGATAGCTTGGCTACAAGGCTGATGCTATTTAAGATGTTTGAGTCTTTGCCAATCCAGTTTAAAACTGCCAATCCAGCTGAACTATCTAATCGTTACTGTTAAAAGAAGATGAAAGATTGTGGTGAGGATAACAAATATGAAAGAGTGTTGTTCGTTTTTGAGAACACATGCTCTGGCTTCCTGAACGAGACGCGGAGGAATCCCATCAGGTACTTACAGACAGATGAGACAAGGTTCTGGAGCCTATATAAAGTAAACAATATGTCCAGGTTGTAGTCCTTTAAATCCAAGCCATTTGAGTATGAGAGTTGGCATTGTGGGCATCTCAGTTAAACTGGTCCTGAGCCACTTACTGCTGATAGCAATAGCCATCGAGACATCTGAAATCGAGCACGTTACTGCTGTTCTAAAGTTCAGCAGCCTGCTGTTCCTGCTACTCCTGGTGTTGGTAGAATGCCCTATCAAGAGCCCATGGCCTGCAGCAAAACAGCACTGCTTCAGCCACACGTGGTCAGCCTCCATGTTCGGGTACCGTAGTAAAGTCCAGCTCATGATCTGCAGACCTGGTCTCACCCGAAAGCCGCTCCAAAATGAAGAGCCTCGGCCTCCCCCAGCCACCACCAGCTACTTTCACACCAGATTTCCATGATCCGGTTTGTTTATTCACTAAAGTGTGGATAACATTTTCACTAAAATATCTGGTCATTTTGTAAGAAAACACAGGATTTTGTTCAAGTATCCACTGACAACTACTTGCTTCACTGATACCTGCCTTGCACACCTCTGCTCAGCGTTTCAATGACCAAGTATGATGTATACTTTAAAATGTGTTACAAGTATCAATTACACCTAGCAGGCATGCTCAAAAGGAATAAACCTTGTTACCAAAGTGACAATCAGCCAAGAATGACTTTTCACATGTCCACACGGTGACATCGGCCCTGTGGCTGCCAGCAACTGTGCAATGCCAGTGATTTCAGGTGTCTTACTCTATTTCTCTCCCTCTTGCTTTGGTACCAGGCCTCTCACCGAACCTGGAGGCCAGAGGGCCAGTGAGTTTCATACAGCCTCTGGTCCCTGCTCTGCACAGTGCTGGGGTCACAGGCATGTCAGCTTCTTACGTGGGCACTGGTCCTCACATTACCCATCAAGCACTCTTACGCAGAGTTATCTCTTCATCCCTATTTTACTAGAAAGGGCACGGATAGGATGGTGCCCACTCCAGATCTAAATGACTGCTAAACAAATGCCAGTCGGCACAAGCGCCATGAGTAACTGTGTTTAATAGAAAGGTGCTCTCGATGCCTGGGTACTGGAGTTGCAAGCAGTTGTGAGCTACCATGTGGATCCTGGGAACCAACTGGACCCTGGGCCTCTGCAAGAGCAGCAAGGACTCATAACTGCTGTGCCATCCCTCCAACCCCAAGAAACTGGTTTTCAAAGAACACCTTTCGCACTCCACCTCTACTCCTGACAGAAGCCCCCTCTCCCCTTAGTACCGAGGCAGCACAGGGCCTGACCTCCTTTTGCAGGCCTGTGGGAAGTAGACCACACCCAGCAGGAGTTCTCCCTCATGGCCTGGCAAACCCCAGCACACGTGCTGCTCTGTGTGTGGACATGGTATTGCTCAACCTCGGGGTTAACAGGCGTTGAACGCTGGAGCAGAGCCCGGCATCTGAGGCCTTGGCTACTGTGTGTCCAGTCACTCTGGAGGGTGGTTCTAGGGTGGGAGCTTTAGGCTCTCCATGCTGGGCTACTGATGGGATTAACAGTGGCTCTGGGGACTCTCCACATACTGATCAGATGGTGACTCTCCAGGCTGTCACTGAAACACGAGCTGATCCCTGCAGACTTGTGTGACAGAAGCTGCCTAGCACTCCACTGGGAATTTGGTCTCTATTCTGAGAAGTCAGCTATGCTAACTGGTCCATTTCTGTGCTATGGACAATGGGGACAGAAAACGATGATCATGGCAGAAGTTTACAAATGATTTGTCACTACGGCTTAAAAGTTCATGTCATCTCTGACCACCTAGTCAGAAGTGACCTTTCCACAGAAATGTGAAAGCACAGTCTCTTCCTCAAAACAACACATTTGGGTTGCTGGCCAGCTGGGTCCCTCCCTTCCTAACCAAGCCCCTTGAGAGCTGAGACTGCCTCATTCAGTTCATCCCAGTGTCTGCCCAGGGATTCCACAAAGCAGACACCTCGTTGAACTTGTTGGAGGGCACTAGAGACACATGGGCTGATGGAGTGATCTAGAAGTGGCCAGTCTAGAGGTAAGTAGAAGATCACTATGCAAAACTGACCACAAATAAATATTCTCATGGGGCTGGAGAGATGGCTAGGCAGCTAAGAGCACTGTTCCAGAGAATCAGGGTTCAATTCCCAGCACCCACATGTAACTCTAGTTCCAGGGGATCCAATGCCCTCTTCTGGTTTCTGGGGACACCAGGCCTCCAAGTGATGCCCAAACATACATGCAAGCAAAGAGCTCCCACACAGGAAATAAAAACCAAAAACAAAACAGTACTGGAACTGTTTAGCTATGATCTTAAGTCCTCTCCTGTCCCTTAAACATATGCAGATACAGGAACTAGAAATGACAACTGGAAGCTTTCTTTTCAAAAGTTCCACTGAATCTAAAAGAATGACAGACAGGGATGGATGAATTTCGGCGCTTGAGGGATGAAATCAGATAGGCCCACAGTAAAAGAAAAGATGGCCAGAGTAAGCCACAAAAAGGGGTAGTCTCCCGCCTCTGAGGGGTAAGAGGCAGCAGCGTGCAGCAGTTGGTCCATAATTTCCATGAGAGCTACCTATGACTGTCTGTCTCTTCCCAGCCTCATTTGGGGATATGGATGGCTCAAAATCAGGCAATGGCAAAACAGAAACGAAATTTTCCTCTCTCCTCTGGAGAGCCAGTCATTGAACATCTGCCGGCATGTTGCTGATTAAAGATGAAGGGGCTGGCATAAACGGAATCTGTCCATAAGATCCTGCACTGAAACACTGCTTGGCAAGGTGACCTTCAGGCCCCTCCAATAGCAACGGTTTAAACATCTAAGCCCCAGGTGAAGAGAAAAGCCTGGGCTTACTACTTTTCAAAACCACCAACAACTTCGCAGGGCTGACCGAAGAAACTCTCTGATGGACTTAGGTGGAGGCCAGCCTCTCCGACACCAATGCTGCCATTACCACCAGGGCCCAGCTTGATAAACACAGCATCAGAGGGTGGCTGGCTCTTTGGCCCAGAACCTGGGTTAACAGCCTTCTTGGAATGAGGTTCTTATCCATAGCATGAGAGCTGTCCACAAGCTCCCCTACAGAAAACAAGCAGCCTGGGCGCTCTGCTCCTGCAACAGCTAGAAGGCAGAGTTCCAGAGACTAAAGGCATCTTCCTATGCCAGCTCCTGGCATCCAGTCCCATAGGAAACAGATGTACCTGGGCCCACTGGGACAGAAGGGTAGGGACTGGGGTCAAGAGAGACACAGGTAGAGGCAATTAACAGCTATCATCAAAGAAGGCTACAACAGCAGTGGCCTTTACTGCCATGACTGTAGTTTTCTTGCCTCTGCCACACTATATACACTTTGGCTACTTACTTTTCAAGGTGTGGGACGTAGGCCTGCCATACAAAGACACTCAAAATCTTTTTTTTTTCCATTGAGCTAACAGTGAGAAAAGCACTGGAGAGCTCAGATTTCAACCCCCTTGGAGACTCTAAAAGAGGCTGTCTTCCACAAAAGACCTTCCAAACAAATCTCCCACCCAGTCACCACCAATTCCCACACACCTTTCCTTTCTTCAAAGCCTTGGAGTGCAAGTAAGCCCAGCTGGCCCTCTGCTTTGGTTTGTCTTGCTTCTTCAGGGAAAACATGAGCTCTAGGAAAGCAAGGACCACAATCTCCCATTTGGTCCTAGGTCTTTCCACGGGGTCTAGCTCAACATTCCTGAGCTATACACATCATAGGGGCCCCATGAAATAATGACAGTTGGCCACTAGCCAAGATCTCATTCGCTGGATCCAGGTCAGCTCCAGAAGAGGTTTACCACCCTGTGGTGGTCAGAGAGAAAATGCTCCCCCGTAGAATCACAGGGAGTGGCATTACTGGAGGTGTGGCCTGGCTGGAGGAAGTATGTCACTAGGAGATAGACTTTGAGGTTTCAGAAGCCCAAGCCAGGCCCAGTGGCACTCTCTTTTCCTGCTGCCTGCCCATCTGGACATAGAACTCTCAGCTCCTCCAGAACCATGTCTGCCTGCATGCCACCATGCTTCCTGCCATGATGACAATGGACTAAACCTCCAATTAAATATTTTTATTTATAAGAGTTGTCATGGTCATAGTGTCTCTTCACAGCAATAGAAACCCTAAGACACACACTCCTTTTTAAAATATAACATTTTATTAATTCTTTAGGAACGTGATGTATTTTGATCATATTTGCCCCCCAACTCCTCCTATATCCACACCTACCCCTTTAACACTCAACTTCACATCACCTTCGAAAAAACAAAGTAACTATCCAGCCCAGTCCATGCTACCCATGTACTTCCAGGTGTAGGACCACCCACTGGAGCATGATCCTGTCATCGTACCAGAGCCCACATCCCTCCATAAAACTGACTCTTCCATCCCCAGAAGCAATCAGCTGTCTATAGTTCCTCAGTTAGGGGTGGAAGCTAATGAGACCCTTTCCCTCCATGCCACAGTGTTGCCCGGCTTGATCTTGTGCGGGCCCTATGCAGTAGCCACTGTGCGCTTATGTCAAGTCCAGAAGACACTGTTTCTCTATGGTCCTCCCTACCTCTAGTTCTTACAGCCTTTCTGCCCCCTCTTCCATGATGGTCCTTCAGCCTGGAGGGGGCTGACAGTCCCACTGGTTGCTGAGAACTCCATTGGCACTTTTCGATCCGTCGTGGGCTTCTGCATTGACCACAGTCGGCTGCACAGAGAAGCTTCTTCTGAGAGGTGGGCATATCTGTGCCCTACCTCTGTTAAAGCGCGTTGCCTAAGTGATTTCAGAATGTTTCTATTCTTAACCTCACTGGGTTGCACAAGGGACCCCAAGCCAGGACAGTCCCCTCCTCACCCCCAGGTTAATAGAGTGGCCATCACAACCCCGGTGAGGAAGAAGCATGGCCCATGGGCCAAGCACAAATGACACCGCCATTACTCAGATGATGCTAGTGTTGGTCCCTCCTTTATCTTGTTAGTAAAGAGCAAACTGGGCTAAGAAAGGAGAGAGCTGCAGGCAAGGGACCCTACAAATTCGTGGAAGCAGTAGAAGGCGCCTGGCGCTCTCCTGCTCTAAAGACAGCTCAAACTCTGGGAGGAAAGTGTTTTCCCCTTGTTACTGAATCAGAAGTCATGAAGGGCACGTGCCAGGCACTCTGCCACTTAGGGTATAAATTACATTTCTGGTTCCTCGTAGAGCTTATAGTGTTTGTTTGGAAACTAAAACTGAACATGAGAAAGTATCCACTACTCAAGTGCTGCAGAAAAGATAGTATCTCTTCTCTTCTGTAATCCTATTAGACTAAAACCCTAAATCCAGAAGCCTCGGTGTTTGTGATTGATCCCAATCTTGGCTCCATGGCAGAAGGTTTTGATGTGTTTCTTCACATCAAATGCTCTCATTCTGTCACCCTCACATACACATATCTGTCTTAGTCAGCACCAGCTGCCTTACCCAAACACCACAGACATTTATGTCCCCAAAGTTACAGAGACTAAAGGTCCACAATCAGAAAGCTAGTACTAGTCTAGAAAAGGTCCTTCTCCTTATCAACAGCCATCTTCTTTGGGTGTAACCCCATTGTCTTTCTTATGAACACAGAGTAGTAGAAAAAAGTAGAGATAGAAAATTAAAGGTCACCAATCCTTGACTCCATTCATCTGATATCTTTAACCTTACTTAGATCCCAAAAGCCCATCTCTATCTAGATACAGCCACCTTGGGGGCTAAGTTTTCAACATAAGCATTTGGAGGCGGGGTACAATTTGGTCCAGGGCAGCACCTGTGAGAAGTTTCATTGTGCCTCAAGTTCAAGGTTCTTCTAGCCCGGGGCATCTTTCTTTCTCATGGGGGATGTCTGTGATTTAGGCTACATAACCCACTTACAAGAACCCTGTAAAAATAATCTCCATCCATATCCTACCATCTTCCCACTGCTCCGCCGACCCCCTCCACGAACACCATTAAGCCACAGCGATAATTACCCATCTGAGGCCCGCAGTCCTCCCACATAACCTAAAGCCATTGCCATTTGTCACAACAGATCATCTCTTCAACTCTGACAGCCAGCCCTAGGAGCAGAAAGAATGCTCATTTTCCTCACCCCGCCAGAGTTTCAGAAAGAACTCAGCTCAAAATAGATGCTATTGAAGCCAGGACACACAGAGGCACACAGCCTCACCGGTCCCTCCTCACCCTTCAACCCCACTGAGTGCGTGAGAGCCGCCACTGGAGGCTGTGTAATCCAAGACCATTAAGTATTCATGGGGTTGGCAGTCACAAATAGAAACTGAGTTGGATCATTCCTTTTCAAATTAGTATAATGACATTATCTGGGAAATGATCATTTTAAAAAGAGTTCAGAATATATTGGTGTGAATTTTCTTCCCACTCTTCTGTTCCGGCCATTCCCTCTGTCTTTCACAGTATTTCAGTTATGGTCTGGAGAGCCTGGGTTCAGAGACTCACTAAAGTCAGCTTTGACTTTGAGCTCGCAGTTTACTTCCAAACCAGAAACTATACTTTTCCTTCTTGGCCCTTTGGTCAATCCCTCACACTTACGCCACCCCACACATGAAGCCTACTGAAGTTTTACAGCTTAGATATTCTTAAAGGTGTCTCTCTTCCTCATTCTGTCTTCCCCTCAAATAGTGTAGGGACCATTGCTTTACCTGGGAAACATGCCTGCTTCCCTAACAGGTCTTCTGTCTGCACGCCTCCATAGTAACCATCCGGTCTCCAAATGGCTGCCTGAGTAATCCTTTAGACATTACACGGCCTTCCTCAGGCCTGCAGGAAACCCTGGGAGCTCCCATAGCCCTCCAGATGAAATGCAGAATGGCAGACAAGGCTCTCTGACCTTGTCAACCACTAACTACGGTGTGAGCTTGATCCCAGCCTCCAGTCATAACTGAAAAAGACTATGTCACAGAGTCTAATGCACCTCTTCAATCCTAGCCTTGGCATGGGCAACAATCATACAGGTAGAAGGGGACCTGATGAAGCACACACAGGCCATCTCTGGCAGAGACTGCTGTGTCCCAAAGAACACCCCTACCCTCAGATATGACTCTGAGTCTGTTCCTTTGTGTATCAGTGCAAAGATACCCAATGTTCTGCCCAGTGAACGTCACTGAACGTCACGTGGAGGATGGATTGAGAAACTCCTCACATGGCCGCCCTTCCTACAGAGCTAAACTGACAGCTTCGTCACCGTGCAGCGCTTCGGTGACTCATCCTAGGATGGGCCCCCTTCTCCATTCATCCGAGATTACAGTTGTCGCCTTACACAACACAAGCCACTCTGACAGTTATGCTGATCTGAGGAGACGAGAGGGGACACGGCAAGCAGGACAGATTAGTTCTAGAAAATTAGGCATTTGCTGGGTCACTGTGGATTGGCCTCCCAGAGCACTAAGTCGGCCTGAAATCCTTCTAAAATAAGAACCGTCACAGCACTAGTTGCCAAGAGCCATTCTTGAGCTGCCGAACAGACAGGAGCTCTGTGGAGATGGAGGTTACAAGACGAGAGCATGGCTGGGGTGTGGCTGTGTTGCCACAGTCTTAAGTTACAGCCACCGTCTTAAGTGGGAAAGTCACAGTGTGCCCTGGGCACTCCCAGGAAGACCTCCCTCCGTTGAAGGAGACCCCACCAGAGGCAGCCAGAGCTTTGAGTGGGGAAACTCCAGTTGTATACCAGGTGCCCATTCATTTGTCATTCCTTCCTAAATAAACCATGGCCCCAAGCCACAGAGGACCCCATGCTCTGTCCAGCAGGCTGTTTGGTCACTTCACAGAATGCAAAAGAAGAATGGCCAAGGCCCTGACTGGAGGCCTCATGCAAGAAGTTCAGGGTCAATAGTGGGAGCTAAAGGCACCCAGCCCTCACCCACCACAAGCCTCCTATCTGGCTTCTTGTGGGTAGATTATACACTAGTACAGAGACAGTGCTGCCACCTTCAGGCTAGGCCCCACCAGGACCACGTTTGCTAGATGATTAAATTGTTGCTGAGCCCTCCCTTCCTGCCCCCTCCCCCCTTATCCTCACACCTGCAGGCCCAGGGGGCAGAGAAATGTCTGTCTTCTGAGAGTCTACCAGATGGCTCTGTAGGAGTCACTTTTCTGTTGCTGTGATAAAACTCCATGGCCATAAGCAATTGTGGTAGTTTATTTGGGCTTATGGTTCCACGGGGATAAGAGTCCACTGTGGTGGGGAAGCATGGCGGCAAGCAGCAGCATGGCCATGGTGACAGGAACAGGAAGCTGAGAGGTCACACCCTCACCCACAAGCATGAAGCACAGAGAGCGGAAGGAAGGAATGTAGGGCAAGGCCATAGACATCAAAGCCAGCCCCACTGATGTACTTCCCCCAGCAATGCCACAGATGCTGAACCTCCATCAGACTCAACCACCAACGAGAACCAAGTGTCCAGAAACCACGAGCCTCTGAGGGACATGTCATTGAAGCCACACAGGTTCTATCTTGAAATTCTGGGCTCTGAATGCTCAAGTCAAGACTCTGACTGGACTTCCTTCATATGGTTTTGCCATCCGTGAGAACGAGCCTCTCCTCCTGAGCCAGGCAAGCCTGTGTAACTTCAGGGACTGGCTGGGCCTGAGAGACCCTTCTGGTGTCAAGAGACTAAGCACAGACAGAGAGATCAATAGTTGTCTCCACTTAACCCCAGCAACCTGCAACGGTCTATTCCAGGCATCTGTCCCTTGGAGTGGGAAGTTCCCTGACTTCTGAATGGACAAATCCTCACCGGGCTCCCAGAAAGTTCATTCACGTGGTTGAACCAATCAGGTCACATTCCCCTGGGAAGCCATCCCTGGTGGCACATTGCCTGTTCCCCTGGACCATTCTGATATCACCTTATAACTTCCCACTACAAGTTCCTAAATATCTTTATGGTTTTCCTGGATGAGCGGGGCCTGCCCAGGCTATGACAGGAAAGGCCGGAAGGCCAGGCAGTTAAAAGCTCTTTTGGTTGGAAGTTGAGTCTGATGCCCCAGCTCCCTTACCCTGGTGTGACAAGCCAAGACCTATTCCTCCTGCCCTCAGGAGTTCTCAAGCCTAGTTACTGCCCACAAAGTTAGCCTGCTGATGCCAGCGGCTTCCTTCCTTTCCATCTTTTCCTTTCTTGCTGCATTCTATCCTCGATGACTCTTGGGGTAGAAGCCAGGCCTATGTGACTTCAAAGCCCCAGACTTCACCACAGCCCTGACAATAATACCCACCCTGTCCCTGGTTAACCCTCCAGAGGCAGATGGGGAAGAGGTAGCCCACTATAGACCTCTGAGGCAAGCAAAAGCCTGAGCACAGGTGCTGAATTCTTGGCATTCCTGGCCTGGCCTCTGCGCTCAGATTCCAACCCAGGTGTTTGGCTGACTATCCAGCCCATGCGGTTTTTTTTCCTCTCTCTCCTCTCTCTTTTCCATCCAATCCATTTTTTTTTTCTTTCTTGTAGCTGGACTGCCTCAAATCTACTCCAATGTCAGGGATTCTGGCACTGGGTAACCCTTAGGTCCACTGCAGCCTTCAAGTTCTCCAAAATGATCTCGTAGCCAAACAAAACTGGCAATGTGGCACCTCTTCCTTAGAAGGCAGGGTTGAATGTTTGTTCTAATTCTGGGGTCTTTATGAAGGGACCACAGCCTAATTAACCTAGCCCCAGCTGCAGCTTGCTGGCCCATAAGGTGGACATATATCGTTGTCTTCACACATGTGCTCATCTGGATTTGGGTGGCCTCGGGGGACTGAGGCATGCAAGATGAAATTCCACAAATCTCCATTATTAGGTCTATGATGCATCTGAATCCCATCCTCCATCTTGGTCATGATGCCTCTGAAATCTCTCCAAGATGAGGGGAAAGAGGGAGGGAGGACTTGGGGAGGAAAAAGGGATGGGGCCTTCCCGTTATTTGTCCCATTCCCATCCTTTCTGTCATCTTCCTGGAACTGCCCCAGCCCCAGTAAGGACTGTCACAGGGCCTATCACCAGGGGACAGGCATAAAGCCACTCTCAACTCCACTTAACCTGAGCCGATGCCCCCAGGTGGCCTTAAGCTAGCTTAGCTGCTAGGAGCTCCTGCCCTCTACTGTGGTCCAAAATTCTTTCTCCCTGTGTTCCTCACACCTTGATGCCAAGCTAGGCCAGGACCAGGACAATCTATGTGTGCATCCACTGTAAAAAGACAACTAGCCAGGTCTGGATGACCAGGCCAACATGGAACTGAAGGCAGAGCCCTACAAAGGAAGTGACTGTGCCTAGCAGGAGACCCAGAGTAACCACAGTGCCCGGTTCCTTCGTGCCACCACACACATAAAGCCAACACCCATGTGGTCGGTCTGGTCTCTCGGGCCATCACAGGATGTATAGACTTAACTCATAGAACTAGGCAGTATTGTGTAGCTCATTCCAATCAAAGTACCAAGTAGTGTGGTCCATTGGAAGGTAGCAAAATCACACACTGAGCGTTTTTCCTAAAGTTCATGATGCTGATTCACTTCCCTGTTGACAGGCCAAGGCTTACGCTGACTTGAGAGCCCAGTATTGTAAGATCCGCAGGCCACTGCTTACCAGAACCTGGAGGCCAGTGACAGGTCATGCTGGGACACGGTATGGCCACTTAAGCAGAGCTCACACGTGCCTATGGACATTTGCAGGGTGACATGGAGGAAACCCGGCATGGCAGGGACAGCTGAGAGCTTAAGGATCTGTAAAACTCATTGTCAACCACTTTGCTCAAGATTTTACCAAAAAAATAGGTGGGGGCTGGTAAGAGCAGGCAGGCTCAGCAGCTTGGCTTGAAGTCTCAACCACGCCACCCCAAAGTAGTTTGCCCAACCTTCTCCTCACAGTGCAGAGACTTTCTATATCAAGAGTCATCCCTGAGTGTGGGGCAGGTCATCAGCTTATGGGCAACCCATGGGACAAAGGTGTAGGAGATGTGGCGACTGGGAACTCGGAGGACAGTGCAGCTGGAGGAAGAAGGCATCCTTGGCCTCTAAATCACAAGGTGTTGATGCACTTCGACGGTAAGACTCTTCTGCCCCTCCTGCTGTGGCCTCAGGAAGTTGTCCACTGTTGCAACCAGCACAGGATGAAGAGTGTGGGGGAGGGGTCTCCCACATGCTTGCCCAGCTGTCAGTCACTTTCCTCCCTCTATTCTACCTGGGAACACAGAAATGAGGCTTTTTCTTTTAGCTATTTCTTTCTTTCTCTTTCTCTCTCTCTCTCTCTTTCCTTTCACTTTACATCCCAAATGTAACCCCTCCCTCCTCTCCACCCGATCTCACCTTCCTGCCCTCTTCCCCCCTTACCCCTTCCCCTTCTCCTCAGAAAAGGGGAGGCCCCCTCCACGGATACCAACCCACTCCAGCACATCCAGTCACATCCTCTTCTACTCAGGCTAGACAAGACACAGCCCAGCTGGGGGCAAGTGATCTAAAAGCAGGCAACAGAGTCCATGTCAGAGACAGCTCCTGCTCTGCTTGCTAGAGGACCCATGAGGACCAAGCTGCCCATCAGTTCCATATATATCATGGGCCTAGGTCCAGTACAAGCATTCTCTTTGGTTGGTGTTTCAGTCCCTGTAAGTCCCCATAGGCCTAGGTTAGCTGACTGTTGGTCCTTTGTGGAGTTTTTATCCTCTCTGGGTCCTTCTGTCCTTACCCACAAGTCTTCCATAAGACTCCCCGAGCTCTGCCTAATGTTTGGCTGTGGGACTCAGCATCCATTTCAACCTACTGCTGGCTGGGGCCTCTCAGAGGACAGTTATGATATGCTGCAAGCACAGCAGAGCATCATTAATAGTGCCAGGGGCTGGCCCTCTCCTACGGGGTGGGTCTCAGGTTGGGCCAGTCATTGGTTGGCCATACCCTCGATCTCTGCTTCATCTTTATCCCTGAATTTCTTATAGGTAAAAAATAGGGTAAATTCTTGAAGGTTTTTTGAATGGGTTGGTGTTCCCCTCCCTCCACTGGAAGTGCTGCCTGGCTATGAGGTGGCCAATCTGGGTCTGGCCTCAAGAATGCTGCTGGCTCTACCTCCTGCTCTCTCCTACCCTGACTCTCGGGGATACCCATTGCTCACACATTGTGCCACCTCAGGTTGCTTGCCCTTGACCTTCTGTCTTCCTGTATGGCTCTTCTCCCTGGAGAAATCCTGCCTTTATAACTGGGCTAAGTCCCTCCGTTCTCTCCATGTCTGCTGCAGCCCTGGTCTTGAATACGGGACAGGGAAGAACTCTGAGCATGTGGCTTATAGCACTGGCCCCACGAACACCAACACAGGATGCATTGTGGACCAGGCTGGGGCACACTTACAAGTCACGCACAGCGTTGCCACCTCGCCTCATCTCATTACAGGAACAGAGTTTAGCTACCTGATCTGCATGGACAATTCTGCCCACATCCCTGACTTGTTGGCCATGGGCAATAAGAGGAAGAAGTCTCTACCATCTAACACAGCCAAAAAAGCACCAAAAATGCAAACCATCTTCTCCACACGCTCAAACTAACTTCAGAAAAAAACAAAAACAAAAACAAAAAAAAAAAAACAGCACAAAATTGAAAAACTGTGATCCGGTCTCTTCCAGATTTGAGCCAATTTGGACCCTTCGGCCTCCTCTACCTTACAACTGAGCATTTCTGAAAGCATAGACAAATCAAGGAAACACTTTACAGAATAGCATTTCCTGAGTGGCCATTGCCACACCGGTGTCATACGCAATAGCTCCACTGTCACAATAGCTCCCACAGCACATTCATCGCCGAGCTGCAATTTACTGTATTTTTTTTGTTGTTCATACTGACATTAAGATAACTTTTATTTTAGCTTAGTGTCATTCATTCAGGGTGCTTTGTGTTTCTTAATCTCTATTAGTCTAAGTCTGGAACTGTGGGCATTTCGAAAGACCTGGCTGCATTTACTCTACAAAGCCACTGCATGGCGGCCCCAGCTCGCTCTGGCAACCACTTGACCCTGGGGGTTGAAATGTGAACATTCTACTCCTCTGGATCAGGGACCACGCACAGTGGCCAGAGCTCTCAGATGACTCATGGGCCCTGCCCAGGGGCTCCCAAGGGCCCAGCCAAGGAAATTCCTGTGAGCAAAAATTTGCAAATGCTGGAAGGCAAGGCAGTAAATCAAAGCCAGGCTTTGTGCTCATTTCAGGGAATAACCACACCCACCCCAGGCTCACACCTACTGCCCTCCATCCTCAGAACATCCTGCAGTTGGGAGCATTGGCACAGGAGGCCCTGCCACACATGCCCAGGAGTGACAAGCTTTGGCAAAGGTGGGCTGGAAAACCTACCACCTCCTCACGGGATTCCTCAAACAGAAACCACAGCAACAGCTGAAGCACCCTAGCAGTCGTGATGATGGCAATGCCTTCCCAGAAGTCCTGCTGCACAAGTGCTGGGCACAGTTTGTACAACACCTGACACTGGGCATTGAGCAGGGCTAACCTTTGGCAAGGCTGAGGAGAACAGGTCATAGTAATTCTAACTATGGGCACTTCCTCTCAATCTTATGGGGGTGAGAACTCTCACTTAAGACTCTTAGAGTCCCTTGAGGTACTTATTACCAAAGGGAAGTGTTTTCTATAAAGGGGGCCCGGAAGCCTACTGAAGGGATGGGGCAAAGCCTACAGTGGCTTCTAGATCCTTGAGCTGCCCTGTGCTTTTCCAGCCCTGAGACTAGCCTTCCACAGCCACAGTGTCCGTTCCAGAGACACTATCATCCTTTCAGAGTGGCTGCAGCCCCACCCCCACCCCCCAGGCAATAAGTACCGTGCCAGCAGAGAATCACCAGCTTCTACCGGCTGCTGTAGGCCAATGAATCTCCGGGATCCAACATGAGGTTGAACGCTGGGAGGGGAATTAAAAGGAGAGGAATCTTAGCCAGGAGACCGAATTAAACAACTCCAGGACTTCCGAAGAGCAAACTCTTGATACTAAAAAGCTTTTGCCTTTCAAAGCAATGGAGCCGAGAAGGGCTGTCCGTGCACCACACATCGTTGCCATGGCAACATATGGACAGGCAGCTAATACAATACTGCAGGCACCTTGGAGATACATCTTCACACTAGGTCCAAGGAATCTTGAGTGAAAGGTGACTCAGAAGGGCTTCAGTGTCTATGAGAGGCTCTGGTGCCCTTTGTCCCCCTGTGCTCCCTCGTCCCTCTCCCCTCAGCCTCCCCATCTGCCCTCAAGGCTCCTGTACAGTTGCACAATCTGATTCTGTTTCTGCTTCACTGAGCTACTTACGAAATCCCAAGCTACTGTCTGCCGTATTGTCACCTTTTAGTAATACTCATGTCAAAAAGTCTCTTGCCTGGTCCCACCTTTTCATTACCTTCTAACATTTTTCTCATCGTGATTATAAGTATTCTGTGCAATCAGAAAACCTGAAAAGTAGGGTGTGAAAATTACCCAAATCAGATACCCAGACACAAAGCTCCATTCACATACTAGCTTCGTTTCTCTGCTTCTTTCCACAACATTTCTGTCTCTGATTATTTTTTTAATTTAAAAAAAAACAAAAAACAAAAAACAAGTCCTTCTATCTGTGGACTGTAGGGTAGTGCTTTCAGTTAGCATACAGTGAGCATCCTCTCATGTCATCTGGTGACAGGATTCTTGAGAAACATGACCTCTAACGACGAGACTATCCATCACGCGAATGGACTATGACATAGCTAACTCTTACCATACTGCTGGAAATTTCATCTGTTTCCAATTTTTTCCTATTAAAATGATGAAACCATGAATGCCTGAATATCTAAGCCTATATGTGCCTCCATGACTCTTTCTTATGGAACATTCATAGACTTTCAGTTTTTTTGGTCCTCACTATGGCTGTTTTTCAGATTCTTAACAAAAAGCAATTTTTAAGAACTGGTCCAGTATGCCCACTCAACACCTGAACACCAAAGTAGCCATTTCACGATATCCTCCACATACCTAGACCCTATCCTGCTTAAAGCTATTCCCTCATGAATTGTGAAAAATGATGCATGGTTTTATTGTAAATTTTTGTAATGTTAGTGAAGTATGGCATTTTCCTTTTTTACGTTTTCTTTTGTGGTTCGATTGCTCATGCCCTTTGTGACCTTTTTGTTATTTTTTTTTCTATAAAAGTAATAGGGAAGAGTGCGTAAGCATGCCCTCATATTGTCTTCAGGCTCCAGGACAGCAATTCCACACTCGCCCTCTCAGCCATCTGGAATACATCTGGATGAATCTTATTTAGCGAAGTTCCCACGCTTTAACGAACGGCACACCTTCCATCCCGCACTCCTAACTGGAGATCGGGGAATCTAACCCGTGTCCCCTAGAGGTTGTAAAGCCATTGGTGCAGCTTGGTAAGCACTGGTATAAAGAAACTATTCTTTTAGCAGTGAATGAAGCGTCTGATGTGTTGACCGACCGACTGACCGGCTATCACTAGTCGCTGGGACATGGAAACAATGCTAGTGAATGAAGCATCCGGTGTGTTCACAAGCGGCTGTCACCAGTCACTGTGACGAGGACACAACGTCCTGCTCTCCTATATCCAGTCAGGTCTGTCTTTCAGCATCGTCTCATCCATCAACTTCCCAGTTCTCATACGGAGACCACCATCCTGTGGTCAACAGGACCTCGGGTGATTCATGAGTGTCTTCCTGCCTCTCTCATGCTGGACTCTGTGTCTTTCAGTGTGTGTGCGCTGACATGAGTGGGTCTGGGTGTGAGCATGTACACATGAGTGGCAGTGCTAACAGAAGCCAGAGATGGCGCATCTCCACGGAGCTGGCGTTATCGACAGTTGTGAGCGGCCCACAACTGCTGGGTTCTGGGAGTCGAGCTCAGGTCCTCTCCAAGATCCACTGAGCGTCTCTCCAGCCCTGCCTCTCTCACTTTTCAAAACTTTGACTGTTCTTATCAGCTTGATAAAGAGTAGATAATCTCTGCAGAGTTTCTCCCAAATCCTGTGAGAATTTGTCTGCGTATTTCCATAAGTTGAGAGAAAACGGAACTTAGAGAAATTGATATGGAAAAAAAAAAAAAAGCTAACATCTACTGAGCCATTTCCCCACAGCAGGCGCTGTTCTCCGTGCTCCCCAAATACAGATGTGCGGCCACTGCATGAGGTAGGTGTCCCTACCATCTTCATTTTGAGGATGAGAAACTTGAGGCCATAGTTCAGTAACTTGACCAAGACTACACAACCAGTAGGTAGTCAGCTAGCACTCGGGCCCAGCAGTTTGACTACCATCCCTCTACAGGCTGCCTGAGGCACTGTCTCGGCTAGTAAAACCACATTCTTCAGGTTCATGAGCATGGCATGCATCTCCGTCCATTCAAATAATCTTTATCGGCTTTGGAACTGTTTGGCAGTTTTTCTCAGTGTCCATCCTAGGTCTTAATTCCACCCCTCCCTGGGTATATTACACATTAAGACAATTAAGATGACATCTTCTGTATTAAGTATTTTTCCAACTGGCTCATTATTGGTATGCAAGAAAATTATAGCATACAAAGCAGCTGTCGTTTGCCAACTTACTGACCTCTTTTGTCAATACCGATCCTTCTCTTGCTGCTTTCAAGCTTCTGGAAGGTAATTATACCACTTTAAAATGCTGAGGAGTCTCTTCCTTTCTGATTTTTGTTTTCTAGAGAATGCCTTTTGCTTCTGGTTCTATGCCTTTTTAAATGGAGGGACATGAAGCAGGAAATCTATGGGGGACATTCCTGCCACACTGATGGCGGGAATTTAATTTTTAAATTTTTATTTAAAAAATTAAATAAATAACATCTCTATTTTTCCCATTTTCTACATTTTCGGCTATTAGTTTTGACATTGCTCTTTATTATGTTAAGGAAACATTGTTGGCACCATGGAATGGAAAATTTTTAACTATTTCTGGACTGGGGAGATGGCCCAGTCATGTAAGTGCCTTCTGCACAAAACACGAGGATCTGAGTTCAGATCCTAACTCCTGGAATGGCAGCACGTGCCTGTACGCCCAGTCTTCATAAGACAAGCAGATCCTAATGCTCACTGGGCACACAGCCCAGCCATAATCACCCAGCCTCAGGCTCTGTGGGAGACCCTGTCTCAAAAAATAAAGTTGGGGGGCACTGTTGGAAAGATACCCAATGTCAATCACAGGCCTCCACACACACACATACATGCAAACACATAAAATAATTTCTAAACTATTTCTAGTATTAGAATCTTTCTAAAACTGCTGCTTGTCTTCCCTCTTCTTTTAAACAAAAAAATGCGGAGCATAGCTTACACTGAATATTCAGTATAATCTATCATGGATCCATTCCTGTGTGATTTCAAAACAGGCGGGAGGGACTCTTCTGCCCTCTAACCAACCCACTTCCCAACACTGAGCCTCTTAGAACCGTGTCTCTGTGCCGACTGTCGTGACACCGCAGTGCCGCTTCCTGCTGTCAGAGAATCCATCTACTTCCCTAGCTGTGCCTTCTGATTTTTGTCAACACATAAAGCAGAAAACCCCACTGAAGAAAATTATGCATGAAGTGTGAAAAAGCTCTCTGGAAGCAATTTTATACAACTAAGAGCCAAAGGTCTACTTCGTAAAGACCTTGAACTATTTGGAACATTCAGCAAACTCCCTTAGCTTCTATTGCCTCTGGTCTGGAGAGGGAAGTGCTCCAGGCAGCTAGTGCACTGTGCAGAAAAGTGAACACAGCATGCCTTAAGAGCTCCAACAGGAGTGAGTTGTACGATTAGTCAGACAATTAGATGGATCAACGCATTCTGCAACCATCAAGAGGCATTCCACAGCTTACTGGATAGTTTCATCATAAAAAAAAAAAAAAAAAAAAAAAAAAAAAAAAAAAAAAAAAAAAAAACAATGTGAGATATTTTCACCTAAATCTTTGCTGCCCTGGATGGGGTATGGAGGGTCAGGGACAAACAATCCAGAAGCAATGAGCCTGTTTTGTTGTGTGCGTTCTACCTACTCTTGCTGAAGAACTGACTTTGCAGAAGGTATGGGACTCTGCAGGGCTTTCTACGGGGTCTGTAGCTCCAAATGAAAATCAGGCCCAAAAAACACAGTTTAACCTGGAACATGAGCCATGGGAGATAGGCACCTCTTGCGTGTGCAGGGAGAAGAAAGGCCCTTAACCTGTGTCTCCGCACGTGTGGATGGATGCGGGGTCACCCACTCACGCTGCCTGGGTTCTCCCTGCCAGAGCTGGCCTCAGGCCCATCTTTTGATCCAGACTGGGCTTGCTCTACTGGCAGCTGGCAGATTCTCCATACCCCTCTCTGATTTTTGTTACCAAGTGGCCCACAGACATTTTTAAATAAGTGTGCGCTTATAACTGACTTTTAAAACTGAGCTTTTAACATTGTAAAATGATATAAGCACATGTTTTTTTTAAAAAAACCAAACAGTAAAAATAGATACACGCTTAAATGTAAATCTGTTTACCTCAGCCCTCCCCCCTCGACACACTTCACAATACACCCATCAGTTTCTACTATATCTTTCCAGAGAGACCCGCGTGTATGAACAAACAGTTCTCTTTTTACACAGATTACCGCACATGCTTTGTTCTTCACCTGCCTTTAGTTGCTGTTGTGTGGCACTGTTCTCCAGGAAATATGAACAAACATCTAATCATCCTGGAATGGAAGCCAATAACAGACTAAAGTAGGGACACCACCAAAGTCAAAATTGCCGAACCAATGAGTGCCACGGGAGTTACTTAAAGGAGTGTGGGTGAGGGGGAGTGACTCAAAGACGGTTGCATCACCAAAGCCTACCATAGGTGACAGACCCTGGGGACCTGGAGCTCACTGTGCACCTTGCAGGCAGCTGATAGGTTGGAAAGTGTTCTTTCCAGGATATCCAGTTGGGCTGAGGCTCCTTCAGGCAGCTCAGCTCTTTTCTGCTTCTTCCAGGTACTTTGGCTGATCTGAGCATCCGATAGGCCAACATAGCTTATCTGACCATATCTTTCAGCTTATATATGCTTAGGGAGGGAGAGGTCTTGCGAATCTAGTCAGCGTCAGGGACTTCCTGAATTCAATGAGTTGTTTACTTCTTCAGTTTAATGGTCTTCCCGGCATGATAAAACATTCCACCTCCCCTCAGAACATCCCTCTGTCCTCTAAGATAGAAGGTTCATCTCAGAGAAAACTGTCCCACAACAACTGGCCTTCTCAAAGATGAAGCTAATTCTACACAGGATGGACACAAATTCTCTCCCTGGGTCCTGGTGGGAAAGATTTCTAAGCCATATGCCAGGGATGGTAACAGGCCTGTGTGTCCCTCCACCCTGAACAGGCTCTGTGTCCTGCCTTCTTGAACCAAAGGTGCAACTCCACATGACCCCATGACCCCTTCCACCTGCAGAAAACGCCAAATCATGATGACTGAATCTCAGCATCCAAAATGCCTGCCCCTGCTTTCAAATAGAATTTCCACTTGACACATTTCCCAAAGGTCCATGACCGCTTCATACTGCTTCCAGTTAAGACTGAAAATGTGTCTCAGGTCACTTCAGGAAGCAGCGGGTCTCTTAGAAGTTACAAGACACGCTCTATGCCTTCATTACCACCCAGCCTGCCTACTTCCATCTTGATGAGGGCTGCGAAGCAAGCCAACCTGTGACAGAGTCCTCGGGTGTTGTCGCCCTGCAGGCTGCAACACGAACACTGCAACTGCGCAGCCAAGGGTGGAGAGGAGTAGCCCAGGGTGAATCCTGCCCCACCACAGATGCTCCCAGCCTTCTGGGAACTGCCTATTCACTGGCCCACTGGGAGACATGCCAGGCCAGCTCCATGTGAGTGAAAATGCACTCCCTAGACGGTGGTGGCTCACCTCTGAGATGCACTACACAAGCTGCATTCATCCTCGGGGCTGAGTCCAATCCCACTGTGGCCATTAGCTGACGAGCTGAAACTGTAATAGCCATTTGATGTACCTTCCAAGTGAAACCCGCTCTGAGCCTAGAAAAGGGGGTATCTTAATATTTACACGGGGCTTTCAGCGCTATTCCAGGGATAGGTCCAAGCAACAAATCTGCTGTCCGGACACGTTTCCAAGCTTGGATCTTTTTGCCAAAAGCTAAACTGCACGTCTCCCACTGCCTTCATTTATTAAAAAAAACCTTCCTAAGCTCTTTCTAAGCCATAAAATATTCTTAAGAGCTGTGAAACAAGTGTAACCCCCACATTAGAAATGAAGGCACAGAGAGCTAAGGTAAGACAAGGGCAGTTACCCAGCCCTCACAGAAGTCAGTGGCAGGGATGGAAAAGTAACTCAAATCCAGCAAATAAATTAATTCTGGCTGGGCAGTGGTGGCACACACCTTTAATCCCAGCACTTGGGAGGCAGAGGCAGGTGGATCGCTGTGAGTTTGAAGGCCAGCCTGGTCTACAAAGTGAGTTCCAGGACAGTCAGAGCTACACAGAAAAACAAAAATAAACAAAACAACTACTTCTGCCTCCATTTCCACTGCCACACTGATTTGTAGAAGTGCTAAGATACAAACCGGCCTGTTTTGACGTCTCTAAGATAAATTTCCTAGGAAATAATTGACCGTTATTTAGGAAGAAATCCCCAGCCAATGACATTGCTTTCTCCACCTGTTACAGTTTGAATATGAGACCTCTTCCATAGACTCACAGTTTTTGAGGGCTTGCTTCCCAGCTAGTGGTAATATTTTGGGAGGCTGGGGCCCTTCAGGAGGTGAGACCTAATAGAGAGAAGTAGATCACGAGAGGCCGACCTTTGGTGCCAGCCTGGCCCTGCCAGTCTCTCTGCAAGTCTGCTGGAATGTAGGCACCCTCTGCCATGTACTCCCAACACCATGAACATCCCTCCACCTTTCTCCATGATGGACCCAAACCCTCTAAACTGAGAGCCAAAATTAACCTACCCTTCCCTAGGGTGTCTTTGGCCACAGTGCTGTAACGGCAGCAAACAGACTACTTCCCACAACTCTTAGGGTTTTAACTTATTTCATTTGGGAGAGGAAAAAATCCATGCCCTGTATGAGGACGCATGTACAATCCTCATCTGAAGATGATCAGCAGCTGCACGTGGAACCAACATGTCTCTGATTGCATGTCTCATTCCAGAGTGTGGTTTGGGCTTCACCTTCCCGGAGGTGAGACACTGCCACACAGGAAGCCCAGGCTCAACACAGTTCCTGGAGCAAACAGGTCCTCAACTTTCCCAAGTGGATGAGAATGGAAGAAGAAACTCACACATGTCTAAGTATATGCATACATGGAATTTGTCTCTTCTGGCTGCTTTGATCTGAAGATTTCCATCAATGATGAAATACTTGAGAAAAATCAACCTAACAGGAACAAGGGCTCATTTTGGTTCAGGGTCCTAGAAATATTAGCCCATGGTGGCTGGGCTGTATAGTCTTGAGCCTGTGGCAAGATGGCAGGTATGGGAAAGGATGTGGTAGAGGAAAGCTGCTTACCTCATGGCAGCTAGGAAGCCAAGAGAGGGATGGGGTGGGCTCCAAACACTCTTCAAGGCCACACCCCCAATGACCAAACTTCTTCCACCATCTCCCACAGTTCCTTGACCTGACGACCAAGCCTTTATTATATAGCTCTTTGGGGACATTTAAGATCAAACCACGATGTCTAAGGATCAACTATAATAATCTATCCATGTAAAACATAAAAGAAGATCACAGTCCGGTTTAGCCTTTGATGTCAATAGCTTTCCCCACTGATAATTCCAGGGCAGGAATGAAGGCGCTGGGGGACATTCTAGCTCACTCAGTAAGTACAATGAACACAACCCAAGCTCCTGAGAAGCAGCTCTTGGAAGGCAGCCTAGGAGGTGACAGGCTAACTTGGTGACACTTTGAGGTTGTAGGGTCCAGACCATGTGCCTGGCGGAAGAGTTCTTGTGGCTGAGATGAGCCCAGAACGGGTCACAGCAGGACACTGTGAAGAGGGAGGGCATACAGAGAATAGAGAAAGAATTATGGGCTTCCCAGGCAAGGAATTCTAATTCACTCTTTCACAAGCCATCAGGGTGAAATTCATCTGTTTTACTGTTCCTCTAAACTATAAAAGCAAACCAAACACACTCAGGACTGCTTCTCCAGGCCTGGAAATCCTCCCCTGTATGCTTAATGAGGTCTGCTCAGAGGCCACAAAAACAAAGGCACCTAAGGTAAAGATGTTCTTTTTCCAAGAACCTCTTTCCTGGCCTTTTGTAGAACACAGGACCCAGAAAATTTCCCTGGAAGGGAACACGTCCTGTGCACCAGGGAGAACCATGGATCTTAAACATTTGGCGACAAAAGAGCTGGGCTCCAGTTCCAGACCTGCCATTTGTTACATAGGGACCCCGGAAAGGCACTTAACTTCTTTGAGCCTGGGTTTCTTACATGTTAAACAAACTCAACAAAAGCTGGCTGTTTGGGGCAGCGATGAAACCATTGTTGAGACACAGAGAGCTGTGTCTTGACCTCAAGGCATTCTACTCACATACCTGGAGTCCTCCACCTAGAGAATTAAAAATCTGATGTTCTGCAGATAAATGCTTCTCATGTATTTAAAATGAAAATGTAAAAGCAAACAGAGTCAGACTCAAGCAAACAATGGGCACTTCTAGGGTCTCAAATTAATGCTGAGTGGAATCCCAATTAACACATCACCCTGCCTTGCCCAGGCAGACCTGCAGCTCTTACTGCCGCTCCACAAAGATGGGCATTTTATGGTGAGGAAAGCCAGACTGTCGGAGCACAAGTCCACACAAATCTCTGGGTCTCTGTCCAGGGGCAGGCCCAGACGGCGTGGTTGCATGCCGATGCAAATCCAGTCCACAGAGCCTGGAGCCTGGCTGCCCTGACTAAGTGGTCAGGTGTCATTCTTTCCTCCAGGGCTGACACTGTCCTCGGAGTCCTCTGCAGAGAAAACACGGGGCCCCTCTCTGCTGCCAGCCTACACGTGTGTTCTTTTGAAGGGAAAAAGAAATTGCCATGCTCAATGGCCCCGGCGTCTGACTGCCATGCTCACTGCTGGGAGTGTCTCTGGCTCACTGCTGGGAGTGTTGCTGGCAAATCCCTGTGAATGTTCTTCTCCACTGCTGGGTGCTCCTGACACCAGGGCGTCATGGCGAGCATGGGCCGGGAAGACTGTTTCCATTGCGGTGTTTTCCCTCCTGACCACCGTGAGTAATATTTGCCTTGAGTTGGGAATGTTTGCATTTACACCTGTAAATGTATCCATTCTTTGAATTTAGGTAAAGTTTTTGTACCCAATTCTTTAAGAAATGACAAACTTTGGTTTTTCCATTCTTAGGAGAGAGCATTAGGACCCAGAAACACATTGTCGTGAAATGAAAAATAAAAGGTCTGCAGTTAAAAAGAGAATACTCATGGTTCCACTTGGACCTTAAATCTGAAAATAAGTTATATATAAAATGCTGGCTGTGACCAGCAGACATGCTCATCTCTCTGACTTTGCATTTATCTGTGTCCACGAGGATCCCTCTCTGATCAGAATGGAGACTGGTAATAATGATAACGATGATAATAATAATAATAATAATAATAATAATAATAATAATAATAAGCATTTTCCCACATACTCATGTCACCTAACTAGAGATGTCATGTTTCTCAACATGGGCAAATCTTCAGGTTCACTCACATGTTCAAAGACATCAAGCTCCCAGCAAGAAGGGTCAGGCAGCAGAGACATTTAATGCTCAGATTTCTTGAAATCTGTACTCAAAGAAAACTCCGTGTACAGCGGCCATTGTGGATAAGGGTCCCCATGGCATTTCTACAGGCAATGGGGTCCACCCAGGACAGAGAAGAGCCTGGAAGAAGAAGCCTGTGGCTGCCATCATCTCTCGACATTCAAACAAAAACTCCAGCCTCTCAGAGGAGCACAGAATTCGCCATTGAGAACTGATCTTAAAACAGGGATGGGACTGGAGTTTGGATGGGACTGCTTTTAAATGTATTTTTTTTTTAATTAAAGTAACCCATGCTTACTGTAGATAAGAGAGAAAATATATAATGTTATAAAGAAATCAAAACCATCCAATTTTTACAACGGAGACAATCATTTGCACACTTATAAATGCTTGTGTACATATAAAATTAGAAGCGTAATGTATATAATTTTGCAGCCCACAGTTCTCACCTAAAATTACTTAAAAGCATCTTTCAATGATGCTCGATGTTTGCATTTCATGAACACACCCACACAGCACTTACTCTGTGCCAGAGATCGTTCTAAGTGGCACACGAGCATCCGTTGCTCGTGTGCAAGCCCATGGTATGTTCTTATGAGCCCATCTGCATCTGGGGACGGTAGGAGACCATGGAGGTAATGAGGAAATGAACGCAGACTCTCGCCTTGGGATCTGGGAATGCCCTTGACTGGCACACTGGACAGCTCTGTGGACTAGGGAACCTTCCTGCTTATGATTCTAAAGCACTCCAGTGTGGTCCTTCACAACTGGGACAGCACCACAGTATGAGCCTTGAAGTCCCTTCTAACTGAGGTCCCTCAGATCTGTGTCTACAAGATATTGACTGTGACACACCCAGACATGCAAGTCAGCATGAAGTGTAGGAGACTGCCCAGGCACTGTGGCCGCAGGCTGGCTTCCATGTTCCTTGGGTCTGGGACGTGCTGACCCCACTTGCTGGTTAAGCTGTTAAGGCCAAGTAACTCAGTACTAACCCAAGGGCCTGCACCTGCCTATCTGGGCACAGAAACACGCATCAGGCACCCGGCCCAAGCTTGTTTGCTTGGTTTTATGGTTTACTCATTCACCCAGTTGGATGCATACTTGTACAGCATCTTCTGGGTTTATAAGGACAGATTCCCAAGACTGACAACCTGGGACGGACTACTGAGCATGTCTGTGGGACTCAGGTGAGCTCTTTCCCACCTCTACCTGTTTCCTCTCTTGGGTCAGGTGAACCCACACACAAGGGTCCTCGAAGGACTCTTGAGAGACAGTTCAAGTCAAAGAGCTAGTCAACCTCTAGCAAGGACTCAGAGGGCCATGGCTGCTGGCTTCACTTCCTGCCCCATACCCACATTTTCTTCTCTTCCTGTGCACAGCTGCTTGCCTCACCATGGGTAGGAATCAGGCAGGGAGCAGGGCACCGATTCTGGCCCTGTGATTTGTGAGCCCTTGGCTTCCCCTCGAGTTCACAGCTGAGGTAGTCAACAAGCCATGCGAAACTGTCAAGAAGTCCCCAGAACCATGAGCCTCATACTCCCAAGTGTCCTCTATGTTGTTGTAATAAAATGTGATGGCCAAAAATAACTCGGAAGGGCTGTATTTGGCTTACTCTTCCTGATCATGGTCCATTATTGAGGGAAGCCAAGGCAGGGACCTGAAGTCAGGAACTGGGACAGACCGTGGAGGGATGCTGCTTAATGGTTTGCTCTAGGCTCGTGTTCAGTTACCTTTCTTACAGAACACAAGCCCTCCTGTTTTAGGAGAGTACTATTGACCATTAGCAATCAAGAAAATGCCTCACAGACATGACCGCAAGCTAATCTGCTGGAGGCCATCCCTCAATGGCGGGTCCCTTTTCCCAGGTGTGTCAAGTTGACAAGCAAGACTAGCTGCCACATGAAGGAAACTGCCCTCTTCTTCCAGCCAGGAAGCTGGGGGAGCTCTGTGCAGTCCCTAAGCTAATGGACCCTGCTTTCCACACTCTTTTAGCTCCATGGGTCCCGAGGCATGCAGGAAGCAGGCTGTCATCACTACTCAAATCGGCCAGCCTCAGGAGGCTGACTCCCCAAGCTCTGAGCAGCACCCCCACCCATCCCGAGGCTCAGGGAGGGGCGGTCTGAGCACATGACCAAAGGCAGTGCCAGGCTTGCAGACAGGCTGCCCTTCTTCATCAGGATTTCCACTCTGCCCTGGAGCTGAAAGGGAAGAATGGGCTCCTCAAAGCCTGCGTGGTAATTGCAGGAGGCACTAAGCCTAATGAGCTAGCCTCTGCCTGGAGTCATACGCCTTCCGCCTCCTAACAGCAGCTTCACAGAGCATCCCAGAGAGGCCAGAGGCTAGCTGTACTGTGGAGGGTGGGTGCTGGCGTCTAGAACTCCTAAAAGGGACATGGCCCTGAGCGACTTGAGGGGCAGGGGCCAAGTCAGTAAAACAGCCCCCACACCACAGGGTAGGCCACTATGGGCAATGGGTTTTTCTTTTTCTTGAAGCCCATTCAACCTAATCAACAGAGACTCAAGGAGACTGACTGGATGCAGGATCCCACCGGTCCCCTCCTCAGCTGTTTCACCCAGTTGCCCATAGCCTCCTGCCACCAGACCTGAAGAGACAAGGAGTGTGTAAGGTCGTGTGACCTACCTACAAAACGACCAGTATTCATCTGGGGGCTCTGTACCCAGAAACCTACATTTAAGGGTGTGATGGCTGCAGAGCTCGGCTGAGAGCTTTTCTTTTTTTATCTTATTTTATTTTTTAAATATTAGTTACAGTTTATTAACTTTGTATCCCCCCTGTAGCTCCCTCATTCCCTCCCAACCCCACTCTCCCTCCCTCATCTCCTCCCTGCCCCTTTCCAAATCCACAGATAGGGGAGGTCTCCTCCCCTTCCATCTGATTCTAGTTTATCAGGTCTCTTCAGGATTGGCTGCAATGTCCACCTCTGTGGCCTAGAAAGGCGGCTCCTCCCTGGGGAGTTGGGGGGAGGTCAAAGAGCCCGCCATTGAGTTCATGTCAGAAATAGTCCCTGTTCCCCTTATTAGGGAACCCACTTGGATACTAAGCTACTATTGGCTACATCCGAGTACAGGTTCTAGATTATATCCATACATGGTCCTTGGTTGGAAATACAGTCTCATAAAAGACCCCTGTGCCCAGATATATGAAGTCTTTGTGGAGCTCCTATCCTCTCCAGATTATACTAACTCCCCCTTTTTTCATATGCTTCCCTGCACTCTGCCCAAGGTTTGGTTATGAGTCTCAGCATCTGCTTTGATACGCTGCTAGGTAGAGTCTTTCAAAGGCCCTCTGTGGTAGGCTCTTGTCCTGTTACTTGTTTTCTCCTACTTCCAATGTCCATCCCATTTGTCTTTCTGAGTGAAGATTGATCATCTTACCCTGGGTCCTCTTTCTTGTTTATCTTCTTTAGGTGGACAGATTTTAGTATGTTTATCCTATCTTATAGGTCTAGTACCCACTTATAAGTGAGTATATAGCATGTGTGTCTTTCTGCTTCTGGGATACCTCACTCAGGATGATCTTTTCTAGATCCCACCATTGGCTGAGAGCTTTTCAACAATGGTTCCTTCAACAATGACAAAGCAAGCATTCTATGTAGTAACCAAATACACCCCCAGGACCCAGCCGCTCCAGGGTAAAGAGAGGACCAAGCCATCCATACAAACTATGGGGACAAGGGTGGAGACAAAGCTCATTGGTAACTAGCCTCTTCCCCAGGACTTCAGAAGTGCATAGCCTCGTGGTCACATCCGCTGAAGGATGAAGGATGTGGATCACCTGGTTTCCCCTTTGCCCGCTGCTCAGCACATGGGTGGGAAGTAGCCAACGGCACTGAGTCTGCTTCTGCATGTAGCAGCACGTGAGGATAAGGACATAACTCACCCTATCATGTGTGGCATCATGACACTCTCCACAGTAGGGGTTCATGTGACTGACTGTGGGCTCTGGCTTGGCACCAGCTCCTATGAGCTAGGAGGTTTAAATACCAGTGCCTGCCCTGAGCTGGAAGGAGGATCCTTGCCTACCGTGCACTAAGAGGCAGGTAGGTACTACACAAGGGGCTGACATGGACGCCATCCCTCACAAAAAACCTATGGGGTGGGCATTGTTAACTGTGCTTTGTAAAAATGGAGAAACCAAAGCCAAGAGACATTAAAACCCAGGGCCATGGGCAAGTCAGTACATTAGATTCAAACTCAGGTCTTGAAGCCTTACTTGGAGGTCCCAGGAATTTGAAACCTCAATGCCTTTTTGCCTGGCCAGGCCCCGACTCAGGTGGGCTGGCCAACAGAGGTGACGAGATTGTAGCAGGCAGAAGCTAGGGTAGTAAGTCTGGCTGAACAGTTCACTGGCTCTAAAGCCCAAAAGAAGGGGGTAAGGGTAACAGAGGAAGGGGACCAACTGAGCAGAGCTGGAAACCTGGGGATGGGAGAAAAACCCAGAGTTCCAGGCAACGTTCCCTCCAGAAGAGCCTAATTCTGTTCCAAGATATACCCCATAGGTATTACCAGAGTTGTGAGGGTCAGAGACTGGGCTGCGGCTGCACTAACGAGCTGGTTCAGCCACTCATCTTCCACATACCAGCGAAAGAGACAAAGTAATAATAAAAAGGAACAAGAGGAAACCTAGCCTGTATCGCCACACTGAGGTCTGAAGGAAGAGCTCAGTGCCCATATCCCCATCCCCAAGCCCATCACCTGGGCTCCGACATGAGATTAGACTTAAACAGAGAGCAGGAAACATGGCTGGTGAAATGGCTCAGCAGGAAAAGGGACCTGCTACCAAACCTGCTGGTGAGTTCGATCTCCAGGACCCACATGGTGCGAGGAAATTATTATTAAATAAGTAAATGTGAAGGGAGAGCCAAAACAAGTGCGTGTAACTAGGCAATTCTGATCAAAGTGTGAGGCACCCCAACCTCATCCCTATCCCTGCTCTGGTCTCTCTGGCTCAATGGGCTGACAAGTTGTCAAATTCTGAAATCTCTCCCCCTCTGGCTAGTACCAGGCTCCCAGCATGAGATTCCTGGGGACATCCCAAAAGGGGAAATCTCATGTTTGGACAGTGTAATAGCCAAACAGAAGAGCATGAGTGTCTCTTTGGGATTCCTACCTGAGGACTCTACCTGAGGACCAGCACTGCTGCTCCCAACCTCTGGGTCCTCAGACCCAGCAGTCCCCAGCTTTCCCAGCTTTGGGATCTGTGAGCAGCCCACAGAGAATGTAGCAACAGGCCTTTCCCAGCCTGGAGTGAGCAGAGCGCATTACTCATCTGCCTCCCAACAGGTTCCAGCTGGAATGTGCCAGCAACTGCTAACATGGCCCCGGAGCTGTGAAGGCCTGGAAGCATCTTTCCTACCTTATTAGTTTAACCTACGTTCAATCAACCAAGTGCCAAGACAAGTTTCCAGAATAAGAAGCTGTGATGAGGCCACATCACAGGGGTATCCTTGACAACTCAAAAACAGCCCAATGATAACACTGAGCCTCAAGGAATATGTAGAAAGACAAATAGGTTGGTTTTTTCCCCCTTTCAGATATGTCATAGCAGGGACAAACAGGAACAGGCTCTTTCCAAGGTCATTGCCATGTTCTGACTTCCCATCATTTCTGAAGTTTCACAAGCTTCCCAGAGAGGCCACCCCAATCCTAGGCAAGCCAAAGAGTACTACAGCCAGGCCTGGGGTTGTATCTTCTCCATTATGGCTCCTTACACAGGGACAAGCCAAGGGGACACCAAGAAATGTCTGATGGATGAAATGATCAGGGAGAGAGAAGGTGCAGTTCCACTCTTCCTCCACCTCCTCCTTAAACACATCCAGGCCTTGCTCTCTCATCCACAAACAGCATCAAACTTCCTACCTAGTTCAACTCCCCTACCTCCCAACTATCAGGCATCTTCACCTCTCCTGTGCCCGGGGCCACCTGGATTGTTTTGGGTCAGGCTGTTTGAGGAGTAAAGGAGTTAAAACATCAAGTCACTTGGTTTTGACAGGATGATGTGCTAGCAGTGCTTTCTCTGTGGTCTCCTCCTCCAGAGACCTACTCTTTTCAAACAAAGTGAGTCACAGAAATACTAAGTAATCCAACAAAGCTCCACGGCCAAGTGCATCAGCCCAGCAAGCACTTTGTCAAAGCATCCTCCAATGCTCCCATGTGGGCATCTGGAGGCTGAAATTCCCCAGTGTATCTACTGGACAGAGGAGGGAAGGCCAATTCTGGGACCGTCGCTGCCTGATGACAGTGTGCTATACGTGACCTCCGAGGGTCACCAAGGAAGAGTTGATGTAGTACCACGTGGGATGTGAGGATCTTCTGGCATGGCAGCTTATACAGGATAACAAACACCCACACACACACACATACACAAACACACCTGTTCAAAAGAACAGTGTAGAAAGGTGGCAAATGGAGATCATGGCCAAGACCCTCTCATTGAGTTATGAGTACCTGAGCGTATGTGCTCATTTCAGGGCCTACATCCATGACCTCCAGCCCTGTGAATCAGAAAAGAGACCGTTCAGGTCGTGGATATGAGGAGAAGGGGTCAGGATGCACTTGAGTGACAGCTGCAGAGGCTGAGCCCTTGGACCAGACTTCAGGCCCCTCAGAGACCCTCCCTCTAGAAAGGGACAGGGGTCACAGTTTTGCTGATAAGCCTCAATAACTCTTTTTCTTCCCCCAGAGATTTTCCCTTGGCTACTTAGCCCATGAGTGAGGTCATGTGTCTTTGCGTAAGTTCAACCACTGTAATTTGCAGGGCGTTAATTACCTTTAGACTTTGATCTGGTGGAATTTCATCTCCATGGTTACCAGTCCGGTATAAACAGCTATCATAAAATATCTTTCTCATAAAATATTCTTGGAAAAAATACCCCCAGTGTTCCAATCAAATATACAGAATGTTCTGGACTCTTTCAAATGTTTTACATAAAAAGTCTCTACATACAAATATAGAGAAAATTGGGCAACTATTGGCTATAAAAAAATAAATCAAGGGTTGTGAAAGTTTGCTTTTCAGCCCAATCTTCCAATGCATAGGCTCCTGTGTGAAGCAAGTGTGGAGGGGGTAAGGGATTGGATGAGTGATAGACAGGGTACCCTGAAAACATGTCCAGCCATGACTATGACCAGAGTGCAGAAGATTGGTACTCAAAAGGACCCTTCGGTAGTAGACCACTAAATCATTATGCTTGTTGATTGTACCTGAAAGGTGCCTCATAAGACAACTAGAATCAACTCATGTTGCACAAATAAATAAATGTTGCTGATGACAGTTAACACATCTACACATGTATACTGTGTGCCAATTGCTATACTGTGCACTTTACACGTTATTCTCCATGTAAGCCTCACAGTATTCCTATGTGCTAAATGAGCTTAACGCAGAATTTTCAAACAAGGGGATGGAGATTCAGAAAGGTCACACAGCTAAGGGACAGAGCCAGGACTCACACACAACCCATCTCCATTCAGAGCTCCTGCTGTCTCTGCCCTTCCTCTGCTGTCATCCAGCAACAGCCTCACAAGTGTTAGTGTCAGGTCTGTTTAGCCAAGCTGAGGTTTCCAATATCAGAGACACACTGTTTAGCTAACCTGCTGAGGGGCTCCTTGGATGGATAACCAGTATCTCTGGTCAGTGATATCCATCTGTTGGTGGTACTAGCCCCCTGGCAAATACCATCTATTCACTGGTCACTCTGCATCCCTGGCCAGCAATACCTGTGCCCATTGGTAGACTCCTAATGTAGTACCCATGTCATATAACTGTTCTAGTTTGCTTTCTGTTGCTATGGTAAATACTATGACCCAAAGCAACTTTGTGGAGAGTTTATTTTCACTTGCAGGGTATTATAGTCCATCACTGAGAAAAGCCAAGGAAAAGGCTTAAAGCAGAAACCAACTGAAGAATGCTGCTCACTACCTTGCTCCCAGGCTCCTATATGACCCACCTGCCTAGGGATGGTGTTACTCACAGTGGGCTGGACCTTCTGCATTGATTAGTAATCAAGAAAGTGCCCCGCCGACAGGACCACAGGCAAATCTCATGGAAGCAGTTTCCGAGCTGAGGGTCTATCGTTCCAAGTGTTTCAAATTGGCAACCAAGATCAGCCACCACTAGTGAGAAGTGACAGTATTTCGTGTGTTTGAGCAACACCACAGCACTGCCCATACTGTGCCCAGCAGGAGATGTGTGAAGGCTGAGTGAGGGAGTAAGAATTTCAACCACGGGGTCTACCTCAAGATATCAGATGCCACCTGCCTTGATCAGGGATTATTTGAAAAGACACCTGTAAAATGGAGTCTAAGACTAGGCCCATGAAGCCAAGGCCTAGTGTCAAAGACTTGAGGTTAGGAGAGCGGCGTTGTGTACCTGGTACTTTTCCTGGCCCTCCACCTTAGATTCCTTATCTTTGAAATGGGTGTAAGGATGAGAGAGTCTCTGGCCTAACAGGAAGACAAAGGCCATGCACGAATGGACACTTCCCCTCTAAAGATCATCAGATGAGGTTCCTGGGCGCCCTCCAAGCTGTGGTGCCAGAGAAAAGGAAGCCTAGGCTTGGCCAGGCTTTATAGCCAGAGACTTTCACATGTGGGTTACAACTCAGGTTGACTCTCCAGGTCACAGCACAAAGATCCAGATGTGGCTGAGTCTCTTAAGGAACAAAGTAAACAGGTCACTGTGGTTGACCAGTGTCCCCTGGGGGTATGCTGTGTGCTGGACCCTGTAGACATCAAGGTCAAGAAACCCTGGCTCTGCCCTCTGGAATATGGAGACCGAGAACTCAACATAGTCCAGACAAAGAGGAGGAAGAGGAGAAGGAGGCTCAGCAGCAAGGAGTGGTCAGAAGAAGGGGCCACCAAAGGGCAGTTGTGGGGGTACAAGCAATGGGGGTCCATTTTTGTCAGCGTCTTCCAGATTTGCCTCATCAGAAGCAGGCAAGGGGCTGCCTTTAGAAAGAGAGGCTAATTCTCTCCCCGGAAGCCATGTCTGGGAGGTGCGTGTCTCTTGCAGCCCTCCCCGTCTCCATGCTGAGCCTCAGAAAGAGCAGTGAGGGCCACTATGGTTGGAAAATGCCTACTGCGAGTTGCCCTGCTGACAGCCAGACTTGAAGTCCAGACCTGACCTGAAGTACTGCACAGGCGAGCTATTGTCTTTCCTCCTAAGCCTCCACCCAGGCAGGGAGCAGCGCAGGCTGGGCCAGGTGGTGGGGTGGGACAGCCAGCAGCAGCCCTGGAAATGCTCAGGCTTTACAATCCCTCTGTTCTCCTCCACGAGCTCAGCCCTCAGCCCTCAGACGTTTCATAGGCTCAAATTCAAGCAAACCAGGTGCCTTCATTTAAAAAATAAAAATCTACAAATACAAATGCTTTTTTTTTTTTCCAAAGGGAGTGTTGTGTGTGTGTTCTTGGTGTCTCCAAACAGTTTTATAAGCCCAGACACCAAGTAAAGGCACCCAGGGGCTGTGAAACACTCCCCAGCACCCACAGGCTGCCTGCCAGATTCAGGTCACCCACCCTACCCACCCACCGGCAGCCCTGCACCTTGCCAGAGGGCTGCCATGCTTTGACCAGCGATGGGGAGGAGGACAGAGACTGAACATGGGAAGCTCCAGCTAGGACCCTGACTCTCCCGTGAGCATGCATTACCCTGCAAGATCTAAGATGTCTAAGGTCTAAGAGCCCCTGGTGGAACATTCCAGATGCCAACGCTCCTGGCACTTATGGAAAAGCAGCCCAGCTCTACTTCTGATAAAGGCAAATCTGGGAATGCTCAGCATCAAGACAATAGACTGGTTGAAAAGACACCCATAAAATCGTCCACATTTACAGCCCCCTGCGCTATCCAAAATTCAAAGTACACACGACAAGACTGTAACTACCATCTAACACACTTAAAAAGGGGGCAGCTGTGTCAGGATCCAGACGCTGGAAAGCCATCTTAGTTCTAGAAAACAAGCTGTGGTAAGCCAGTGCTTCTAAACCCCAGACCTTCTGAATAATAATGTTGGGAAGCTCACGGGAACCCCCGTGGACTGAGCCCAGGGCTTCAGTGGCTACAGTCTGCCCGGCCACCTGCTAGGGGCCCTGACAAAGCTCAACTGTTGTGACACCAGAGGTGGCATGTAGCTGAGGGAGGGGGAAATGGGCTCTGAGGGCTTCCTAAACTCACACTGCAGATGTGCACTAGAGAAAATGATTTCAACCCCCAAACTTAAAACAACCACTGCTCTCACACGTTTTTCACAAAGCCTGCACCTTCTCCCAGGGTCCTTGTTAAGCCTCTCCCTCTCCGGGCACTTAAAGTAGGGATTCAACAGAGGTAGGAGATCTTGTGAAAGGACACATACCAAACAAGGATTGGGGGTAGGGAGGCAAAGACTGTAATTAACAAAAGGCCCTTGGGGTAGGGGCAGCCTGGGCTGGATCCTGGAAGGACTGCCCTTTTTTCCATGTTGCCATAATGTTGTTCAGAGTGGTGGGACGGGCTTGGTTTGGGGTTTTGTTTCATTGTTTTGTTTTTGCTTATTTTGGCTTGTTTGTTTCCTGTTTGTCGTCTTAAGTAATAAGAGTTGCAACGGCTTCAAGCACCAGATCCAATTCTCTGGCACAGTTAGGTACATGCTCCTGGTACCAGCACCCAAGACTCTTACCAGGACAGCCTTTTGGTCCAGCTACCCTTGCTCACGCCCTGTCTTCACATCAGGCAGTTGTCTCCCTGATCATAATCCATGTCTAACTTCTAGCTCCTGGCTCCACTGCTGTGCCCTGTAGGTTACTCTCACTCATTCTTCTCTCCTGGTGGAGGACCTGTCTTAAACGTCAGTCTCAACTACCTGTTCAGGAATACTCTCCTGAACCCAAAACCTAGAACCCACAATGTCTTTCCAGCCTGCCTGCCTGGCATCCCTCTCCCCAGCAGACCTCCAGTGAGCTGCTGGCTTGCAGCCTTGCAACCCAACACAATCCATCCCCTATCCCAGGAACAGAACGGCAGCCTAGTCTCACATGTTTCTTGCCCACTTCCAGTGAGTTCTACATGCCTTTGCTGCTTTTTTTTTTCCTCTTTGGAATAAACATATTCAGTCTCTAAACACGTTTTATTAAAGAGTTATGCCAAGTGTTGAGCCTTCAGAGGCAAATTCGCAGAACCTTGAGAAATGTTTGTTAGTCCAGCCCACGTAACCTCAGCTTCTGCCTTTGCCCTCCGACCCCGGGCTTCCATCTGAGGCATGCAGAACACATCCTGAGCCAGCTTGGAGTGGGGCTCCCACCTTCGCAGAGAGGCCCTCCTGTCCCTGCTCCCAGCGTGCACATCTGGATTCCCTTCAGCACACATGTCACAAAGGACAGATCTTGCACTTCGAGGATTTATGGTTCCTGCCGCCCCTCTCGCTTTTGATATGATTCCATTATGTGCTTAAAATCCGGGCTGCATTCTTGGCTTCCGAGAGCTGTTTATGACAATTCTTTTATGGCCTTAAATCACTCACTGTTAAGAACCTGGTGGTGTCAGAAGTGAGTAGTCGCTAAGACACAAAATTGCAACCTCTCTCAGTAGGCTGAGTTTTCTGCATCTGAGGTTAGTCAAGGCCGACTGACATTCACCCACCTGGCAGGTAAACCCTCAGAGACACTTCGACTCTTCTCCCACCTGTTCAGCCTGATGCCGATTTCAGTGCCAATTCGTCACCACCCCTCAACCCAAAGCCAGCCACTTCCTCTCTGCCTCGGGTCCTGGCTCTAACGGCAGACATTCCAGACAGAAGGTCCTTAATCAAAAAGCACCAGTGTCCCAAATGCCTCGCTCTTAATAATTTTCTGCATTATATTTTTCAAGAAAGGGCCAAGAATTCCAAGAAAAGGAGCCCAACTGTTAAGCTGTCAGCAAGATTTCGCCTGCCTCCCAACCTCCTCCTGCCAGCTTTCCTTCACAGGGCAGCCAGAGTTCTTCTTTCACGGTTCCTGAGGAGAACGCAGCCTTCTTGCCTGGAACTCTGCTGGGTCCTTGAAATCTGGGCTAGAGTAGGACCTCCTCAGCAATGTACACCCTGACCAGCGTTCAACAGTGCACACCTTGTGAGCCGGGGGTTATTCTCCATAGTGAGCCTCGCACTGTCCCACGATTCCTCCTCTACACTCCAGCGCCCTGCTGTTATCCCTTGACCTTCCCCCTCTCTATCTCCCAGAGAACCTCTACTCTGTTACCTACCCTGGCATATCTCTCCTGCATGCTGGCCTGGCAAGCCTGCCTCCTCTTCTTTGTTGCATCAAGAACGTCAGTGGAGCCTACAAGAGTTTATAGATTGCCTGCCCTTCTGCCCTCCCACCCCTGCCCAGCCAGACCTCAGAGATTTAAGAATCCTCCTAAAAGAGTGATGGCCCAAACCATCTCACCACCCTCTGGTATAGGACTCAGGAGTGTCAGCTAAAATACAGGATCCTCGGTTCAGTGGAACTTCTGGTAGGCAATGGATGGTTTTCCATATGAGAAGTCCCAGGTAGCACATGGGGACCCTGCCTTCTTTCTTGCTGACTATGGCAGCCCAAGTGGATGGGAGCCCTGGAGCTCCCTGGAGGGAAAGCACACAGTCCGTGAGAGCATCAGGATCTGGAGAGGAGGACATGAAGTGAGGAGCACCCCCTTACTTCCAGGAGACAGCACATGGCAGGACTCCAGAGTCAGGACGCTTAGATCTGACACTCAGCCCTAGGACCCATGGCTCACTTTCTCCTTCTTCTCCAAATGAGGCTGCCGCATCATACAGTTGTTAGGAGAAGTAAGTTACTATTTGTGCATCCCGCAGAACAGTCCCTGACACATAAGCGCTATCTAAGCATTTAATGTAAAGAAAGAGAACACAGCCAAACAAACTCTGGGCCCAGGCTGGGGCTGAGGAGGTTGCAGCTCTGATGTAACTGCTGTGCTTGGCTCGTCACATGAAAGGCACTGCAGTACACGCATGTCCTGTGTCTGCTCGTTTAATCCTCATCACAGCTTTACTATTTATTTATTTATTTATTTATTTATTTATTTATTTATTTATTTATTTATTGTTATCAACACTTTTTTGACCACCCAGCAATAAAGGCACAGGGTTGCTGAATAGGATTCTAATCCAGGAAGCCTGGCTCCATAGTCCACCAGAAGGCAATAGAGGGAAAGTTTCGTCAGCGCTCTCACTGTCCACCTGTTCATTCCTTCCAGGATCTCCCACTTCGAGGAGGAGCTTTTAATGGCACTGATTGCTCTGTGGCTTCTTGTTTACTGCCTGAGGAGATTTCTGAGACCTTGTGAGAAAACTCCAAGTAAACCAAACAAGAGTCTTGTAACCTCTGCACCTCCATGACAGGGGATGTTCTTAGAATGTGCTTTCGTGCCCCACCCAGGTGTAGCAGATAGGAGTAAGTTCACTTTGGACTGTTCATTACAGCTGGCTATTGTTATTTGTTTACATGCTTCTAAGGAAAAACATGTATTTGCCACATGAGGCTTGCCCTTGTGATTATGCAGGAGAGTATAAGTTGTCTGATGCTCTGAATAAAGTTAACTAATGCATAAGACTTCACCTCATTTTTAGTCTCTGCTCTCCCAGTTTCACACAACTATAGCCGTAAACAAGTGTCTACTATGTGCCAGGTCCTTTGCTTGTATTAGGGCACTGGAGTAAACAAGAAAGTCCCAGAGCAATCTGTGCCATTAAAAGTTCAGTCCATGAAGGGGAAGATTCTGGAAGGTAACAAGCAATCAAGGGATCAGAAGGGGCTGCTCCGCACACAGGTAGCCTGCAAGGCTTTAGGTTGTAAAGCAGTTTCCAGAAAAACCGAAGAATAGATGTCATGGTTAAAGGCAGGGTGACAGTGCAGACCAGCAAGAGGCATTCAGACACCTGGAAATTAGCTGAGGGCCTGGCAGAGCCTTCATGCTGTGCCACCATGAAGTACAGCCTCCGGGAGAAGCCAGAAGCAGGACAAGACAGCAGGATGTGGCAGGATTCAACCACATGGGGTAGGCTGTGCGAAAGGAGGATAACTCTGAAGACAAGGCCTAGGCCTTGAGCCTGGCATGGTCCACCAAGGACTCTCCTCGCCTGCAGGGTCTGCCTGCCACGCGGGCCCAGGAGTGCTAAGCAGTCTTTCCGATACGGCACTCCTGGGTTTCTACAATAAGATCATTCCACAGTTTCCATGACATCCAACCTTCTGCCTCTCAGAAAAGAACTTCTGCGCCCCTTCCCTTGCCACCCCTCACACAGACCTTAACACTTCAATGTACTTGTCAGATTAATACCAACCTACCCTTTTTCTACAGGTGTGAGCATACAGCATTCTACAGCCTCTGCAATCAGGATCTTCAGACCAGCAACTATTCCCCGAGGCTTGTTCATTAGCTACCTAATCCCCTGTAGCTGTGTACGCAGACAAAACAAGGAGTATCATTGAACAGTGTCTTTCTGTTATGAATGTTTCTTTTTATTTATTTATTTATTTGAGACAGTATCTCTTTGTTACATAGCTCTAGCTATCCTGGAACTTGATGTATAGACCAGGCTGGCCTCACAGACTTCTACCTGCCTCTGCCTCCCAAGTTAAAGGCGTGAGCAGTAACACACTCTTTGTTTCAGATTTTTAAACAGAATTTTCTCAAGTGAATCAGGTGAACTCACTGACCTCATGGGCACACCCACTATAAATACGATTTCCCAATACCTCGTGCCCAGTCATCAGCCAGTCCCACCACTGACATTCCCTTTAAACAGTGATCTCTAAGATGAGTGGTTCCCTGCTGGACAGGATGTGGGTATAAATGCCACACCACTACTGTGGTTTTCTCTGGCCACTAAGAAAGACACATGAGTTTGAGAATTGTTCGATAATTATTTCTCCTGGAACTGTACTTTTGTTCATTTGTTTGTTAACTGAAAACATTTCCCTGTAGTGAGATAGTAAGACACCTATTTGCTGGTGGATAAGAAAATAGAACCAATGCTACTCGCTGACATGGCTTACTGCTTTCAGCATCTTCTCCCATGTCTGAGTGGATCCTTCAGAGTACCTGGCAGCTTATCTGGGTGTAATAACCCCTATGCTGCCACGTGGCTGTCCCAGGAAACATCCCCTCCAGGCCTAAGTTGTTCAGAAAACGTAACTATTCAAAGCTTAAAGAGCAAGCCAGGATCTGTCCTTGGGGGCCTCAGCTTTGTCCCCTCCACCCCAGAGCCTAAGAAGGGGCTAGTACCAGACACCTGTGGCTGAAGGCTGAAGGAGCCTAGCAAAGGAGGCACACCCTACCTGGCCAGCATTCCACAGGCTGAGGTCACACTCAAAAAGACACACACAGGCTACTAGGCACAAGGAGCTACAGAGAGGGAGGAACCAAATTGGTTTAATCTCTATTGGTATGACTAAACGCTGAAGAGAACCTATTTGTAGGGCAGAAGGCTTAGCTGGATTACACATCTGGCTCACAGCTCCTCAGAAAGGGCAGTCAGGGCAGGAACTGAGGCAGAGACCATGAAGCAGTGCTGCTTACTGGCTTGCTCGGACTGCTTTCTCAAATATCTTGGGCTGCCTGCCTCACAGTTGGCTAGGCAACTCCCACATCAATCAATAAACACCTCACAGACTGCTACAGGCCAATCTGAAGAATACAGTTTCAAAACTGAGGTTCACCTTTCCCAGAAGACTCCAGCTTGGATCAGTTTCACACACACACACACACACACACACACACACGAATGCATGTAAGCACAATTTCCAAACAACACAGGTACCCACTGACTTGGATTCAGTCACTGGAACCAGGTAGAAGCAAGTACTTGTGAGACCCACCGTGTCTTAAGCGGCATTGTTGCTTGAGATCCTGCTCTTACCTAAACATCTATGGAGAGAGGACACAGAAACAGGATCCTGGCTAACACCAGTGTCCTGTTTGACCTTGTGTGAAAGCCTACTCCCTTCCTAGGCCTCAGTTTCCTTCTATGGTACTATCAGGTAGATAAAGCCAACGCCCTTCTTAGTGCTTGATTCTAAGATTCCTGTCCCTGCAGAGCAGAGGAACCCTCCTGCTGAGAAGGCCAGCCGTGGAGAGAGCTTGGGCTAAAGAAGGAGAGAAACGTTCCTGTCTTCTAGTTTGCAGGGCTGGAAGGTAGCCCCACCTGCCAGCAGACCAAGCGGTGATACCTGGGCGGAGAGCTATGACTTCCAGGAAAGTTGCCCATTCCTCCTCCCAGCCACAGCTGTTTTTGAAACAAATGCTGGAATAAGAGGGGTGCTTTCACCAGACCATGGGCTGCCATGAACACCCCTTTTCTCCTCCGGTCTGAATTGAAGGAGAATGCACATACATTCTCATGTGTAACCTCTTCACTCTGCACAGCCTAGATTCTGCCATGTCCTCCAGAGTCCTAAGCTATGGCCTAAAGCATGCTCCTACTTACCCAAAGGATACAGGAGACTTTGTTAGTTACTTTTCTCTTGTTGTGATAAAAATATCATGACCAAGACAACTTATACAATGAAGGGTTTACTTGGCTCACCACTCCAGAGGGTTAAGAGGCTGGTGTGGCCGAGACGCACAGGAGCAAACAACAGAGATGGTGGCAGAAACAGAGAACTCGGTCCTCGCTCTACAAGCATGGCAGAAAACAGACACTGGAAATTGAGCACTACCCAAATAGTGCCACCAAGTGGGGACCAAGTGCTCAAACATTCGAGTCTGTGGGGGATATTTTTATTCAAACCACCTCAGAGGTCATGCTGCACACAGAGCTCACCTGAGGAGCCTAAAGGTGGACATGGCTGAGAAGATCACCCCCAAAGAACATGAAAGCTACACAGTCTGCCATGGTAGTGTGTGATGTACCCAAAGCGATCGTGGCACTGGGAGCAGCAGCTGCTGGGCTGCCAGAGAGCTTGAAGCACTTGAGTGTGAGGTGCAGACATGGCACAGAGGAGGAGGAGAGGGTACAGGGAGGAGGAAGCACTCTGGGCAAGAGGGCTGGTGGCAAAGGTTCCCCAGCTGGGAACACTGCATGCCAGAGAGATGAGTCAAGGCAGGGTCACCAAGCGTGGATGCTGGCTGGCCACCCAGAGTGGGCACTGTTGGGCACTCACCCAGGGCTTTCGGGAAGAGCTTGGAGCAGAGGTATCCCAAGGGAGTGGAAGTGGAAGTGGCCTCCTTCCTCTATTGGCCACTTTGTCAGCCTCCATGGCCAGCCAACTGGTCCCTTCATCCAGAAAGCCATCCCTACTTCCGTCCAGGATCACATCACACGGTACCAGCTTCTCCATAGTGTCTGCCTCTGAGGGATGCTCACACTTACCCCACACTTGTGGTGCTGCCATGGACCCTCCCCTGGGAACAGGTGTGTGTGCTTGCTTGCTGTACGGCCCCAGTACCTGCACAGAGCCTGGCCCACAGCAGGTGTTCCCAGGGGGCGTTTCCTCCTTGTGGTGGCAATTCTTGGTACTCAACTTGACTACATCTGGAATTAACTGAAAAAAAAAAAAAACAAAAACAAAAAACATGTCACTGGGCACACCTGTGGGGAGGGGGTAGTTCTTTGGATCATTTGAGGCAGGGATACCCACCTTAAATCCAGATTATTTGAGGTCAGAAGCCCCTCACTAACTCTGGGCCATGCCCTCTCACGGCAGCCTATATAAAGGTCATAGAAGAAAGCACCCTCTGTTTTGTGCCTACTTGCCCTCCTTCTCAACAGCAACTTCTTATGCTGAGGCATTCCTTCACTAGCATTAGAGCCTTCTTCTTTAGGGTTCTGTTGTAGATTGAGGACCGGAGGAGACATCCAGGCTGAACAATTATTGGATCCTTGGACTTTTCCTATGGGAGACAGCTATTGTTAGACTTGCCTTTTTACTACGCTGAGAGTACCATTATCACCCCCCATCTGACAGATGAGGAAAACTGAGAGATAAAAGAATTATTTGCCCCAAGTAACATGCAGATCAGCTGAAGTCAGACACAGACCTCTTAGCCGCTGTCCTATCCGGTTTCAAATAAACACCATTTTTAAAGAGACGCAAAGCAAGACCGGCCCACAGAACAATACAAGCGGATGGACACACCAGACCCACAGCTGGATCGTAGCTGTGCACATGCATTCAAACCCCAAAGATGTTTTCCATGGATAAAATTGCCCTTCTGAAATAAACCCATGCTTCTGTACATGAAGAAAGCCAAACTTTAATCTTTTAAAGCAATACAAATGGCAAAGATCGTCTCGCATTCCCTCTGCTGAACCCAATGCCCAACTTCCAGCCTGACCTTAAGGACAGGCACAGTGGCGGGCACTCCAAGCACAGCGTCCTCCAAGGGGCAACATGCACAGATGACAGGAGAAAGCACAGATTCCTCACTCAGCCAGCGACGCCTCCCACCCCAGAAGCCTCTCCGGATACTTGCACCCCTAGGAGCTGCCGGGCTAACGACATAGCAAGGGTCAAGCTCTGGCCTGGGAGCCAAGGCTAGCCCTCCATGAGCCAAAGATACATGGACCCTGTCTCTGGGTCTCTCCAAGCAGCTCTCCACCAGAACGGAGGAGCCTGAAGGCAGTAGAGTAGCCCCACTCTGCAGCCGAATATCCATAGACGCCCCTAGCTTAGTCACCTGCTGCCTGGCTCTGGAACCTTCCTCCTCCCTCCTATGCCTGCTCCTGCACTGGCAAATGGACAACTTGAAAGTACCAATTTAAGGGGAGCCTGTCCCAGCCAGAGTGATACATGAAATGCGTACACTAACGATGCCCTTAAATAGCACCGTCCGAGAACTGTGCTGCACATCCTGATAACGGCTATGCGTGATCGAATGTACTTCTCACAGGTGCCTTTGATGCTCACTGTGGCGACCTACAGGTTGACAGAGAGTAAAAAGAAGCCTCTTAATGCACGGTCACGTGGTGGCGAACACTGGGGCAGGGTGGAATTTCATCCGCCACCGTCTGGGCCAGCCGCTATCCGGTTACCGTGGTCAGTCAGAGCTGCCTCCTGGGCTCTACCTGGCTGCAGAGAGTCTTCTGGATGCATGCGACGAGCACCCGGGTTCTCCACAGCCCGTGCACAGCCGCACACGAACACCATGCTTTCTAGGACTTGTGTAGTCCTCCTCCTCCACTCCCCATCCCCAACTCCCACTGCATCCAGTGATTTAATGATCAAAGGCTTCTACAACCTGTGACCATACCTGGCCTTGAGCTCTGACCGCCGGGGCTGCTGGCACAACAGAGACCAGCCCCGCGGGGGGCCAGGCGTGCTGGCATTCTCCCCTGGCACCTGCTTGAACACTCTGAGCCAGGCCTGCCTGGGTCTCTCGGTGGCTCGGGACAGTCAGTAGACCTGTGTGGCCTGAGAAGTGTCCACGGGAAACAGAAAAGCAGCACCCCGCAGCAGGCTGTGCTCAGGCCTGGTCTCTCCCCGGCAGGGCAGCGACACCGAGGTCTGGGGGTGCGAGAGCGTGAAGGCGGGCACGCTGCGGGGCGAGAGGATGGCGGATGCGAGTGTGTGCGTGTGCGCGCGCTTGGCTCCGAGTGTGCGCCGCTGCGGTCGCGATGGGTCCGGGGCGGGAGGGCGGGCGGCGGGGCGGGCTGGGAGATCTCCTCCCCCCACCACATTGAGAAATCTCAGTGAGTCACCGACTGGTTCTGCATATTAATGAGCTCGCTCTCGGAGAGGGCAGGAGCGAATTTAAAAGAGGCCGGGGTGGGCGGAGGGAGGCACTGGGGAGACCGCGGCACCCAGCGCCGAAGCGCAGCGCAGCGCAGCACGGCGGCAGACGGCGGGAGCACCCATCGACGGGCGCAGCAGGAGGGAGCCGAGCGGAGAGGCGTGCTCCACACCGAGAAGCCGAGCCGAGCCGCCGCATCCCCCGGCCGCTGCGCGCACAGGCCCGCGCCCTCCTCTTGTCCCTGCTCCCCACCGCGCCCCTCCGGCCAGCATGAGGCTCCTGGCGGCTGCCCTGCTCCTGCTGCTCCTGGCGCTGTGCGCCTCGCGAGTGGACGGTGAGTGTGCCGCGAGAGAGGCCTGTCTCTGTCCTGTCCCGTCCTAAAAAGCCCAAGTACCCCCTAGGCATCCTGGAACCCCGGGGCGTGGAGGTCCCGGGCGGGCACCTTGGGCGGTCGCGAGAGGAGGCTGCCCTGGCGACTCAGCAGCCCGGCCGGCCGCGCTCTCCCGCAGGGTCCAAGTGTAAGTGTTCCAGGAAGGGGCCCAAGATCCGCTACAGCGACGTGAAGAAGCTGGAGATGAAGCCAAAGTACCCACACTGCGAAGAGAAGATGGTTATGTGAGTTCCGAGCGAGCATGTCCCGTGGCGGGGCGCGCTACCTGGGGCTGGATCGGGTGATAACGCCTTTCCCTCGGCTTTTGCCAAGGCCCTGGGAAGCAATTTATAATGGGCTGGCAAGTCTTCGGGACATTGCCAGACAGTATGGAAGGGGGTGGGGGGGGGGGTCCTCTGGCCGGTCCCTCTGAGCCTGTCCTTGTTAGGGCTTACTGTGGGCTAGTGGTGCGCCCACTTTAACATCCGCACCAGGTCCACCCCGGACACACGCCCAGCCTGTCGGGCGGGCTGCGCTGCCTTCCTCTTACTGAAGAGAGAAGTAACTTTCCTTTCAGCGTCCCCTTTTCAGTCACAGGGGTGGACACTTTGGGGGCTCTCTGGGCTTTCATTGTGAGAACGCTCCTGTCCCTTCCGCCTTGTGGGTCCGCGAATCTGAACACTGTTGGGGAAAGCGCTCTGCTGGGGTTAATGTGCCATGCACCACTTCAGCCTGCCTGGTGGGGATGCCGGGCGAAGTCTTAAAAACTGGGGCAGAGAGAGAACACTGAGTTTCCTTGCGCCTCAGCCTTCCCAATTAACCACTTGAAGCCAGCACGGCCGTTTCCCCATCAATACACTCTTGGCCAGGAAGACAGCCCTTGGCAAAACAGCTCCCAAATATTTGCCATGGACCATTGGCCCCTCTTCCCCTCCCCCAGAAACAGGACACACTTTATTCTCAGTCTGGGCGAGTGCCTTCCACCGGCTGCCCTTGCTGGCCCAAAGGCCTTCACGCGGTGTCTGTGAAGGAAGGGCACACCCCCACCGGCTCTCACAACCTCCACCCGCTGAGGTTCTGAAGTTCGGGGAATTCAGAAAGCCACAGGGCCTGAGCTGACCCAAGTCATGAGCTCCCAATTAACATCCTTATCCGTCCTTGTCTTGCAAGACAGATAAGGGAAAACTATTCTTTTCAGTGTGGGTTGGCTCCGGGTTAAAAGCGCCAAGGCAGGCAGTCACAAGAACCTCAGAATTTCTAGTTTGGGGTGGGGGGGCTTAAAAAAATGTCAGAGAAGATTGCAAGTTGTCTTTGAGACTTTGCAGGGGACAAAAATACTATGGGATGTAACAGCAACTCAAAAGGACAGACTTCCCCAGACAGGCTTGTTCTTTTTTGACTGGGTAGAGAGAGAAATTCTCTGAACTTCTCTGGGTAGAGAGGAAAGTATATGGTCAAGCAAGTGCTTAGGAAGACTTCGTGTAGCCTAGGGAAAACTTGCAGGGGCCGCAGGAGACCAGCCTTTCATCCCTTGACAGGCCAGAGGCTCCTCTTGCCTTCTATCAGTCAAGGGACCTACACTTTTTGCCAAAACAGGTTTTCAGCCACCAAGGCTGAAGGCCAGTTTTGCAGCTCCCCTGGAGTCATCCAGAGATCCCTGCTGGAGGGTCAGCGGGAGTCAGTGCGTCCTTCAAGTGTCAGTGTGTCCTTGCAGCCAGGAAATGGGAAAGCCCGGATTCCTCTTTAAAGTACATATTTATCATTGGGGAGGGAGTAGGCATGCCAAGGCACATGTGTGGAGATCATAGGATAACTTGCAGGAGGTGGCTCACTCCTTCTACCAGGTGTGTAGGACTCAAACACAGTCTTGGTGGCGAGGATGTTTATTTACTGAGCCATCTTGCCAGCTCAAGTCCAGGTTTTTGAAGGGCAATTTATGTCATATGTCCATAGAGTTAACATCCAAACCATTGGCAACCAGAACTGCTAGGGAAAGAGATCCAGAATTTCTGATAGTTATTAGGTCTTGGCTCTCAGCTTCTGCACCCTGCTGTGATTTGCATAACCCCAGTATTCTGAGGGCTGTCTGTGGGGGATGGGGGTCTAAACCCTTTGTGCTCTTCCTGACCTGAAGTGGGGTGCTCAGTTGTACTCTGGCCTATGGAGAAAGGGAGTTTTCACTGGAGTTTGCCACCCAGGGCACCATTGTGGGTGTGGAGGAAATATGGCTGCTAGTTCCTGCAAGATGATAGAGGTGTAGAGTGAGGGCCCTGTGCTTGGAGCCTGCAAGGAGCCTCCTGTCTCCAGTCAGGCGTGATCCAATTCCCTGGCCTTATCAGGTGTCCATCCCTGGTCTTGGACAAGGAGGAGCAGACTCCTGCTGCAGCATCCTGTCCCCGTTCTGCTACAAGACACTGTCTGCCATTCCTACAGATTGGAAGATTGCATTCACAGCAGCCCTGCCCCTTCTAGAATTTGCCCTATAAACCTTGGGACCAGGTGGGGGAACTCTCACTCTTCCTGTCCTCATCTCCAACTACCCTCCTGTGAACCCTCAGGAAGTCGTATCTCCACTTTGCATGGTCCAAATGGACTCTCTCAGAAGCTTCCTGTAACTCCCACCATCTCCCAGGTCACCCTGGACCATCCAGGACTGAGCTCACACATGAAATTTGTCTTGCTGCTGGCTACTTACTGGTAATAGTGTAGTCCCTAGACACCTACAAGAAGCCAGGACCCGAGCTCCTTTCCTCCTCCCCAAACCCGGTAGCATAGGTCTTTTTATTGTACCTGTTTTCCAGAGAGCAGACAGAGTGAGACAGGTCACAAGGATTCACACTCAGCTCACCACCCTCAGTTCCAGGTTCTGCGTCTCCCCTGCACAGCTAAGCCTCCATGGAGTGCTGGAGCTCTGGCTGAGAGAGGCCCAAGAGAAGAAACGTCTTATGTTTCTGTCCCGAAATGAGATAACTGCAATCTCACACACTCAAGCATCTAAATGGGCTACCAAGCCAACAAGGCCCTTGCTTCAGTATTAGCAAATCCTCGTCAGCCCAGGGACAAGCTGGAGAGGGTTCGGGTCCTGGGGTTAAGGTCAGAGACTGTGGTAACTGCAAGGCATGTTTCAGCCCCTCTGTGCAGCTCCTCAAATCCAAGGATGGGACTCAGCGTGAGCACTTTCTAGCAGTGGCCCTGTCTACCTCCAGACCACTGGAAGAGCCTCCTGACCATTGCTCCCCGAGAGAGGTTGTCCTGGGGACAGAGGACTGCTGGCTGCCATAGGGGGTAGAGACTCCCAAAGGAGAAGTAAAAGCACTCACCCATTCCGTCTAACCCCGCCATGGAGGCCGAGACACAAAACACTGCAAACGGCTGGCCCTGGCCCGGGCTCAGGCTTGAGTGCCGGAAGAGGCCGGGCGAGCCTCTCTGTGCTCTGACCCTGTAGACTGTGGCTGAGACCTCTCAACCCTGTGCCTCGTGCTGCTCTGTTTCAGTATCACCACCAAGAGCATGTCCAGGTACCGCGGCCAGGAACACTGCCTACACCCCAAGCTGCAGAGCACCAAACGCTTCATCAAATGGTACAACGCCTGGAACGAGAAACGCAGGTACGTCTCTTCTCGCTGCCCCACCCTACCCTCCCGCCCCACCCCCACCTCCTACCCCTCCGCCCCTGTCCACCCAGAAGGGCTTGGCAATTGGCTATGGTTTTCAGCGCAGGAAGGGACCCTCACACCATGTCATCCACTGGCCTCATGTAACGTCTGACACCCACATAATATCCATGAAAGTAGACACCCTGACACTGTCTCTGTACCCCCACCCACGGAGAACTCACCACTTAACAAAGGAGGCTGCGGCTCTCCGGTCAGCTGTGAATGCTGCATGTGTATTCTTCTGTGGATGAAAAACCTGCCTCACGCTAGCTTTTATGTCACAGGCGTTCTTGTGAATATCTTTAAAGGTTTATTTTTACCTTATGCATGGTGGGTATTAAGCCTGCACGTACGTGCCTACAGACTACAGAAGGCCCAGCAGACCCCCAGAACCTCAACTGACAGATGGTTTTGAGCTGCTGTGTGGCTGCCAGGAACCGAACCCAGGTCCTCTGTAAGAGCAGCAATGCTCCTAACTGTTGAGCCATCCTGCTGGCCCCTAACTTTCAGATTACAGTCTTAACTGCTCTTTTTATTTAAGTCCACATGAGCTGAAAGTGGCTGGGTGAGCACCCAGCGTAGCTGTCCCCGGTGAAGTTTATGGGGGCGGATAGGATCCCTTAAGTGACAGTTTATTAGGAGCACACTGATGATAAGGATGACCCCTGCCAGCAAGGTGCCCTCTGCCCTGTTCTCCCCTGACCTTTGGCTAGATCCTCTCAGGCAAGTTCTGAAGGGCACTTCGGTTCATTTCTTTTAGTCAGAGCCTCTTTACCCAAAGGGACAGTGGTTGGGAAGGTCAGTGCCTTGGACCAGACAACTCTGCTGATGGACTGCATCTGCATCATCAGATGGGGCCTCCCTAGGTCTAATGCTGGGGCCTTAGGTCTGGCCTTGGAAGGACAGACCACTTCCCGGCTTCTTTGTACTGGAATCGGGCACTCCTCAAACACCCAAGGCCTGTTCTGTTTTACCTGCAGAGCAAAGCTGGGGAAGGACACCCACATAGGTGACCTCCAAGGATCCCAGCACCTTGCCCTAAGAGGTGGGAACCAAGACCAGGTGGAGACGGGGGGCCCTGCCTTCACAGCACTGGGAGAAGTCAGGGCAGGAGCCAGGACCCAGTGTGGGGTGTGGGTCCCCGGTGCTGCTGGTTTCCCAGCCTGTCACCTGGTCCTTCCCCCAGCCTGGCCTTGAGAGCAGTCCTCTCAGAGCTGACACCCCTGGTCAGCTTCTGTGCCTGAATCCTTTCTTTCTCCCTCCAAAACTGCCTCATCTGCAGTTGCCTGAAATAGAAAGTGGTGAGGTGAGCAGCTAGTTCCTGTATGTCTAATGGGGATGAGGCACTCTCGCTGGGCAAGGCCTGCAGCTCACATGGTAAAGGCAGGGCCTGACCCACCCCGCCCACCCCTGCCAGCTTCTCCATTTGTGTCATCGAGAGCAGAATGACCCCAGGGCCTGCTTAGGGAGGGTTGAGAAGTCTTGCTCAGGCTACCGGAGACATTAAAAATGTCTGCTCACCTTGTTTCCCCTTGGGCCATGGCCTTGAAAAGGAGGCGCCTGTGTGGTGATCCTGCCGACACCCTTCCCCAGCCCCACTTTTTTCTACTTTTGCAAATTGCTCTCATAGAGACGGAGAGAACCCCTTTCTGAGGCCTCTGCCAGTTTGCCTCATCAAGAGCTCAGGGGGCTAGTTGCTTGTTTGTGTACTTATTAAAACAAGGTCTCACATAGGCCTGGCTAGTGTCAACTTAACCTCAAAGCAAAGGATAGCCTTGAACCCTGAATCCTAATCCATCCACCTCCAAGCATTGGGATTACAGGGGTTACTGGCCTAAGTCACACACTAATGAATGCACCTCTTTCTTAGAACACTGAGGCCTCCTGGAACTGCCATGCCTGCCCTCTCTCTCTCTATCCTTTCCCTTATAAGGGATTAAAAACAACTTATTGAATGGAGATGGGGTGGGGTTAAAAGGACTGTTCAGAGTCAGAGAGAGAACAAAAATACATGTTTGATAAGTCAGAGTGGAGGAAGGGGTTCCTCCATGGCAGGTTCAGGCCCCTGGGCCCTGGCACCAGCAAGAAAGCTCAGAGCACCTTAGAGGCCAGAATCCCTGGCTGTCGTGAGAGGGAGCTGCATTGAGCATTTCATTGCAGTTATTTTATTTATGTGTCTGTGTCTGTGGGCCTGTATGCCATGTGAGTACAGATGCCTGAGGTAGCCAGAAAGGGCTTTGGGTCCGCTGGAGCTGGAGGTATAGAAGTTTGTGAGCACCCCGATGTAAGTGCTGGGAACTGAACTTGGGTACGCTGGCAGAGCCGTGACAGATCTTAAGCACCATCTCTGTGGCCCCCAGGCCATTTACTTCAAAGTGTGATTATGGGTTCTCACTCAGAAACCGGGAGCAAGAAAGCAGGAGCTGAGAGTGACCTACAGCCCAGCCCTAGGTCTGCAGGTGTGAGCGATCTCACCATCCGTGTGTGAGCTATTGTGTTGGTTTCGGTCACGTCCTCAGAGCCATCTCTCCTCTCCTGGCCCCAGGTCTGAGAGAGGGTCCATGGATGAAGCGGCTTATGCCTGTGTGTCCTCTCTTCCCAGGGTCTACGAAGAATAGGGCGAACAGTCTTGGGAAGAAAAACTCCAGGCCAGTGAGAGACTTCAGCAGAGGACTTTGCAGATTAAAATAAAAGCCCTTTCTTTCTCACAAGTATAAGACAAATTATATATTGCTATGAAGCTCTTCTTACCAGGGTCAGTTTTTACATTTTATAGCTGTGTGTGAAAGGTTTCCAGATGTGAGACCCAGCCCTCCTGCACCCCAGACTTCATTACAAGTGGCTTTTTGCCGAAGGGGCGGGGGGACCTCAAGCCTTTCCTTTTTAAAATAAGGGGTTTTGTATTTGTCCATATGTCAGTACACATCTGAGCTTTATAAGCGTCTGGAAGGAACAATGAGCATGGCTGAGGCATTTCATTGCACCGTTGCTCCAGTCCAGGCTTGCAAACTTCCGCTCAGAGGGCCTGGCACCTCGGCACAGCTGCCATGGGCTCTCCTGGGCTTACGACTGGTCAGAGTTTTGCTGTGACTCCGCAGTGGCCCCTTTTGCAGGGCAATTGGGAGCAGGTCCTTCTACATCTGTGCCTAGGGGAGCTCAGTGGAGTTACCAGAACAAGCTTCATCCCCACCCCGACCCCAGCTCATCCCGGGGGCTCTGTCATAGCCAGGCAAGGGATCCTTAAAGGACCTTAAAGGATCTTCCAACCTGAGGACTGCTGAAGGGTTTGCTGCTCTGGCAGACTACTGAAGCATAGACAGCTCCCAGCAGTGTGAGAAAACGCACTGAGGAGGAAACAGAAAGGTTCAGGAATATATGCTCAACACACAGCCAGAATGCCACAGCCTCTTGGCGAGGGCGGGCTTTGTGTTTTTCCCTTCCCCCTGTAAAAAGCACACATCCCTCTGTGCACATGCAAACAGCACAGTCCTCTTTGGGAGTTAGGATGATCCTGTGCCCTCTCCTGTGTACATATAGCCTTTACCGCATCCTGCCACCCTTCAGTAGAGGCAGCTGTGTGGCTGTGTTATCTGCTATGTAAATGCTGAGAACCACGAGTGCTGCATGCAGGTTTCATGTTCTTTCTAAGATGAAAAAGAAAGTAATAAAATATATTTGAAGTTACCAAAATTCTAGACTCCTGGGCTTTTTCCCCACCCTCTGTCTAATTAAGCCATATGACAGTAAAATGTTTGCCAACTAAACGGGAGAGAAAAAATTGGTGTTTCACAAATCCCTGTCTCTATGGAATGTGTGGGGCTGTTGCTCTCTCGGGAGCCAGGAAGCCAGGCCCGGAGGCTAAGGCTCCTCACTCCGCTCTCAGCAGGTTGATGGAAGCAGGCAAGTGAGGGCTTGTGGGACTGGGGTGTCAAGGATGAGGTAGTCCAAGATGTCCTGGGGCCCACGGCTCAGAGACCCCCAGTGGAGGAGCAGGAGCCCCACTGAGAGACAGGGGCTCGGGTACCAGATTGTGTGGCGGCCGAGAAGGGGATGCTCTGGTCCTGATTTTGCTCCTGGGAGCTGCCTGTGACGGCAGTGCACACAGAAGTTTCTGGGGACTGCGTGATGGCCGCAAAGCACTGAGGAGGTCTCTGGGGATGGTGACCCTGCGTCTTACTGAGCGTCGCTCAGGTCAGCCAGCCCCGTCCGTCCTCTACTCTGTCACCGTACAAGGGGACATGTCCCTGGACTAGGAACCCGGAGCTATACCCCTTTACTTCTGCAGATGGCTGCCTGACACTGACTCTGCTCTCCTTTACAAAGACACACAGCATGTGCCCTCTGCTAGCCATGCTTCCTCTCCGAAGCTCCAAGCTACCTCTCATGGGTTTCCGAGCAAACTGAGTACTATTGAGATTAAGATGGTTGCCCCTGGGGCCCAGGGCCCTTACTTTCACACTCTCCAGTGGTTGGATGGGACACCTTCCTGCCTGGTGGTGGGAACCATGAATCCTCCACCCACCAATCCCTTTCACTCATAATGGATGAAGATGGCAGAGTAACCCTAACCTAAAGCCAGGACAAATAGACATTACAGAGAAGGGGGGCCCCAATGAAAGGTGCATCCCAAGACAGGGACAGTGAGGCAATGCCCCAAAGCCTCCTTGATCCTATGAAAGGATCCCTGCTGTGGACAGCATTGTAGCAGACAGCGTGGGGTTCTGGAGACTCACGATGTTCTGAGTTCCAGACTCATTTTGCCCTTCCACACACTTTACATAACACACACCCTCTCACCCCTGCTCACCAGAGGGCTTGTCCTGGCCCCTAGACTCTAATTAGAACTGACTGCAGTTTGCTCAGTTCAAACAAACCTTTAGGTAAAAACTGATTAATTCACTGTGAATTTTAAATAGGTATTTTGAATGTTTTCAGCACAAGCAAATGGTTAATGTTGGAGGCAGTAGGTATGCTAATTACCTGGTCTGATTATTATGCATAGTGCCCGTGTATGGAAATTTCACACTGTACTACATGAATATGTACAAATTCGTTTCTGTCAGTTTAAAAAGTGTTTGAATGACAAGAAAAGAAAAATGTCAAATTTCAAGATGGCAACAGCCGAACATTAAACCCAGCATGGGTCCTCCCCAGACAGGCGCAGGGCAAGTCATGTGTTGCTCAAGAAGCCTCCTGTCGCCAACGTCATCATCAGTGTCCATCTGGATGCTCCACTGGCCGAGAATTACTACAGGACTTTGAATGAGATATGTTCTCAGAGACCAGGGGCTGACTCTGAGGCCTTCATTTGAAACCTCCCCAAATCTATAAAGGTGCAAGGTGCAAGGTTCACTCTTTATCCAGGGGGACCCTAGGCCACATGGAGACCTGGAGCCGAGGACACTACTCAGCCCCATGTCTGCTAAGTTGTTCCTATACAGAAACCTGAAGGAACGTTTAACTTCTAAACTGGGCACAATAAAAGCCCATAATCACCCCTCTACAGATTAACAACCTCAGCGTAGCATCGTTTTTCATGGACTCTAAAACTAGACTGTGGGGTGGAGCCCAGTCCTAGAGCTGCTGCTGCCCCCTGGAAGGCCCTGGGTTCGAGCCAACCTAAAGCTCACCTGTCAATTCTCCCTATGGCTTCGACTGTCAACTCGACACAAACTTGGAGCCTCCTGGGAGTATTGTCTGTATCAGACTGCTTGGTAGCCGGGTCAGTGAGGCATTTTCTTAATTGATGTAGTGGGGTCCAGCCCACTGTAGGAGGTGCCATCCCTAGGCAGGGGGGTCTAAGCTGTCTGAGACAGACAGCTGAGCAAGCCCTGGGCAGTGACCCAGTGAGCTGTACCTCCACGGTTCCTGCTTCAGCTTCCTGCCTCCAGGATCCCGCCTTCACTTCCCTCCGTGATGGCCTATCACTAATAAGTTAAAAGTATTGCTTTGCTCCCTGAGTTGCTCTGGGCCGTGGCATTTGCGATGGCCTCAGAGAATGAAACTATGACATCACCTCGAGGAAGTGCGTTCAGCTTTTCCTCGGCATGTAGCAGTCATCACTGCTTTACCCTAAGGGCTCATTACTACCCAAAATAAGAGTTAGCACACAAGCACCACAACAGTACAATGGCTGGTCTGATAACCAAAACAACTATGGGTGAATGAATGGAAGGGCAGCCATATTGCGTGGAAACACTGGACGAAAGGACAATTCATGTTCCTGAAGGACAGAGCAGGAAGCTGCAAAATTCCATCATGCTATTAAAATGGCTGACAACCTAAGACAGCATTTATTTCCAGAATTCTCTACCTAATATTTTTGACCCATGGCCGACTAAAGCACTGAAGGTAAAACCACAGTGAAAGAGACAGCTGTCCTCAAACAGGACTGGTCAGCTGTTAGCATTCTGGCTTCAGGGCCCTTGAGAAGCCGTCCTAGCCCTAAGCACTGAGCAGCTGCTGCCTGCGGAACTCTGAGATTGTAAGTTTGGGACTGCTGTGTTCCAGCAGGAGCTACAGGAGACTAGGAATCCCCATAGTGAGAGTAGTTTGAAAGTTTCCTTGTGACTGAAGTTGAAGTAGATTCAAACACAACTTGAGGAAGAAAGAGAAACAGGGAAAACACAATTTGAAAGAAAGAGAAACAAGGAAAAGGTTTGGCGCTGGAGGGGAGCTTTCAGAGCACAGGACCCCTGCTCCTGAGATGAACTTCCTGGCCAAGCTGAGGCATCCAAATTCGTCTCTGCCCCAGACCTCTCAGGCAGACTTGGTGGGAGCTTTGGGGAGATTCCCAGGTGCCTGTAGCTTTTGGTGATTGAAACCTGCAAAAATCCACATCTCCCAATAGTTCAGGCTGTCCTACCTTCAAGATCTGTATCCCAAAGTGCTTCAGTGACCCATTCAAACGTCCCCACACATCCCTCACATGTCCCCCACACAGGGCACCAAAATGTGTGGATTAAATGAACTAATGGTCAACTCTGAGTCACCAGTAATGCACCAGCGTCGTGTTAAGGAAAGAAATAAAAATACTTCCTCTCAGAGTCACTTAGCCAAGACCGAGTCCAGATCTGCATTCTCTGCCTCCTGCTCCCTATGTCTTCTGTGTGTGAGTCCGTCTCTCTGACACAGGTCTTCCCTCTCTCTTTTACAGAACAGCACAGAAAGCATCACATGGGGAAGAAATGGGACACTTTTCAGAAATATTTTTACAAGGGATTAAGTAGCTGCCTTTAACTGATCCCCAACTGATCCAGATGACAAAAAGTACTACAAACATCATTGTTTATCAACCAGTATCCATAAGTGGTTGCTGTCAACATTTATGGTGAATTTTAGGAGGTTGCTTTCAACTTCTGGATTTGCTGCTTTCAGAAGATTGTACCCATGCCTTGTTTCTGTCAGGGTCGGGAAGAGCGCCTAACTTAAGATCACAGCTATGCATTAGCTTAGATTGTAAACGTCAGTTACACGGGAGAGCCAAGGCTGGTTGCTTACACTGTTCCCTTAAAGGCAGAACAGCAGCCTTTGGTGATCTCCAGGTGGACTGGTGATGCTGGCTTAGAATGTAAGAGCTATTTTCATAATCACCACACTGAGGAGCTGAGGCTTAGCCAGATTGCTTCTTTTTCCTTGGAGGCAGAATTCACTCATTCATGGCTAAGGCCACTGCTTTCCTCATCAGGCCATCGCTGTGTTCCCACACACTGAGCTGGACGCTGCTGATGCCCTGCTCTCTCTGGTCAGACACTCTACCTGGAATGCATGTTGGTCTAACACTGCGCGATAGGGGCTCACAGCAGGCTTGAGGGACAGTGGTTCTCAACCTGTGAGTCACGACCTCTTTCCCAGGGGCCGCCTAAGACCATTGGAAAACACAGATATTTACATTACAATTCATAACCGTAGCAAAATGACCAGTTATGGAGTAGCAACAGAAATAATTTTATGGTTGGTTGGGGGTCAGCACAACATGGGGAACTGTATTAAAGGGTCAAAGCATCAGGAAGGATGAGAACCCCTGCTCTAAGGGCACCTCCAAAGCAATGCCTGGTCCCGGGTTCAAAGGAGACCCCAACCCAGACCTCTCTCGGTCCTTGAAACTGCCCACCAAAACCAGCAAGTTGTTATCAAGTAACAAAAAAAGCCATGCTCCCACCTCCCTCCAATGAGGCTGTGTGAGGGTGTGGCCTTGACATCTGACAAGACAGGTTAGCAAAGGCAGAAGTCCCAAGGTCAGAAAGCTGAGAATGCTGGGGACTCAGAAGAGGCCCAAGAAAATGGCGACAATCCCGAATGATTTTCTCACTTCCCAAGTACATCTCCCTGCTTCCTCCACAAGAGGTCATTCTAAGGGTACCGAAGAGCCTTGTGGTGGGGCTAAGGAGCCTCTGGTGTCTGAGGCTGCCTAAAAGAGGTGACAGAAGAGACTGGTGTAAGTGCTTGTTGTGAGCCAGACCCTGTGCTGAGGGCTTTAGCGCCCCCTACCCCTCACACACACATCACGGTTTCTAGTGTAGTTCTTTGTCACAGATAAGGAAACAGGGACTCAGTGAGGCCCAGTTGTCAGCCAGCTTTCCATACTCCATATGACGTATTACTTGCTTTTCGGTTGCTGTGATAAAACACTGTGACCAAAAGCAACTTGGGGAGAAAATAAAAATTAGCTTATGCTTGAACATCACAGTCCATCATCAAAAGAGGTCACGGCAGGAACCCGAAGGCAGGAACTTATACAGAGGCCACGGAAGAGTGTTGCTCACTGGCTTGCTCAGCCTGCTTTTATACAACTCAGGGCCACTGTCCCAGGGGTGGGGCTACCAAACTGTGGGCTTTGCCAGCCCACAACAATCCTTAATCAAGAAAATGCTCTACAGACTTGCCTACAGGCAATTTGATGGAAGTATTTTTCTCAATCGTGAGGCTCCTCTTCCCAAATAAGTTGTGTCAAGTTGACAAAAACCTAACTAGCCACAGGAAGAAAAGTTTGTTTTGGCTTGTGTCTTCAGAGAGATAAAAATCAGTTATGGTCGGGAGGCATGACAGCAGGCAGCAGGTAACGGGCACCAAAGCAGGCAGCAGGCACCAAAGCAGGCAGCAGGCACCAAAGCAGGCAGCAGGCACCGAAGCAGGCAGCAGGTAACAGGCAGCAGGCAGCAAGCACTGAAGCAGGCAGCAGGCACAAAGCAGGCAGCAGGCACAAAGCAGGCAGCAGGCACAAAGCAGGCAGCAGGCACCGAAGCAGGAACAAGAAGCTGTGATCACATCTTCAACCTCAAACAAGTAGAGAAGAAAGCGGATGGTGTGAGGCTGTGAGCGAATTCTCAAAGCCCTCCCCAGTTACTGATCCCTCCAGCAAGGTTGCACAACCTCTCCCAAACAATGCTACCAACTGGAGACCAAGCGTTCAAACACCCGAGTCTATGGGGACATCTCTCATTCAAACCACCCTAAGTGGGAGAGGAAAGGTTTGAGCCCTATGTACCTGGCGTCACACAGATGGTCTGCTGCTCCTGCCCACCCTTCTCCACGTGACCCTTGCTCCTGCCTGCCTGCATGCTCCAGATACCAAGATTTATCCCTGGGCTGAGCTAATTATGGGATGGAGAACAGTCAACATGGCCAAACAGTGTCCATTTTGCTGCTGTCAAGTCTAGTTTATGTTCAAGAAACAGGACACCACTCCAGCCACATGCTCCTGCTAGGCTTCTCCAGCCACTCAACAAAGGGAACCCTGAACTTCGAGGCAGAGATTGCTACCTGCCCACATTTGATGGACACAAAGTCTGTCTGAGCAGAGGCAGCTGGTTCCCACCACCAGCAAAATGGCCACGATGCTGTCAAGCTCAGGACTTCAGTTATCAGGAGGTGGAAACCATCCCAGTTGGTCACTTCCAAAATCAATTCATCTCACCAGGAGGCCAGAGCTGGTATTCTGGGATAGGTGATGGGCTTGTCTGATGAGATGCCAGTACTCAGAATTGCCTCAGGACCAAGGGAAAAGTGCAAGAGGCTTCTTTCCTCTCAACGGTTTCTTCAAAGGCAGCCCTGGCCCAATAGGCTTTTCTACATCACCCTTAAGAACAGACCGGGTCGAGCACTCACACTGGGTCAGCCACAAAAACAAAGATTGCAAAGCAAGAAAATGGTGAGAGTGGTTTATTCATAACCACTTATGCCATCTGCTTCCAGGGACAGCTGTGACTTTGCCACCAAACTCCAGTATGGGTCCCATTGTAGAAGAACCTAAGGCCCTTGTCCAAGGTGGCACGGCAGCCGAGAGCTCACCAGCAGTGTTAAAGATCTGACTCCTCTGAGTGGGTGGCCATACATTTTTGTTTGCCAGGGAGAGCCCAGGTCTCTGACAATTGTCTTGGAGCAGTTTCAGAATGGCCCCTCTGTCTTGGGTCCTTTTATTCCACTGTGATCAAACACTTGACAAGAGCAGCTAAGGGAAGGTGGTTTGTTTCTGCTTCAGGGGATACAGTCCGTTGCAGCATAGCAGCAGTGTAAGCGAGGGCACAGTGAAACCCCCAAACTAGACTGCTCCACAGGTGTGAAAAAAAGCTTATGTTGGGAAATTCAAAACTACCATGGCTACCTCTCAGGGCAGTGAGAATAGCAAAAATGGCGCAGTTACAACGGCTCGTGTTGCAGAGGGAAGAAGGTGAGTTATCTGGACTAGCCTGGGATCTAGCTTGGGCCTTTGATCTGCTGGAGGCTTGTTTGAGTTAACGGGACTGTAGGGGTAGATGAGAAAGTAATGGCTTTGCCCCAGCAGAGAGAAACCCACTTTTCAAGGATTCTGAGGAACGCTGATTCTAAGTAGCAATCCTCCTGTTTACCAGTCAGAGTCCAGCTGAGCTGAGTGCAGGATGTCACCCACGACACCGCCAATGACACCGCCATTTGGGGAGTTGGAACCTGACAAGCAGGAGCGTGGGGCAATGGTCACATCTTATCCACTATCAGGAATCAGAGCGAGCTAGGCACAATCCTCAGCCTGCTTCCTCCCTTTGCGTTCGTTCAGCGGGGGGGGGGGGGGGGGCATGTTCAGGCTGGGGTCCGGTTCTCAGTCAAACCTCTCTAGAAACACCACTGGGTGCATTAGGCCATTCTCATCAAGTCCAGTCGACTTGACAGTGAAGTCAACCATCGCTCATTCCCCGAAGTCCCAGGATGGTCGGTTTATAACATATATGATTACCGTCATGAGCCTGACAGGAAAGTGCCAGGATTTGGGATCGCGGATTATCTACAAACTAATTGGCCACTTCCATCACCTCCTCCAAAAGAGTCTGCACGCCTTGGAAGCAACGGTTTCTCTAAGCCCTCCAGAGCACACACTAGAGTCTTCATGGACCATCCCTTAGGTTTCCCTGTCCCACCCTGACCTGTGTTTGCTGCTAGAGGCAGACTGGAGCAGGGGCAGAACGCTGGTACTGCTTCAGAAGGCAGGTAGCACTCTTTTTTTTTTTTTAAATCTTTTATTTTTTTTTATTAATTACACTTTATTCATTTTGTATCCCCCCATAAGCCCCTCCCTCCTCCCCTGCCGATCCCACCCTCCCTCCCCTTTCTGCATGCATGCCACTCCCCAAGTCCACTGATAGGGGAGGTCCTCCTCTCCTTCTTTCTGATCTTAGTCTATCAGTTCTCATCAAAAGTGGCTGCATTGTCCTCTACTGTGGCCTGGTAAGGCTGCTCCCCCCTCAGGGGGAAGTGATCAACGAGCAGGCCAATCAGATTGTCAGAGGCAGTCCCTCTTCCCATTACTATGTAACCCACTTGGACACTGAACTGCCATGGGCTACGCCTGTGCAGGGGTTCCAGGTCATCTCCACAAATAGTCCTTGGTTGGAGTATGAGTCTCTGTAGCACTCTTAAGAACTTCCTGCTGAGCGACAGCCTGAATCAAAAGCATCGCCCCGCCCTCTACCACGTGTCTGTCCACAGGAGACGCCCAGACAATTTGGTACTAGGTTCTGCTTTCAGGAGAACAAAAGTCAGCCGCAGAGGTGCACCACCGGGGGACAGAGGGGAAGGCTTTCATTGCCAGTTCGGTTGGCTTGAGCTTAAAGTGTGGCATCAGCCCCCTCAGAGCTGTGTCCTGTAATGGATACAGGCCCTTGACATTTCATTCCCACTCAGAGCAGCTGGGCAGTGCGGAAGCATGGACAGCTTGGGGGTCCATGGAGACCCTGGGACACACCACACTCGTTCATCCACAGCGCTGTTCTGACTTCCTCTTTCCCTTGACCCTGGAAAGGGCTGGCGTGGGAGAGAGAGCACACACAAAATGCACACTGTGGAGCCTTGCTGGTTCTGTGGGCTGAAGGAGTCTCCTAGAAACTCTGGGCTGACTCCTGAGTCCTTCAGGCTCTTTCTCTTCCTCTTTGTATTTAGCCCTCAACTAATACCATATTCCAGAAGCTTCAGCTTCTGTCCAGACCCCTACAGCCATAGGCCAGTGATAAGATCGCCTAGAGCTAAGCAATGCATAAGGTAGCCCACTCCATAGGTGAAAAGTCCGAGCGATGTGTCCATAACGCAGGACACAAAAATGACATGTCCTGCAGCTGCCCCTGAGCCCCACGGAGCAAAGCCTTTCTCCAGCGGCAACCCGGGGAATGGCGGCAGAGCCCTGCTGTGACACGCCTCCTTCCTCCATGCTGGCCCTGTCTGTCCTCAGCCACTCCAGCCCTTTGCCATCAGGGTACCCTCCCTACACCACCTACCATATGTGTATGTGTGTGGGGGGGTCTCATTTCCTCTGTCCTGAGTGCAATGTTTTCATTAATCCCCTCTGAGTCCATCCTAGCGCCCCTAGCTCTTGAGGACACACATCAGGAAGGTATTTAACTGACCTTTGTGGTGAGAGCAGAGTTTCTGCTCCCCGGCCTCAGCCGTGCTGAGGCCTCAGCTGTGCGCCTTACACAATGTTTGCTCTTGGTCACGCCAGCTCTATGTGGCGGCCGCTGGCTTCATCTTCTGCACTGGGCTTGTGTGCAGGAATCTCTGAGTGAACATGGCGGAGCCTCTAAAAGCCAGGGCCTAGTGAAGAGTACTGAGGCTAGGAGGGTGCTGTCCATGGAGGGGCCAACATTGCCTCAAGGAGAGCCTGGCTACCTCAAGCCACTCTCCCCTCCTTGCTGTCTCACCACGTGGTGCGTTCTACGCCTACTTCTGCCCCCTAGACACCATCCACCAGCACCCTCACCTAGAGACCCTTGCCAGCACCAGGCAGTGGACAGGGCCACGCTCTCAAATCTCTCTCTCTTTTTAAATACATTATCCAGCGTCAGGCAGTCTGTTCCAGCAACACAAAACAGACCAATACAGTGTATCCTTGGTTTTTCGTTTCGTTTCGTCAGGACTTACTTTTACCTGGTCTTGTGGGGTGGACACGTGTGACTTCAATGCCCTCAGAGTCCAGAAGAGGACTTTGGATCCCCTGGAGCTGGAGTGACAGGCAGTTGTGACCCATCTGATGTGGATGCCAGGAACTGAACTCGGGCCTTCTGCAAGAGCAGTTTGTGCTGAACCATCTCGCCAGCCCCTGCCTGGGCGTTGTAGTCAAGAAAACAGTCTAATGAAAATTCAGTTATGTAAGGACATTGTCAGGGTTTCGACCAAGCAGGCCTGAGTAAGTCTTTCTATTTCAGCACGCCTCAATGGTGCTACAATGAAATAACATTTTTTTTCTAGATACAGTGAATGGGCTTCTCTCTGGATTGAGTCTGCTGTGCACTGTAACCACAGGAATATGTGCCTTACTGCCATCTACACATGGCTGGAAGGCGCAGTGTCCCTAGTCCTCAGAGCGTGAGGACCCTAAGACTCATTCATTCAGTCAGGTCCTGGAAAAGCTGACCCGCCTCTGGGTTTAATTCCCACACCACAGCACAAGGACCATGCAGGGCAGGAGTGCTGTTGAGGGGACAGCAAGCCCCTAACTCACTCCTCCTCAAAGACCAGATTCTGGAGCAAGCTCACAGAGCTTCTGTCTGGGAAAGTGGGCTAAGAAGAGATCAGGATGACCCAACCAAAAACTACCGTTTGTCTTAAACTACAGTCTATCCGTTCTGCCCACACTACTTGCTATGCCCAATCTGCGCCTGGAATGACACCTACCGTGGCCTGATCCTCTTCCTACAGGTTTAAAAGCCTTCAATCAGACAGCTAAACATGCAAGCCGCTCCACTAAACATATCTCCATCGGCTTACAGACCGAGGAAAGAGGGCTGGTCCCTCAGCTTGCATTCTGGAGACAGTGCGAAAGCGCCACCTTGTGGTCACCTTATATATTGCATGCTTCTGGGGCCCCCATTGGAAGGGCTTGGAAAGGCGTCCAGGCTCCAGGCTTCTAGTTCTTTACTTTGATTGTTCATCATGAAACCCAAAGAAGAATGTTTCCTCGATGCAAAACCCATCTCTGGGAAGTAATGAGGGGTCTGTGCAATAACATGTAAAAGCACAGCGCTGGAGTGGGACAGAACCACCTGGGCTGGAAACTTGCTGTGGCCATTTTCAATCTATGCAGCTTTGATCTAACTACATCCCTTGATGGTGACTCTGTCTCTATAATAACTAAAGAGGAAGTTTAACAGAGAACCTAACTGAGATCAAAGTCAGCACAAGGATGGGATACCAGCAGAGAAACGGCCTCCTAGGCAAAGATCTGTGGATGAATGCCGAATCCATCAGTTATTCCTACCTTGCAAAAGCTTTTGGAGTGATGTGGTATTCTGTCTTCCAGGCATGACAAGGCAGCAGCACTCATGAATTCAGGGCAGCCGTGGTGTGTAGCCGTGCATCAATAGTCTCTCACCAAGCCCCTCCCCTCCCTGAGGATACACAGGCTATCAATGGCTACCGGGAGAGGGAGGTTTTCTTCAGTGCTGTAGCCAGTGTTAAGTAATCCCTCACCATTCACCTGTAAGCAGCCATAATCAAATTCATCAGATCATCAAAAGGGGAAATGGGATGAAGGAGGGAGGTAGCCCATTAGGAAGAGGTGTGGTGACGGTCAGGAGAAGAGGAAAATGACAATGTAAAAAAAAGGGGTGAATACGATCCAAATACATCATATCTGTGTATGAAGATGTCATCAGGAAACATACCTAAATATATATTTATGTTTATAATTAATATGTAAAGATATAACTTCCACCTTAGAAGAGACAAGACCACATCTTCTTCGAGTGCTAAAAACTTTTAAACCTGGAGTGGTGAGCTGCATTGTGAGAGAGCTGTAACTGTAGAGACAAATCAGGATTTCTGTAAAGTCATTCATATTTTTAAATTTTATTTATTTATTCACTTTACATCCCCAATCACAGCCCCCTCCCTCCTCTCCTCCTGCCCCATTTTCTCATCCTCTTTCCCCTCTCCCTTTCTCCTCAGAAAAGGTGAGACCCCTTCCCCCTCCCCTGAAACCAACCCACCCCAACACACCAAGACACATCAGGACTAAGATCATTCTCTTCCACTGAGGCCAGACAAGGCAGCCCAGCTAGGAGGAAGTGATCCAAAAGCAGGCGACAGACTCCATGCCAGAGACAACCCCTGCTCCACTTGCTACAGGACTCACACGATGACTAAGCTGCCCATCAGCTACATATGTGGAGGGTGCCTAGGTCCAGTCCATGCATGCTCTTTGGTTGGTGCTTCAGTCTCTGTGAGCCCCCATCACCTAGGTTAGTTGACTCTGTTGAGCTTCTTGTGGAGTTTTTGTTCCTTTCGGGTCTCTCTAGCCTTCCCCCAATTCTAAGTCATTCAGAATTTCACTAACAATCATGAATCACTTAACAACAGTGTTCCCCAGATATGTATCGTTAGGTAATTTCCTCACCAAATGAACATCATAGACTGTATTTACACAAAAATAGCTGTGCCATCACTAAATGGTGTAATCTTAAGAGATAACCTGTATTCAGCCCACTGGTAATTACAGCACTGTCGCATAAGGTATGCATTTATTTGGTATATAAAATTTACATACTTAATTTATCATAAGAAGAAATTTATATTCAAATGTTTGTTGAACACAATAATTTGTTGATTTTTTTAAATAAACATTCCTTTAAAAGTTTTGTGTGTATGAGCATTTGTCTGAATGTATGTATATATGCCATGTGCACACCCAATATGAAGGGAAGCCAGAAGAGGGTGTCAGATCTCCCAGAACTGGAATTAGGGATGGTTGCGGGTTACCATGTGGGTGCTGAGAACCAATCCCAGGTCCATCGCAAGGGCAGCCAATGCTCTTAACTGCTGAGCCCTCTCTCCAGCCTCAATAATTTATTGTTTTTATTATGGTCTGTGTTACATGCTTCATTTAACCCTTGGGCCATTTAAAATAGGCACTTTTTAACAAACCATTTTATAGGCAAGTAAGCTGTGGGCTAGAGGAATCTATAACCTTTTGGTGAAAGTGGCAGAAAAGGGATTTGAACCTAGCCATGTCAATCAGAAGCTCCTGGACAAGCGCACTCCCTCACCCTCTGTGAACCAGGGGAGCTGCCAGGAGGGCCTGCTGAGGTCCAGGTCCAGCTGCCATGGGTCCATGACAGCTGGTGAGTTTCCATCATCTGCCTTTATCCTTGCAATCAGGAAGACTGAGATGTGGCTCTACCATGGAGCCCTGCTCAGTTAGGGCAAGGGTTTGCGAGGCTTTGATGGACAGGCAGAGGGAAATGTGCACCATAGAAAGGCAAAGTGGAATGGGGAGGACAGAAATAAACACGCTTCAACACCTACCATTACTGCTCACTCTAGGAAAAAGCACCATTCATTATAACTTCCGAGATGTCTCCTCCCTGGAGACTCCTCAGCATCAAGTCTGGATCTCAGAGTAGCAATGCTGGGAGGTGGTCAGGCCTCTGAGGGAGGCCCAGCAGGGGACAGTACCAGGGTCAGAAAGGGTTAATACAGTCCTTGTGGAGCCTAGAATCCCACTAGAATGAGTGTTATAAAGACCCATCCCCCACCCAGCCTGGCTTCTGGCTTCTGGTTTGCCACGTGATTTGCCTGCACGCTCCCACCACCTCAGCGTCCTCCGTGGGCCTCTAGAACTGTTAGGCAAACACACTCCTGGTGTGTGCGCCTGGATTTAGGCATTTTGTTACAGCAACAGAAAGGGGGCTAATAGGCTATCCACAAATGCCTCACCTAAGTTAGTGATTGGTCTTAAATCCAGGCACTGTTGTCCCATCTAACAGATGACGGCATCTGTTCAATCAGATGCCCAACAAGCTTCCTGTGGGATGAAGGCCCTCCCTACCCAGCAGAGAAAGCACCCTCCTGTGGGGCTGAGCCTGGCCTGCCTTTCCGAACACGGGAGACAGAGCAGACTGGGACGGGGTACCCCACTAACCATTCTAAGGTTCAGAACAGTAGCAACGCAGCTGGTGGGAGGCAGCCACCCAGCACCCCACTAATTGTCCCCCTTTCTGGCGTTCAGTTAAGGACTCGGAAGAAACCAATCTTTGTGCCTTTTCATGGTTAAAATTCTACATGGACTGAGACCTCAAAGCAGCCACCAAGCCGGTCTTTGTTGGGTCCCTAGGCAATCCAAAGGCCACATCTCAGCACTGAGCACTGAGACAGAAAGCGCTCGGCCATTCAAAGGGGAGCTGAACAAGAGCCTTGTTCTCTCCTGGAGCCCTGGCAAATTCAGGCTCACTTTTAATCTCCGGAAGAAGCAAGCACTTCGAGAGCACACACACACACACACACACACACACACACACACACACACCTTTCCTCCTCTACAGTACCATCCTCGTGGGCTCAGGAGCTGCTGATGGAAGAATCTCATGAATGACTAGCAAATCCCTGTTTTCATTCTGGTAGAAGCAGCTTGGCCTTTGGTCCCTCAAGTGCCAGAATTTTCTTTAAAAGATGACCACATTCACACATGCGCACACGAGTGCACACACACATGGGTGAATATATAATAATATGGTCGAGAGTGGTGTTAGGAAGACACATGATGTCAGCCCCTGACACCCATGTGCATACTCACACATACACAAACATGTATACAGAGAGAGAGAGAGAAGAAATTAAGTGCTCGTCAATGGAGCGGACTGCTGAGGACAAGGGATGGGTGTGGTGGCCTCAGCTCAGCAGCTTGCCTTGCCAGAGACGGGACCCACTCACTGATGAGCCAGATCTGTGAACGTGGACCACTGCTCCTCTGCCTCCTGACCCAGGGTCCACTGGCCACTGCCTTGGAAACTCGGGATCCCTCTGAATTTATTTATCAACTTGGTTCTCTGTCTTGCAGATACGATGGAAAGCTTTGTCCCAAATTAGCAACCCTGAGCTAGCTGCTGAACCACACCACTGACTCAACGAGGTTTTCAACCTCCCTCACTCTGGAAGGGGCAATGTGTGGTTTATCTTGCCTGCAAGACAATGCATATTGTCCCCAGTGTGGGGACGGCAGAGGCCTAGGTCAGAGTTGTATCTAGTTGTTTTAAACAGTGACCTTCTAGGAAGTGTTGGGAGGGTGTGGGAAAGGCATTTTCACTCACTCTGGGTGACAAGTTGTAGAAACTGTCCAGCTATCCACACTTAGTCAAAGTCTTCACGTGTATGATCTGACCGAGAAACCCTGCCTGTACATATAATCTGAGTTAGAATCCCTGCCTCTACCATGGTATATGTGTGTATTTACAAATATAGCAATAGCATTGTAAAGTTACAGTAACAACCAACTGGTAGCACCTAGCACGGTATCATCAAACCAACCAGTCGGAAGACCCACCCAGTGGGGAATTACTCAGCCACTGAAATGTGAAATGTGAGGTGGATTTGGTATTGAGACCTGGACAGATGCTCCAGACATGGGGGAAAGGTATAGAGTCCTGATAGGATGAAAATATAGATAGATAGATTTCTCAGACAAGACAATAAAGACAAAAGTCAGAGATATTTTGGGGTCAGCTCTTCCTGGGTCTGAGTGCCAATTATGACAGCTTGTGGGCCAATTTTTTTTTTAAGTTGTTGGTGGCTTGAGATCAGACACAATGAGAAAATTTACTCCACAGAAATCAAGAGAAGTGACAAATGGGAGAAGCTGCCTTGGCCCTGGGAGCCAGCTGTCTGCATGTGCCAGCACAGTTCAGGAGCCTGCATAACCATTTATGTACTAACGAAAATTTAAAGAAAACCAAACAGAGCAAGTTACTGGCCATGAAGAGCAAGGGTCTGGAGAAATGGCTCAGTGGTTAAGAGCACTGTCTGCTCCAGGGAATCCATGTTCACACAGAGACTTACAAACATCTGTAACTCCAGTTCCAGAGGATCCAGCACCCTCTTCTGGCCTCCATGGGTACTGCACACATGTGGTGTGCAGACACACATGCCAGTAAAATATTCATAAATTTAAGGAAGAAAGAAGAAAGGAAGAAAGGAAGGGAGAGAGAGAGAGAGAGGAAGGGAGGGAGGGAGAGAGAAAGAGAATGAGAGAAAAAGAAAGAAAGGAAGGAAGAAAGAAAGGAAGGAAGGAAGAAAGAAAGGAAGAAAGAAAGAAAGCCAGGCCAACTAAATTGAATATGGGAGGCCAGGTGTGGTGGCACACACCTTTAATCCCAGCTCTCAGGAGGCAGAAGCAGGTGGATCTCTGTGAGTTCAAGGTCAGCCTGGTCTGCAAAGTGAGTCCAGGACAGCCAAGGCTACACAGAGAAACCCTGAAACCCTGTCTCAAAAAAAAAAAATGAGATATATATATACACTTAATTTTTAAAATCAGAATAAAAAATCATAACATACAATCTCGGAGTCAAAAGGCTTGAGGCAGGAAGACTGTTTTGATTTCACAGTAAAATTTTTTAAAAAGGAACAAAAATAGCCATAAACTACTAAGATCCACTGTGAGGTAAACTCCCTCCCTCCCTCCTGTCCCTGCCCTCTCTCTCATCCTGTTATCTGTTTCTCATGCATGCGACAGCCCCCTGGGCCATACAAGCAAACACATTACCCTCATCAAAGCCTTTCTTCTTCATACATGTGCCGTGCTCCGTGGAATGTTCTGCTGCTTGGTTTTTGCCTCTCTCTTCAAATCCCTTGGAGACCTTTCTGTATCAGAACCTGAACAACAAGCTCACTGCTTTTGTTTTTGACCACACACTTGCCTTTCTTCAGAGTAACAAGCTCCATTCTGCCATTCCTCTCCTGACAGATGGCCATTTTCACCTCCTACCTTCCATGGTAGGGAATAGCTTGAACCTACATCATTTCGATTAAGGGAAAAGGCCGCTTTTCTTTTTCAGCTCCTGCTCGGATTCTGCCTCCCTCTGCTAGAGCCTATAGGAGCTTTGAAGAGCAACTAACTCACACACACACACACACACACACACACACACACACACACACCTTACTTCTCCCACACGGAGGGCAGTAGAACACAGCTAACACTCCCAAATCACCTTACCCACCATGCCAGGCACATTCCTCCATCATCCCTCAGACGCCTCCTCCTACGCCCACACCTTAGCCAACTCCTTGAACCTCAACTTTGCACCCAAGTGCAAAGCAGTAGGCGCTACACCCAGTAGGTGGTTTAGCTTAGGTGAGCTCTTCTTTCCCAAGTCAGCCAGCAGACATACTCGGTGTAACCAAAAGGTGGCACTGCTTTCCACCTCCGAGCAGCTAAGACCCCCAGCTCGCACAGGGAGCGGGTTCTGCAGAGAAACACCTGGGGCTGGGTGTGCCCTAAAGATGACTTCATTTCTAAGACAACCCCAAAGCTCTCTGAATGCTCCTCCCAGTACCCTAAAGCCAACACTACGATTTTTCTTCTCTCCTGTGAAGCGTGTGGCAGAGTCTCACTCATTTCGTTGTGTATTTGGAGACAGGCCACTTGGCCTCTGGCTTGCTGGTCCCTTTGACAACCGGCTTCACCTGTCTGGGCTTCTATTTCCTTCTCTAAACAAGGAGGAATGAATGTAACTCCCCACCTTGTAGAGTTAATGAAGGGCTAAATGAGATTTTTTGTGCACTAGGCACGGGTGAAATGCTCATTAGTGATTACTTACTGTTTTCCATGTGTACGTGCGCTCAGTGTTTATCTGCCTCTCACTACCCCGGCTACAGGGGTGCAGGTGCGTCTCCATGGGTCCTGCACACACTGGCCCCTGTTTATTTAGCCATCCCTTCCGCCGCCCTCTGTCTGGGACACACCTTAGAAGGCACTCTATAAATGCCTGGGATCAGTGGAGAGGGTAAGTATACCACGTGGAGACCACACTGGTAGCCTTCCAAGTTTGAGCTCGGCTTCCCACCGACCTGCCCAAAGCTTCCCCAGGGCCAGGGCTCCGAGGCACTTGTGGAAATGTCCTTATGCTCTGGGCACAGCCCATTGAGAAACACGGAGCCTTACACTTGAAGAATCGAGACATGCTTTGCAGGACCTGTTGTGGCCTTCAGTCAGGGTTTTCTTGGATCGGAGAACATTGGGCTATGCAGTAAAAGGCATCTTTAACATTTAGGATACTTTCAAGTCACTGTCTAAATCTGAGCAGCCCTTAAGTGGAAACATTGTTGCAGACGTGAGAAGGATGGGTTCACAGGTGTGCTGGTTAGCTTGGGGTTGTTTTGTTCTGTTTCTTGTTAGTTTGTCAACACAGGATAGTCATCTGTAGAAGGAACATCAGTGAAAGAATTGTCTCTTGCTGATATTTGTGAGGCCAGCCTGATCTACAAAGTGAGTCCAGGACAGCCAAGGCTACACAGAGAAACCCTGTCTCAAAAAAAAGAGAGAGAGACAGAGAGAGGAAGGAAGGAAGGAAGGGAGGGAGGGAGGAAAAAAGAAAGGAGGGGAATGCCTCTTTCAGATTGACCTGTAAGCAAGTCTATAGGGGATTTTTCTTGAGTAGTGGTTTCAAATGCCTTTAACCCCAGCTCTCGGGAGACAGAGGCGAGTGGAATTCTTGAATTCTAGGGAGTGAGTTCCAGGACTCTATGGAGAGACCCTGCCTTGAAACAAAACAAACAAACAAACAAAAAAGGAAAAACAGATAATTGATGTAGAGGGCTCAGCCCACCATGTGGGTGGGACCACCCCTAGTCGGGTGACCGTGGGCTTCATAAGGAAGCTGAGTGAGCCAGCCAAGGGGAGCAAGTCAATAAAGAGTTCCTCCCTGGCCTCTGCTTCAGTTCCTGCCTCCAGGCTCCTGCCTCGCCTGGAGTTCCTGCCCTGAATTCCCTCAGTGGTGGTCTGTGACCTGGGAGTTTAAAGATGAAATTAACCCTTTCCTCCTCAAAAGCTACTTTTGGTTGCTGTTTATCACAGCTGCAGAGATGAGAACTAGGGCAATAAACTAAGCAAGGGACTACGCCTCGTGGAATTTTTACTGGAGAGACAGCGAGGACCAGGTGGAGGAATAAGTGTGGGAAATGCTAACAGCTGACAGGTCATGTGACAGAGTGACTGTATAGCCAGTAGGATGGCATTGTCCTTGATCACTGGGGGACCCTTTGGATGGGACCCGGAGGGTATAAAGTAGCCGATGTGGATGGACAGGCTATCTGGATAGGAGGATGGCCAAGTGCAAGGTTCTGAGAAGCTGCAAAGGCCCCATGGAGGTCAATATTGGCGGAACACAAATACAGAAGATAAAAGAATGAGGCTGAGGTGTTCCAGGCTTCCTGGACAGAGTTAAAACAGATAAAAGAGAGGCAGTTCATCCTAAGCACATGGGACATTTTCTAAGGGGTTTAAGAAGGGAAGTTAAAACATCGCTCACCCTGGTTAAAGAACAAATGGGCAGATAGGTGGAAGGATGAAATATTGACTAAATACTACGGAAGCAACTAGCATTAGCAACTAGGTGACAAGGTCATGCTGTGATCTGCAAGGATGTGGGGACCAGACACCCAGACAGCCCACAAACTTCAGGATGCCAAACAATGTTTCTGCTCTAGCTCTCTGGACCACTCAGACCCTCTCTCGATGTGCGAACAGGGGACAAGATTAGATAAGAGAGAGACTAAATGTCACACAACCAGGTGATTTCTCCAGCCTGCAGAGGAAGGTAGTACTGAACCTGTAAACCTGGAGCCTTCCCTACCCCTCTTCTTCCCGCATCTCCAGTCCCCTTTTGATACACAGGGCTGGAGACCAAAGATGAGAAGGATTTTGTGATTGTTTGAATAGGAGTGGCCCCCGTAGGGGGTTCATATATTTGAATGCTTAGAGAATCTCACTACTGTGAAGAGTCAGGAAGTGTGGCCTTCTTGCAGGAAGTGTCATCTCATTGGTGATGAACTTTGAGTTTTCCTTTTTTGTTTGTTTGTTTGAATTAGGGTTTCTCTGTGTAGCCTTTGCTCTCCTGAACTCACTTTGTAGACCAGCCTGGCCTCAAACTCACAGAGATACTCCTGCCTCTGCCTCCCTGAGTGTTGGGATTACATGCTCCAGCAAGCTTTGAGTTTTCAAAAGCCCAAGCCAGGCTCAGTGGCTCTCCCTTCCTGCTGCCTTCAGATTCAGATGTAGGACTCTTAGCTCCCGTGTCTGCCCCCACACTCCCCACCGTGATGACAATGGACCAAACCTTTGAAACTGTAAGCCAGCCCCAATGAAATTCTTTCTTTTATAAGAGTTGTCTCTTGGTCATGGTGTCTCTTCACAGCAATAGAACAGTGACTAAAACAGATTGTCTCAATGAAAAGGGAAACGTAGTCCTCTCAGTTCTCACCAGGAAAACAAGAACAGAGGCCAACTCCAAACTCAGCAATGTTCTCGTGGTTCCAAATCACAGCCCTTCCCTGAAGAACTTCACCTACCTCCATAGCGGGGAACAGTGCCCTATCACACAGAAAGGGGACTCCAGCGCCAGCACCTAGACATGCCCGGCTGTTTATATAAAGCAAGAAAGAAGTGAAAGGCAACCAGTGTCAAGAGGTTGAGCCAGATAATACTGCTTCTACATCAGCTCTACTATTGGCTGGTCCCGCAACCCTGAAGTTGAGGTCTAACCAGCTTGATCCTGTCTGCTTATGTTTAGAAGGCTGGTACAGGGCTGAAAAGATAGCTCTGCTTTAAAAGAGGATTAGTGTCCAGTTCCCAGAATCCAGTCAGGCGGTTCACAACCACCTGTAACTCCAACTCTCAGGCAGCCAACACTCTACTCTGGTACCTGTCCTCATGAGCACACACCCCACATAGACACACAGTCTTAGGGTTTCTAGTGCTGCTATGAAACACCATGCCCAAAAAGCAAGTTGGGAAGGAAAAGATTTATTTGGCTTACACTTCTGTATTTTTCTCTGTCATTGAAGGAAGCCAGAACGGGGCAGAAATCTGGACAGGACAGGAGCTGATGCAGAGACCAGGGAAGGGTGCTACTTATTGGCTTGCTCCTCATGGTTTGCTCAGTCTGCTTTCTTCTAGAACCCAGGACCACCAGCCCAGGGATGGAACCACCCTGTCTGGGATAGCAGGGCCATCCCCCATCAATCAATAATTAAGAAAATGCCCTACAGGCTTCCTACACCAGGATAATCTTTTTATTTATTTATTTATCTTTCTTTTACGTGCACTGACATTGTGCCTGCATGTATGTCTATATGAGAGTGTCAGATCTTGGAGTTACAGACGGTTGTGAGCTGCCATGTGGGTGCTCAAATTTGAACCCGGGTCCTTCAGGAAGGGCAGTCAGTGCCCTTAACCACTGAGACATCTCTTCAGCTCCCATACAGCAGGCTCTCGTGGAGACATTTTCTCAACTGATGTTCCCTCCTTTCAGGCAACCCTAGCTTGTGCCAAGTTGACATAAAACTAGCCAGCACAGACATACACAGTCACATAACTTAAAAAGGAATCTTAAGTGGCAGACAAAAAGATGTAATTCCCAAGCTTAGTTCCCTCAGAAATGACGGCTCAGTCATGGCACTCCTGTCAATATGGCAGATGATGATGATGACAACGACAATGACAAATGCCACATCGTCAAGAGGAGAGGGTGACACCGAGCATCCTGGACCAGCACTCATGCCAGCGGGCATGTGAGACATGCATGCTGAAGCAATAAAGAAGACTGGGTTGACTTAAAAAGATCTCCATTTCTCTAAACATATTTTTGCCCAGTCCTCAAGTTGGTAGGGAAGCTGATTCTGTGGGATTTTCAGCGCCCTGCCCCCACCTTGCTCCATATGCAGGAGAATCACCTCCCAGGTCGCACCCACATGAGGACACTTGCTGGCTTGGTGGGAACAGGTGTTGTGGTAAGGAGCCTGCGGCTTTGAGCTCTGAGGAGCTGGGTGTTATCACCGAGGTAACTCCCCCCACCTCGCCCTCAGAGTCCCCAGAGGAGGCTGAGGGTGACTGCGTGTGGTATCATGTGCCAGGACCTTGGCACAACTTGATGATAACTTACCTGTGACCTTGGGAGTGAGCGGAGAAGGTGAGCATATCACCGGGGACTTTGAGGCTGTTCTTGCCCGGGCCCCACAGCCAGCAGGGGTAATTAGGACTCCTCCTCCTATGATTGCTGCAGCTCCCTTCCCACCCCACCCTCTCCATCTCCTAAAGTTACACTACCACAGAGTGGGTGAAGAGATACCCACTCAGCAAGCCCTCTCCCAGAAGGGGCTGAGCACCCAGCTGAGTGTCTGGGGTTTCGATGCCAATCTGTGGGCAACTCTCAGGTTACAGAGGAGGGGTAATCCCCAAGAGAAGGGGTATGGCTTAGGTGACACCCCTCCCTCCCCATCCCAAGACGAGGAAGGGCTGTGTGTGCATTTGTGCATGCACACTCGAGCCCCACTCGCGCATGAACACGTGCGGCTACGCATAAATTTATTCTCTTCTGAAATATCCTTTGAGCAGGCACCATGCCAGGGGCTGAGGGCACAAAAGGGAGCAGAGAAGAGGGTCTCGTCCACGGGGAGATATAAACGTGCCTTCTTTGCTTAATCAATATTCCTTCTAGAGGGAATTTGGGTTCTACCCCACAGATACTGTCTCCCCACCACTGGCTGTTGTTACAATACAGGTCATGTTTAGGGCCCTGGAGAGTCTCTACTGCATCTATAAACTGTGTGTGTGTGTGTGTGTGTGTGTGTGTGTGTGTGTGTGTGTGTGTTCAGTTTGTCTCATGCTGGTAAGGTAAGGTACAGTTAGAAAATGAACAATGTGTTTTTCTGTTTGTCTACAGCATTGCTAAAATTCTCTCCCAGGGAGAGACAGGAACAGCAGCTACCCCTCCTTCTAAAGTCTTAACAAACTGGGGAAGAATCCCGCCAAAGTTCACTCAGAGGAACCGAAGAGTGTATAGGGCTTGCTCACTGAGCGTGGGTGAGAGGTGCTGACCTATGGTCAGTGAGGAAGCTTAGGGCTGTGGTGCTCTCCCCTTCCAAATAGAAAAGCCTCTATCCAGCAGGAATGATGGTTTTCCCACAGCCACACAGCCTGAGCTCCCTCCACTAGCCCTCCCAGGCCTGTATACCCTTGCCCATCCCCAAGGTCCCCAAGGCCATGTGCAATTAAAGCAGTTGCCTACAACAGGTGGATGGGAGTGACTGGAAACTCAGGTGAGGGTCTTACGGCCCTCCCCGCCCCTCTAATGAGGGCATAAAAATGGTCAACAAGCCCGTCTGGGATAATCCTTTTGTAAGAGTGGGGCAGCTGAAATCCCTGGGATGCCTTTTGCTTGGCTGGGAGGATAGTCACACACCGCACCTCACTTTCAGGTGCCCCCCCCGGGGGCCCAAGGTGGGCATTTTACACTCCCTAGAGGCTTTCCCCACTCTCCTGGATTTGCCTGTGACTTCCCTCTCCGCTCAGCTCCCACCTGCCCGAGGCCCAGGCTGCCTGTCACATTCTCTCTCTCTCTCTCTCTCTCTCTCTCTCTCTCTCTCTTTCTCTCTCTCCCAAGAAAACTCTGCTGTCGAGGCCCCGATTAGCATCAGGGACACAGTGAGAAGAATTGTAGGCATTGTCGCTTCCAGAAGCGAGCCTCGTCTGTTTTGAGGCAGGGGCAGGGGCAGGGGCCACCCCGCTCAGTCTGTACAGGTTACCCACTGTGTCCCCTCCCCGCTCCCAGCGCAACTCTGTGATCCGACGCTGTGGAAGTGCGCCCACTCCCGAGCCTCCGGGGTCAGGCGGTACTCAGCCCATCCAGGACCGTGTCCTCCCCCTGCGTCAGGGAGTCCTCCTGCCAGCCCCTGCCCCCACCTCCTCTTCAGATGCAAAACGGACATATGGCTCATCTCCATCTTTGGGGGAGGTTCTGTCCCAAAGATTCAGATTGTATGACAAATCACGTTCTAGACTATCGTGGCGAGAAAGCGGCCATTTTGCATCATTACCCCCAGACAACAGCTTCATTAGGCTGAAAGGGAGGTTTGCCCCAGTGCAAGCGCCGCCACTGACCTGGGCCCCTCTCTTCCCCATTGTCTGTGGGCGCCACGGCTCGCGTCTTCATACCATATGGTCCGTTTGCGCACCCCACACTGCCTTCCTGGGGAAACGGGCAGAGCGAGCCCTAGAGTAACCAGAGAGGCCTGCTGCCCCTTGAGTCCAGGGGCGAACGTGCCACGGAGTGGGGTAGACCTGGATGAGGAGGTGGGAACCAGGGTTCTCAGGGGGGCCTGAGGGCACTTCTGTGTTCCGAAGCTCCCCGGAGGTCCCTGGACCCCAGGCTTTTCTCCCCCAAAACCGATGAAGTAGATCTGACAGGCTGAAGGCTGAGGCCCTAAAACCTGCAAACCAGGTTATCTATCCCCGCGGGAGTATACAAGAGTGTGGTTTAAGGGGATTGTGGAAGCAAAACCAGGAGACCTGCTTCCCAGGGGTCCCTAGGTCCTCAGACACTATCTCTTGTAAGCTTTGCTCCAGACAGCCGCTGGGACTTGATTTCCCTAAATGGAGGGAGTCTTGCGCAGGCCTGCGCGGAGAGCCGGGAGCCGTGGGAGGGCACCCTCGGGGAACAAACGCTGGGGTCCGGAAACCCCGACAAGGACCTCGCCTGACGCTCTCTTAGGAAGAAAGCGGGGCCGCTACCGGTGCGGTGCTCCGCTGGGCAGGCCGGGCCGGCGGATTAGGGCCAGGATTAACATTTTAAACTCCGCCAGGCTCCCGGACTCAAAGATCTCGCTCGCTAATCGTATTACTGCCCTTCGGATCATTGCCTTACTCTTGGCCGAACAGACCCTAAAATCAAATTGATTAAAGCCCCCTCCTGTTTTCTCTTATCTCCTTAGGTGTTTGGGGAGGGACCCCGGCTTCCGAAGGAGCGGACTTTGAAAGTCAGATCTGACTTTTTTTTTTATTATTACTCCCCCGCCTCTCCCCCCCCCCCAACCCCCCTCCTCTTTCCGCGCCGGTGAGAAAAGGAGCGACACGGTTTCTTTAGTCCCGCCCTCGCCAGCTCCTAATTCCCGGTCATTTATCCCATATTAAAACTTCTTTAAGTAAGAATGGACCAGCATCCGCACCTGCTATGCAAATGCGGCCAAATCCAGCAAGGCCGCGGGGAGTGCGGCCATTCAGCGCTCCCGGCGCCGCGCGGCCCTTCAGAGGCAGACGCGCGGGTCCGACAGATTGCCTGGGGCGGGGGGGAGGGGGGGACAGGGTGGGGCGGGGCGGGGCCGGGCTGCGGGAGGGGCTGGCTAGTCGGGGACCCCCACCCACCCACCAGGCACCTCTCCCCCCACCCCACCCCCAGGCATCCTTCCCTGGCCCTCTCTGTTCCACCTACCTTCATGTTTCCTCCGACCGACGCCCTATCCTACCGCCAAGGTCGCTACGCCCGGGCGTCCCCGGAATTCATCCCCGCGCCCCAGCTTAAGCCTAATCAACCCCTCCGGGGCGGGCGTGGGGCGGGCGCGGGGCGGGCGCGCCCGCGATGGGACAAGGTCGCCTCCGGCTCCAGGCCGGCGCCGAGGTCCCCGCGGCGCGCTCCCCGCCGCAGCCAGCCCGAGGGAGGCCGTGCGTTGGGATGACAAGGATTAGCGCCCTGGGGACCATGGAAGCCGGCCGGGTCCTCACGTGGCTCGAGGCCACGCGGCCCGGTCGCGTCTCGTGCGGCCCTAATCCGCTCACCAGAGGAGCCCGGTCTCCCCTCCCCCCCCCCCCCCCCCGCACCGCGGCCCGGTGCTTGACCCGGCGCCCCCCGGCGTGGGAAGAAATTTATTTGTGGCTCCATAAAAAAAAAAAAAAAAAGATAGAGAAGCGCTGGCTCTCCGGGGGCGCCCGGCCAGGGCGAGGACCGAGCATCCCGAAGACGTTCAGAGCGATAAATACACTTGGGCTGCCCGCTCGCTTCGTCCCTTGGGGCCATAGAAAACGAGGCGCTCTCCTCGCTCCCTTTAACTCGAGGGGAGTACCAATAATTCATGTATGTTCTAATGCTTCATCGCCCCTCGGGTCGTCTGGGAAAAACTCGAAGAAAAGAAGATGCCGGAAAGTTATGGTAAAACCTGCGCTGCCGCCGGAGCCGCTTTCTTTGCCCCCGCTGCGAGAGTTTGAATACGGCGAATGGCCCAGGACTGTAACAAACAAAAAGAATGAAGAAGACAAAAGGTTTCCAGAAGAAGGTTTAGCTAGAAGACACGGCTAGCGAAACTGAAAGGAGGGGGGGAGAGCATTTACCACAGGACAATAAGTGTACTAATCGCTTTGATATATTATACAAGCCCAAAGACCCAAAACATTGTGTAATTATTTATAAATGACTTCTCCACTCCTGTGCATAATGCAGAGGAAAGAATAAAACCGCGGGCTACCCCTCTAAACTATCTCTAAATAGACCCGGTTCAAAAGCAAGCAGAAGTGTTTGAAATAAAATAATTAATGGTGGATTTTATGGTTGTCTCATTAAAACATTTTAATTACTGCAAACAAAATGCAATTGTGTTTGGAACCTAACAGGAGGCTAGGTAACCCAGTGTTAAGCTAGTGAAGGAGGGGCGCCCCTCGGTTTCGGACCTTAGTTTTGAATTCTTTGCATAAGCCGCTCGCTAGGGTAGATTTCACGTGGACCTCTTCGTCACACACGGGACCCACACACGCCCAGTGGTTTTCACATTTCTCCCCTTTCCGCAATGAAGATGCCGTTTGAAGAAAAAAAAAAATCACAAATACACAACACAGATAGGAATAAAAGGTGGCGGAATGAACGCTGGCCTTAGCGAGCTGGCTCCCTGTGGCTGGGGCAGACTGGGTACCCAGCCGGGCTGCGGGTTTTTCTTAGTTTCCTCTAAATCCGGAAGGTTTAACTTCCAAGGCTTTGCGGGTAGTTCTGTGGTTGACTAACCCTGGCCTCTCCCTGCTGGTATCAGAGGATTCCAGGCCTCCCACCTCAGCCCCTCCCTCTTCGGTTCTGGGCCTGAATTCTTGGGCCCCCACTGCACAAACCAGCACACCCCTTCTGATTCACTCTCTCTCTCTCTCCTTTCTCCCCCGCTCTTTTTATGGGCACAAAAAGGACATTGTTGGTCCCCCCCCCCCATTGGCCCAAGTCACAAACTTCAAACCCAGGGCCATCCAAAGCATACGCTGTCCCCCTGCTCGCCAGCACAGCCTCGACAGTCCCACCCCGACTTGAAAACTTCCTGCAGAAAGTATTTCTTCGTCTGGCTGACTGTTGTGCGTTATCTGGGCGGCATTTCTTACCCCCACTAGAACAAAGTGGATTTGCATTGGGGTTTCCACTGACCCCCGGAGCATATCAGACACAACTAGGCACGCCAAGGCACAATGCCGGGGACCTTCAAGCACACATCTCTGAGGTGGCAAATGCATACAGACGGCACTGTATTTGGCAGGGCAGGGGCCGAGGGGGGCCTCCGTGGATTTCGGGAAACCATGGATAATTTGCCATTTTCCTTGCTCTGTCACTGAAAGGCTCCTCTGTTTCCCCCCTCCTGCCTCGTTTCCCCCCTCCGTTTTACACCCCCTTCCACAACTGTCATGGGTCATCAATAAAGAAAATAGGGAATTGTTTCCCCTTTCCAACCCCACCCTGCCACTCTTATGTGGAAACACAACTGCTTGTCTGCAGTGTACTTAATCAGAGGGAGGGACTCTCGGTGTCTGACATGGGCCTCCCAGGCCTTCCTCTGGAGGCACTGCACCTTTTGGGCCTTTTATTCCGAAAAAAAAGACTTCGACTTTTTTTTTTTTCTTTTTTCCCCCCCTCTGAGTGTCACTCACAAAACCAATGCCACCCCTCCCCCCAGGTAGATGCAGAAACAAAACAAAGATGAAAGTGAGACAATCTTCTTTAGAAATGCTGGCTCTCTCCATCACTTCGCTTTCTATAAAATTCCTAGGCAAGGCTGCACCTGCAGACATCGCCATTACTGACAGCCCCATCAGGGTACCAAGCTGCCAGGTCCCAAGCCCCAGAATGCCTTAGGCAGCAGGGTCATCCTCCTGTCATGAATTGCAGCTGAGAGTCCATATATATATATATATATATATATATATATATATATATATATATATATGGTTTGGAATTAATATTTGATCAATTGGAGGTGATGAAGAATAATGGGATGTGATGATGTCCCCCCACACACACATAGGATTATCATCCCCAAACTTGTAATATCAGAGCAACAACCCAGAAACCTGGCTGCTAGCAAGGGATTTCTAACAGATTATTTGTTCACTGGCAGACTGAAGAGATTCTAAAGGGGTTGGGTGAGTGGCACAGGGGCCACATGGTTCCGCATTGCCTCTTCCACAAAGAGCTGTGAGGCCACAGACACTAACTCCAAATGAAGTCGTACACATGGTCACTGAGGCACTGACAGAGTTGAGGGAGATGTCCCCCACAAATGGCAATCTGGTTCCCACTCTGGAGACCCTATAAGCACTATAGCTTGTTGTCATTTTAAAATCCTGAGGCTTGCCTTGCAAGCAGCAGATCGGCTTTGTTTATGCATTGAGCACATTCATGCACATATATAGACAGACATACACACACACACACACACATATACATGTGTGTTTATTATAATTTACCACCACTTTCCGCTGCTCTTTCTGGCCTTTCTCCCTCCGTGAAAAAATAAAATAATCAAAGGCCTCTGGAGCCCTTGGATGCCTGCCCCTCCCTGACAGCCCCTCTCCCTGTCTCTTATTGTAGAAATACTGTTTCATCATCACAAGTTGGTCCCAGGAAGGCCTTCTCCACAAGGAAGTAAAACTGCCAACCTGCCTCCCCCTGAGAGCCCTAAGTCTTGGGCTGCCAAGACTTAGTTTTTAGCTATGTGTGCCTGTGGCCCCTCCCTCTCCCTCTGCTCCAGAAACCCTGGCATAGCTCTTAGTCTTTGAAGACATCTGCAGCATGCACCCTCTCTTACCTCGAGTAGGTTGGCAGCTGGGTGCGTCACACATCATGGAGCCGGCACACCTGGGCAGCATCGCCACCTTGACACCTGCTGTGGTTGGACTGATTACATGCCCACGGCACATCCTATTGTTCTCTGGGAAGGGGGGTGTTCCCAGATGTGCTCCTGGGCTGGGTGAGGTCCAGATGGCGGGAGAAATGTGCAAGAATATAAGGCTTCCCAGAAGAAGCAAGCCCTTTTTCCTGGGTTGGCATGTGCCATTCTCAGAGCCAGCTTTACCCTCAGAGGATCTTACAGGAGGTGCCCTTGAGCCCCACACACTAACAAAAAGCACCCAGTGGGCTCCACTCCTCCAACAGAGGAAGCAACTGCTACAGGAGCAGGAAGTGTAAGCTGGCGATGTCCACTTGGTCAAGACACTGGCGCTCGGGTAGGAAAGGTGAGCAATGGTGGGAGAAAGCCGTCATCCACTATTGGCTCGTAAGGGGTCTTGTGTCCATGAAAACAGATCCTCTCTGGTCAGATATAACCCATACCAGGCAGGGCACATGGCTTTCTGGGTAGCAAGCAAGCTTCAGCACTTACATGGCCAAAACCATATGGTTGCCTCTTGTCTCTTCTGCCAGTGTTCTTGATCTGTGAACATGGAGCAAATGTAAGCAGCAGTATGGCTCAGGGAGAAGAAGGAAGAGACAGGAAGGTTATCCTCACCATCTGAGGCTCACCACAGCTGTCTGCCTCTTTCCCAGACACAGAAGCACCATCTGGGTTGGGTTTCTATACTTAGTCCATCGCCATCCCACGCCCACCTAGATCATCTCTTCACATCTGACCCTTCTCTCGAGGCCTCTCAAGTCTGACTCTGAAGCCATCCCTGACGGCCCTTTCCCCTTGGGAAGTATTCTTCATGTCTGCTCCTTAAACATGCTCTCAACAACGTGCGATAGATGGCTGTGACACCCTGTGCAGCTGTGTCTCCCCCCACCCCCCGTCCTGAGACTGTAGGCCTGCCTGACAAGCTCTAGGGACCTGACCCAGGCTAGCCTGCAGTGCGCTAAGACATAAAAGCATGAGGCATGAGATCGGATTGAAAAGCCCTAGTTGTGGGCCGCACAGGGTAACCTGGGAAAAAGACCCCCCTCATCTCACACCTCAGTCCTGGGTATGAGGTCCAGGGACTGAAGAAATAATCTCCGTGGGTTCTATTAGCGCTGAGCCCCACCAAACAGCAATTAGTAGTCAGTGCCTCACTCAGCCAGTCACCCCCAATGCCTGGAAGCCCAGGCTTAATACAACAGTCGCCTTGTCTAGGTTGCCTCCAGATGAAATGAGCGCAGGTGTCTAGCTTTGGCAATGGGCCCCGATTTGCTTGCTAAGCCACAGACACTAACCTGGCAAACAGGAGCTCAGAAGCCCCACTCGGCAGACCTCTTCAACAGTCTGGGGAAGGAGGAGAGTAAGCCTAGAAGAGAAACAGGGAGAAAAATGCCACAGGGCAGTCAAGGCCTACTATCTCCTCCCTCAACACCTCCTTAACTAGTGGCCAATAGCTCTCCCGGGTTGTTGTTGCCATCATTCAAGTGACCTTTAAAATGTCACTAGCTCAGAGCCCAAATTTCAGTTTGACCAACTGAACTTTAAGTTGTGTGGCCTAATTGTCAAACAGAGCAGGAGAGTGAATTCTCATGCTCTGAAAGCCTCCAGTAGGAAGGTACTTCAAGAGTTGGGGCAGCCAGAATCCTGACAGATGTCTATTCCAAAGCTGCTGGTCAGACTTAGAAAGGGGCCATCATAATTTCCACGGCAGGCCCCCAAAGCCTCAGAATGTGACCTTAGCTGAGGAGTCACCCTGGATTTAAACAGTGCCATGAGTTCAGCAACTCTCTAAGAAGACACAGAGAAGGCTGTGTGAACACAGGAGGCAGAGATGGACAGCTATAGTTATGACAAGGACATTCCGGACAAGGGCTAAGCACGCTGGCACCTTGGATTTGGGCTTCTGGCATTCAGAGCCTCAGAAGGGCCATCTTCTGTAGATTTAATGTGCCCACTTTGTGGTTATGTCTATGGAAGCGCAAAGAAACAGATACAGAGCCAGGACCAGGCTAGAGTTGGTGTACTGAGACCACCAGAGGCTGTCACAGGGGACAGAAGGAGGCACGAGGCAGGGTCTTCCCCAGAGCTATTTGTTGCTTGCACAACTCCCAGCAGCCCTTGGGCTCCTGGGATGCCCCAGGATCTGTCAACAATTACTCTTTCTTGCATAATCTGATTACAGCCGCTTCCTGTCGCTTCTCACAAAACCCCTCAAGCCCTCATCTATAACTGTGCCCTAGCTTTCTGCTTAGGTTGTAACTACAATACCAGCTGCAGAGGGAAGGAGCCACCGGGTGAGGGTTAGCCATTGGCAAAGAGGCTGTGCCTTCGCCCCCAAGGCGCTGGTGTCCCAAGAAAAGCCCCCCTGAGGACAGCAGGCCAGGCACGAGGCCTGAGGCCACCACTCAGATATCACGTTTGAAGAGGGACCTCAGCGTGTTCCTTTTGTTTTTAATCCCCCGACCCCACAGTCCAGAGTTGTTCCTTACTGAACATTTCCTGTCAAGTGCAGTTGAGAGGCTGCGGGGGGGGGGGGGGGGAGAGGGACTCTGTTGCTTTCTAGCAAACAGGAAAATAACTCTTGACCTGCAAAATGAGGACACCCTGTAGGAAGAGGGAAGTTCAGAGCCGAATGGGCAGAGGGGTGGGGATGGAACCCCACTGTGCGCTTGCTGCCCTCTCTGGGACAGAAGCTAAGTCATTTAGCCAGCCAGCCGGGACCGGGGTGGGCCCCTGAGGCGGGCACCAGTCCAAACCGGGCAGCGCAGGAGGATCCTCAGAAATGGAGAGAGCGAGGTTTCCGAGAAGAGGGGATTGGCACACCTCTGCTACTTGAGGAGGGGTACCCGGTGGTGGGCAGGGGGAGTGGGGCCCCGAGACCCAGCCCGGTTTGGGAACTCATTTAACCGTTACTTCAGCGACTCCTCCTGCTCCTTTCTTCGCTAACCTTGGCGACGCAGGGACACCTACCCCTGCCTGACACTTGCGGCTACTCTCTGGCCCTCCCTCGCGTGTGGTAGTCACACGGGGAGAGCGCGACCCTCCGGCAACTCTCATGGTTTCAAAACCGCCCTGCCCGGGGACCTACGAACACCGTCTAACATCAGCGTCCAGCGCCACGCTTGTGTCCCTTCGTCTAAATAAAGGGACAGGAGGTGGCTCGGAGAGAGGAGAGGAAAAAACGCTCGCTCGAACTCACGCGCGCCCTCAACAGCAGAAGAGGGGATGCGAACCCGCCCGCCCAGCTCCCACTGTCCGCCAGGGCTGCGCATCCCCCCACCCCACCCCCCTTCCCACCTCGGCTAGAGGCGCGGGCGCTGCCCAGGGAGGAGTGTGCCTCGGGCGGCCGCTAATCGCCCGCCGTGCCCCCGCCCCTGTCTCCCTGGCTGGATCGCGCTCCCCTTCCCCCCCCCCCCCGAGCGGGGCCGGGCAAGCGATTGGCCGGCGGTAATTACGGGCACGCTCCAGGAGGGGGGCCGGGCGGGCGGGGGCGACCCCCCGCGAGCATAAATTATGCAGATAGGCCGGCGCCGCACGGGGCTGACCTGCCGCCTCGCTCCATTCACCCGGGGCCGCCTCGGGGGCGGAGGTGGCCGGGGAGGTGGGGGGGGGGGTGGCTCTCATTGTTGCGCTCCGTACTTAAAGGGGTCCTGAGGCCGGTCGTGTGCCACACACTCCGTGCTCGCACGAGCTGATCTGATCGCCGGCGACATCACTCGGGAGACCGGCCGGGCGCGTGGCCCCTGCAGGCGAGGCGAGGCGACGAGGCCAAGCCCATCCATCCATCCATCCATCCCCACCCTACCCCACCCCCTGAGTCCCCGCCACCTCCCCGGGCCCTCACGCCTGCCACGGGGCCACCGGCTAGCCCCGGGTCGGACGTAAGTGCGCCCAGACAGCGGTGCCCTCGGCCCACACCCAGGGCCGCCACCCCCCCTCACCCCCAAGCCTCCTGTCCGTCGCTCCTCCTGTCGCTCCCGCGCGCTGCCACCATGCCGGCCCCTCTGGAGCCCTGCCTCTCCGAGCTCGACGGCAGCGCCAGCGGCGGCGGAGACCCGTCCAGCCTCCTCACCGACGACGAGGACTGCGCCAGGCCCCGGGCCGCGGCCCCCACCCCGGGGCTGTCCGTGCCAGCCCGCAGGAGCGCGCCCACCGGCTCCTCCGCCGTCCCCGGCGCCCAGGACGAAGAGCAGGAGCGGCGACGGCGGCGGGGTCGCGCCCGGGTGCGCTCCGAGGCGCTGCTGCACTCCCTGCGGAGGAGCCGTCGGGTCAAGGCCAACGACCGCGAGCGAAACCGCATGCACAACCTCAACGCCGCCCTGGACGCGCTGCGCAGCGTGCTGCCCTCGTTCCCCGACGACACCAAGCTCACCAAAATTGAGACCCTGCGCTTCGCTTACAACTACATCTGGGCCCTGGCTGAGACGCTGCGCCTGGCAGATCAAGGGCTCCCCGGGGGCGGTGCCCGGGAGCGTCTCCTGCCCCCGCAGTGTGTCCCCTGCCTGGCCGGGCCCCCGCCGAGCCCTGCTAGCGACACGGAGTCCTGGGGCTCCGGGGCCGCTGCCTCCCCCTGCGCCACTGTAGCATCGCCGCTCTCTGACCCCAGCAGTCCCTCGGCCTCGGAAGACTTCGCCTACGGCCCCGGCGACCCCCTCTTCTCCTTCCCTGGCCTGCCCAAAGACCTGCTCCACGCGACGCCCTGTTTCATGCCGTACCACTAGGCCTTTGTCAGGCAACGTTAATCCCGTCTTCCTCCCCCCCCCCCCCGGGTCAATGAGCGATAGATGGAGAACCGGCTGAAGCCTCGGGGGTCCGCCCTCACCCCCAGGTGGACGCCGGGAGCTTTAAAGGGTGGGGATACCTGAGCGCTGGCTTAGTCGCGGCACCCTCTCTGAGGCTGTCCCTTGCTCCTTTTCCCCACCCACAACACCGGC